>NW_009258284.1:3200627-3275332 GCF_000687185.1 Egretta garzetta
CGCACATTGCACAGATTAGGATTTTTGTAAAAATACTTCATAACGCACCTGCCATCTTGCAAATACCAAGATTTTTTTTTTTTAAGCATATTCCATAACTTTTACTGATCAGTTCAGCAGCAGCAGTTTCCTTTTTATTGTTTTGGGGGGAGGGAGAAGAAAGGGAGCTTTATCTGAACTCATCTTTACAGCTTCGATACAGTGTTTGACTGACATTTATGGCATGCTGATTTCTCCCTTGCAGAAGAGAAACCCGATTGCTCCAAGGCCCGCTGTGAAGTCCAGTTTTCTCCTCGCTGCCCAGAAGATTCCATCCTGATTGAAGGTTATGCTCCTCCTGGCGAATGCTGTCCGCTCCCGAGCCGTTGCGTGTGTAATCCTGCAGGCTGCTTGAGGAAGGTTTGCCAACCTGGCTATTTGAATATATTGGTTTCTAAGGCGTCAGGAAAGCCAGGGGAATGCTGTGATCTCTATGAATGTAAACCAGGTAAAAGTGGACGTGATTTCCCCCCCCTCTCCCCCTCCATTTTTCAACTTTTTTGTAACTTCCTGACAAGCGCAATAACATATAATTGCGTCTAATGAAGCCTATATAGCTTCTAAATTCTTCTGATTCTTCCTCAGAGTTAAAATGGTTATATGTGGGCAATACCCAGTAAAAAAAAAAAAGAAATATTATGATAAATTTTACTTTC
This sequence comes from Egretta garzetta, assembly GCF_000687185.1. Taxonomy (NCBI): domain Eukaryota; kingdom Metazoa; phylum Chordata; class Aves; order Pelecaniformes; family Ardeidae; genus Egretta; species Egretta garzetta. The sequence continues at coordinate 3,201,323 of NW_009258284.1, forward strand.
TTTTTTTTCTTCAGACATTAACTTAAACTGAGCAATAAGGGAAAAGTAGCCTAGTGAGAATATTGCATTTCTGTGGATGCTACTAGTGAAAGCGACGTACTTTATATACTGATTACATTATACAAAGGTTTTTCATAGTAGGAATATATTGTGCATGGACAGGGAATTAAGGTTTCTGTCTTAAGATTTCTCTAGATTACGAAGTGATGACCCTTAAACTGGAGAGCAAAAGGATTTTGGAGGCGCATAGTGAAAGGCTTTACAACTTTTTCAGTATTTACCCATTTTCCATTTCATGAGAACATGAATCACCCTTTCTTGTGATTTATTATTCTCAGTGAAGTGGAAGATGTAATTCACTCTTCTTTTTATCCAGGCTTTGCTAAGGATGAATAATAAAAACAGAGGGATGAAAGCAGGCATATAAAACTCTATAATCCAAAATCTTATATGCAAACAGGTTAGAGTATGCTTAACCTATGCCTTTACTATGCTTGTTTAACATTTTCTGAAATGTTCCATGGAAGGTAATTGTACAGTCTTTGTATCTTTTAGTGATTTTCTTTGTGTTTTTCCTAATATCCAATGCAAATCTGCCTGTGTGGAAATGCACGCAAACTTTTTCATCCTCTGTCCTGAGCAGCTGGTGAACAAGTCCTTATAAAAATTTTTGCTCTGGAATATTTTGTCAACCTTAGTCTTCTTTCATGTAGAATTAGCTGTAATTTCTTATGGCATAGTTTCCTTGGACCCCTTCCTTGTTATGTTGCTCCTCTGAAGTTTTCTTAAGTTTATCCACATGTCTTTAAAATGTGGTGTCTAAAAGCAGACTACTATTTTGGGTGAGTCTTCATCAGCACTAAATGCTGTAGAATAATTACTTTCTGTCTTTCATGCAAAATTCTAAATAAGAGCTGACTGTTTTACAAGAGTTATATTTAGTTTGTGAAATGCTGTGATCCCAAGATCTTTCTGTAGCATGACTGCTACTGAACCACTATATTTGTACGTTCTTTCTATATATACTTAAGGTATGCCTTTACTGAATTTTATCTTCCTGACTTTGGATTATTTCTTTATTTCTTAAAATAAATGTTAGCTGTGATCATGTCCCCCCAACTACTATTTGCATTCCCATCTTGTAGTTTTCAAATCAGACCAAACTTACCTTCGTAGGTTACTTATTGAAGGTTGCTTTCAGCTTATTACTACTACAGAATCTTCAAATTGAATATGCGATTATTTATTGCATTAGTGGATTTGTGTAGCTGTGTATATGTTGTTTTCTGAAGTAGTTTGTATTTTTTGTTGTAGGGAGCTAAGATGTGAAGGTACTGGAAAAATGAAGTTGCATGTCAGAAGGGTAGAAGAGCAGAGGCTTTGGACAGATTGGGGAAGGAGACTAACAGGATCTAAGGGAAGTGTAGGCTTTGCGATGGGGTTAGAAATTGAGAGGCTAAGGGAAAGCAGAGGGTTCTCCCTACCTTGGGAGATGATGAAAGTGTGTTTCTTAGGCTGGGGCTAAGAGGCCAAGGAGTGTAGGTGGGTATTCTTGTGCATCCCCCCAGTGATGGGTGATGGAAGGTACAATGCTGAACTGCAAACTACAGAGAAAGTGGGGCCCCTACTTGTTGCAGTGGCTTGGCTTCAGGGAAAAAAAGGGAGTGATATTAATATGGAATTGTTAGTCACTACATAGCCTGATTTTTGTCTAGTTAGACTTCAGTGGCTGCCCAGGTTTACTTTTATATCTTTCGTCTACATGTTTCTTCCGTTCACCGTTTGACATAGTGGGAAGATCACGAAGGAAAAACAAGCCGATGCAAGACTGGAAGGCAGGGAAAGGAGTAGGTGAATGTTGACAAATCCTAGTAGATCACAAATTACTTACCACAGAAGGTTTTGTTGTTTTTTGGTTTTTTTAATGACACATCTTTGCAAATCTGAACTTATAGACTAAACAAATGCTAATTTTTTTTTTTTTTAATGTTTCCTTTCTTGTAGAAAGTTTAGGGATTTTATTTTTAAATTTGCAAGCCAGCATGAACCTTGCTGGTTTTTTCCATCTAAACTGTTCCGTCATGTTCACCACTGTCTGTGGTCTTTCACTTTGTTCAAGACCAGGTAATAGAATATCTTGTTTTATTAGGATTATATATTCATAGGCTTATAGAATTATAGAATCATTTAGGTTGGAAGACTAGATGACTCTGGAGGTAGTTTAGTCCATCCTGCCTCTCTTGCACTGTTTTATGCCATTTATTCTCTATGTGTATATACATGTACTACTGTATATGTAGTAGCATATACCTGGGTTTATGTATGCATGAACACTGTGTGAATTATCTATGTGGATTTGCTCAAATAGTGGTCATAAAGTGAAGTCAGATAATGCTCCTTACATGGCAGGAATATTTATTCAGCCCATGGTAAGCCTGGTAATAAACCTTGTGTCTTCAGGGTTTGACCTGGAAACTTGAAGAAGTGTAGGAAAGAAGAGTTGGAGAGGAACCGAACTAGCAGTGCTCTGTTTCATATTTCTTCTGGTTTTAGTGCCATGTTGCTGGGGAAAAAAGGGGACAAGGGACAGTATAAGGCCTGTTAGATACATGTTCATGCAGAGTTTTTTATGGGGCTGATGTCACTGGTTTTACTGAATAGTGTCAGCGTGTCTGTGGCGTTTACATGTTGAACCGAGAAAACTGTTTTCCATATTTCGCCACAGACCTAAAACCTTTAGTTCTGTGAGTGCTGCAACCAGAACACTCTTCCTGCACCTCTACGTCTGCGTGACCAGCCTCCATAGGGGTTTTGCACCAACAGGGGCTTTCTGATGGAAACAAATGGCCAGAAGCTGGGAGGACGGCTTCCTGCGACAGCAGTGCTGCCTTATGCTTTAGTTGCGCAAATGCTTATTGGCATAAATTGTGTTTATTTCTGTTCCTTAAATAAGATGTCACTGCTCTCCAGTTTGCTGTGGCATTTGAGTTTGGAGCCTTCTGCTGAGAACTGCATATGTTCAAATACTGTGATTGGCAAATGAGTTACTGAAAGGAAAATAAGAAGTGTTTCCTTAGGTCTAAATGCTAGGGTAAAAATAAAATCTTTCGTTTTGAGATCCCCTTCCTCTTCTACCTCTTCTGCTTTAGGAATAAAACGATTAAAGGCATTGGCATTCAATTAAAATGAACAGTGAAGAGACTTAGTAGCTTAGTCATACCGGTCTGTTAACCCCCAGATTAATTTGTGTTAAATGTTCTAACACGTTGCTCCACCAAGCATCTCATCACCGTTGTGGTACCTACTGAGAACGAGTGTGTCGAGTCCCTTGTGTTCTGCTGCGGTTGCTGAGCTCAGAGGTGAGATGACAGTGAGCCGATGCCATAAGCGGCATGTTCCTTTTTTCCTCTTTGTTCCTAAGAGCTGTGCTATTCGTGAGCAGTGTATTGACTGAATGAGCACTGAATATACTTTTAAGCTGCGAGTTACAGTTCTTAAAAAATATTCTCAAAAATAAGTTGGTTTTTTTTTTTCTTAAAGATAGTTTGAATGAACGGTCTCAAATGGAGCTGCATGTGTTAATGGTAAAAATAAAAATAACCTGAAATAAGACTTGTGGGGGTATATGTGCCTCATCTGCTAAGAAGATAAAATCTTTCATTTTGAGATCCACTTCCTCTTCTACCTCTTCTACTTTAGGAATAAAACAATTAAAGGCATTGGCATTGGAATGGGTTGCCCAGAGAGGTGGTGGAGGCCCCATCCCTGGGAACATTCACAGCCAGGTTGGATGGGGCTGTGAGCAACCTGATGTGGTTAGCGGTGTCCCTGCTCCTGCAGGGGGGTTGGGCTAGATGGGCTCTAGGGATCCCTTCCAACCCAAAACATTCTGTGATTCTATGATAAAGTAGTATGAGCAATAAGATTTTTTAAATCATGTTTGTTTATTTAAAAATGGAGTTAAAACCTAATCTAAAAGGTATTTTGCTGAAATTGTGACAGGAACTCTAGCTGCTACTTCTGAATAAAGAAAGGTAAATAGTTTACTTTGGCAGTAATCCAACGGTTCTACCTTTATTGATAACTTTGTTGGTGTTGTTGTGTATGGTGAGGTGAGGAGTGGCATCTCTTAGGTTCTGACATCCTTGGGAAAGCACTGGGAGATGTCCGTCACACGAGGACAGAACCTCTGTTGAAAAGGCTGCTCATTTGTCGTTCTTCTCGCAGAGCTTTCATTCGCTCACCTTCTCCAACACCCCTGCATGGCCTAAAAATTACTCATACTGCAATGGAGTCTTTTTTCTGGTAGAAAATCCTGGTGTAAACACAATTGTAAAGAGAATGGTATTGTTTGGCTTGTTTGTACTGGACCCCCAGAAAGCTGTGACTTCTGGAAAAATCTGATGTCTTTCCTGTGCTGAGCCACTTTGTTGCATCAGAGATGCCAATGCTGCCTTGATCCCGGACCTTCAGATGCGTAGGTAGCTATTTAGATCTTGCCCCTGAACTGTACGTTGTATTCTCTGGAAAGCCAGCATAAATACATAAAGGTGAAACTTAATATACATGTGTTAACATATTCTACTCTGAAGTTATTTTCACCTAGGTATTAACAGTTTCATGACCAGAGACCTTGGGTTTTGTAGCCTACAAAGGAGGTTGCGCGCTACTGCAGCTATGTCAGGGTCTGCAACCATGGTAGGGTTTCTGCTATGTTCTTGTAGAAAAATTAGTGACTCTCAGATGCTACTGTATACAAATTCAGTGCATGAGAAAGTTCCTGAAGACTTGTAAGGAAAGGTTGATCAGGTCCATTTTCACTGATAGGAAATTGCAACATGTTTATGAGTTCTTGAAGGTACATACTTGTCATGTAATTTGTCATTTAAAACTTAAAGCTTCTAGGATAGACAAAAATCTTCAGACAGGATTTTCATTTTTTTTTCAGCTTACAATAAAATATATAATAATAGCTTATAACAGACCTGTTCGTGAAAAGTACATTTTGTAATTATTGGAATCAAAGCAAGATGTGAAAACAAGATGAGTAGTTCAGTGGCAAATGTTTGCAGTCTTATTTTTTAGGACGGTAGTACAGCTCATCTGGGAGACATGTTTTTAAGTAATGAAGAATCTGATTACAGGCTGTTCTGTAACCTCACAATATTTTCAGCTTATCGGGAAGTTTGTCTTAATACTTTTTCCAGTTTGAGAAACCCATTTAAATCTGAAAAAAAATAGGAATTTTTTTTTCCTCCTTCAAATATCTTTCATCTCTTACCTCTCTTCATCTCTACCCTGTGAGGAAAAGCTGAGAGAGCTGGGGCTGTTCAACCTGGAGAAGAAAAGGCTTGGGGGGATCTCATCAATGCATATAAATACCTGAAGGGAGGGGGTAAGGACGGAGCCAAGCTCTTCTCAGTGGTGCGCAATGGCAGGACCAGAGGCAGCGGACACAAACTGAAACAACGGAGGTTCCCTCTGAACATCAGGGAGCACTTTTTCACCACAAGGGTGACCAAGCACTGGCACAGGTTGCCGAGAGAGGTGGTGGAGTCTCCATCCTTGGAGCTATGTAGGCATGGTCCTGGGCAACTAGGTCTGCATGGCCTGGCTTGGGAAGGGGGTTGGACCAGATGAACTCTAGAGGTCCTCTCCAAGCTCAGCTGTTCTAATTAATGTTCTGTTTAATCTAATAATGTAATAATAAAGATCTCCCAGTTTGGAGAGAAGGCTGAGGTGGGCTGTGAGTGTGGATTATAAAATTCTGTGCATGGTGGATAAGCTCTGTGCATACCCTTTGTTCACCAAATCCTACTAATCCTTTCAAGAATTGGAGGGCGCTCTGGTACTGCTGAGAGATCAGTATAATATAAATAAAAATGGGTAGGTCAAATCAAATTGGGGAACCACTGAGACACAACAGCCACTTAATTACATTAGAATTTTCTAACTGAATGCTCTTGATTTGAGATTTGTTTGTAATTTTTCTCAGGGTTGTACTTTTTTAATAGAGACTGTTTGGGCTGCTTTTCAGTGTTAGCGAGCCATATACTAGCACACTGGAAAGAATTTGAACTGTTTAGGAAGAAAAAGCACCTTAGCTGAGACTTGGTGGTGCGATTAGGGAGTTTTCGTTGTGTTTTTTTTTTTTTTTTTTTTCTTTCCTTGTTATTACTGGTATATGGAAAGGCGCACGCAGAAAGAGCTGTGCAGTAGCAGCCTGTTGGTAGAACTTGTCGGCTGGTTTTTCCCAGGCTGCTTACCTGGGGAGGAGGCGGAGAGGACCTTGAATCCGGGGAGGTAGGAAGGTTACTAGTTTAAATTGGGGCAACTGGACACTGGTAGTGTCAGTTGTGTACAGCAGAATCGTGCAAATTGTGTTGGTTGCGTTGGGCCAACTGATGAGCTCGTGATTCTCAGTGCCTGTTGTGATGGTGGAAGAACTAGATGTATGTTTCTTACAGAAGAGCTGTTTCAAACGTGTTATTTGTTAATAAAATGGAACATAAAACTCCAGGGCTTTTTAAAGTCAAATGCTATAAAATTAAGTATTCCTTGCCTTAAAGGCAAATAGGTATTTTTGGTGTGTTTATGAGGAGATATAAAAGTTAATTTGATAATTGTCATTGTCAAGATTAGTAACTGGAATCTTTCCACTTAAATTTAGTAATGTTCTGCATTGCTCCACAAAATGGGGTTTCATTAAATTTGTGCATTTCTCAGTGAGAACTTCTTGACCTTGTCAGGTAGCTCTGATTTTAGCAGATGGCTCCATTTCCCAAATAACTGGAAAAACAGGCAGATTCTGAATATCGCTTGTACAGAGGATACTCACATACTTTGAAACTTAATGGTCTCGAGGACAAACCTACTGATCCTAACCTTGATGAGCTGCAAGCTGGTTTCATTGAACTTGTACTTGCATTTAAATGCTTAATGACATATGCGAAGTAGGTGCAATTCCGAGGCTGATGTCTTATGACTGATGGAATTATTATTCCTGCGTACCTCTGAGGATCAAGCCTGAAAAATGTAGGACTAGAAGACAGAAAATGGGACTTTGAAAGGTATCAGCTCTTGCAAGAAGCGTGGTGTAGCATTGCCAAGCTGATTTAGCACTGCAGGAAGCGGTCGTAACAGTGTCAATACTGAAGTGAAGTTTAATCAGTAATCAGGGATATTGTACTGTATAATTTTTAGTCTGATAACATTCTGTTCATCCTGCCTACTCAGTCGGTAGGTAGCTTATTTCTTTAAAGAGGCAACCGTGTTTCATTCTATATTTTCTTAGGATGATTATGATAAGGGATAGCAAATAGATACTGCCTGAGCTGGTACTGTTTGTTAACATGGGAGATTTAGGACCAAACAAGTCAAAGCTGTGTTTCAACTTTCCTGAGTATGACCCATAGGATTAAATGTATATTCTACCTGGGTTTGAGGTGGGTTTTTTTGCATTTCTAAGCATTTGTTGCTTTCTAAAAAGCCTTGGTCAGTCTTACTAGTTATGTGGAACTCTTCATCTCATTAATGCAGATAGATTTGGTAATTTGCATTTCATTTTCACCATATATACATACTTAAACAACACAACCTAATGGATTAAGCCTTAAAAATGTAGTTAACATTTGCAGACAAAAATCTGTAGTGTATGTTTGGTTGGTTTTTTTTTTTATTATTATTATTTCCTATAACCCAGGTATTTCACTCTTTAAACAGACTTCAATCAGGAAAAAGTAAACAATGAATTGTTTACTGTTTTAAAAGCTGTGGGGAAAATGTATTCTCATTAACCTAGCATATGTCTAGTAACTAATATTATGCACAGGTGTAATGATTGTTTAAGGTTCCCTCTCTAACTTTTATAAAGCCTCTATTAACTAATATTAGTTCAGTTGCTTCCCAAGCCAACAATTTTAAAAAGTGAATCTTAAAGAGAAAGGAAGTCTTTTTGTGATGTTACCTACCCAGCATGTATTCATTAGAAAATTTTTCTGACCTAAATTAAATTATGCCGATGCATAACTGGTTGCTTACAATGAAGTAATTTGCAAAACGCTTCTAAAGCATGAGTAAAAGGAATTTTCTTCTCCCCTTCCTTCGTAGTGTTCAGTGTGGATTGCAGCACAGTCGAATGTCCTCCTGTTCAACAAGTTGTTTGCCCACTGGATAGCTACGAAACCCAAGTCAGGCTGACGGCTGATGGCTGCTGTACCCTGCCCACAAGGTTGGTGTCTTGATGGCTGAGTGGTTTTAACTTGTTCTTTACAATTCAAGTACTATAAATGCAGGATAATAACGCAAACTTCTGTGGCAATAAATGTTAATACACAATAAAAAACCACATGAAGTAGGTTAAAGGTGTATCAGGCTGATGGAAATGTGAAATCTATCTTTTTGAAGCAGAAGAAAATTCTTCTCAGTGCAAATGTACGTGAAGCTGACTCTTGCTAAAATTACTTGGAGGGATTTGTGCCTCTGTTTTTTCAATGTATTCGATTAATTTTACAAGCATAACTTTTTTTGAGAAACTTTGGAAAGTCTTTGATGACGGTAAGGAGGTAAATGATGGAGATGGCAGAAATGCCAGAGAAACTCTCGCCTAGTTAAAGAAAAAAAGGTATTTTTTTATGTGGAAGACCAGGGTAAGAAGCTGAAAGATGGCAGCTATCTGGAACTGTGGGGAAGTTTCAAGTACTTGCTTCCATTTTACTTCTGTTGTTACTCCAGTAGGTATAATTTATCTCAATTCAGAAAAACAAGACAATCTGGAGTTGGTTTTGTTCCACAAATCTGCACCACTGTTTCAGCTCCTGTTTTTACAACAGACTTCCTGAACCCTGATTCAGCAATATGCCCAATAAATATGAATTCAAGCAAAAAGTACCATCGCCGAAAATATTTTACTTAAAAAAGGAAGTATTTCTTGTAGATGCAACTAGTAGGTTTATTTGGTGTGAACGTCTTTGCACCGTACAATATTGCCATGTTCTCAACCCCTTGTGAGATTGTAAAGCAGCGATGAACTTGTAAAGAATTCAGGAAGTAGAAACTGGCAAAGGTTGTGTAATGAATCGGGGATCTTCCCTGTTGGGTACCCTTTGGGCACACATTTAATATGGTGACTTCTTTGTAACTGGTGTTTCCATGAAATATGAGGGTCTCTTATTCCATGGAGAGTTAAAAATATATCTATTTAAAAAAAAATTGACAGGAAAAGAGATGTGAGGAACCTCATGTAGTGGCATAATCCTCTCTATTAAAATTTGAAAATATATTTCTAAATGCAACACATTTTATTTGTAATTATAGAATATACGTAGTAATCTGCTACTTAAAAATACTTACTTTCCCTATTCAGTGAATGCTACAAATGTTCTTTCATTCAGAGTTGTTGTTTTCTTTTCTGGTTGTTTTTTGTTTTTGTTTTTGTTTTTTTTTTTTTTTTTTTTTTCTGAAATTTTGGACCAGAACTTGGTATGGATTCTCAGTATCCTCCCTTTCACTCTTTAACATATTCTCATTAACCTTAGTAGGAGTTGCGATAATTCCACATTAGTTGAGAGCTGACCTGACTAGTTGGGATTGCAGAGGAGGCTGTAGATTTTTAACATTGCTGCTAGTACAGCTCAGCATGTTCAAAACAACTGGAATAAAATGCTACCAAGGACTGTATTTGGAAAGATAGATTACAAAGTCAAAGAAGCAATCTCAGATTAAAATTTCATAAATTTCTAGTTTAGATTAACACTCAAACATTCACACAACAGACCACTGAGATTAGTGGTAGATTTTTATTTCCAAATTTGTTTCAACGTGATGGATTAAAGAGTGATAAATAGGCCAAATTATTTTTGTTTCCTGAATGTAAAATTGTGTTCTATTTTTCTACAGTCTAATATAAGTTGTGGTTTGATTTTTTTCTGTTGCTTGGGTGGAGGGAATGAAAAAATATCTACTTTATTCTGTGTAGATGATAACTTCAGTGGTCCTTCTGTCAAGGAACATAGAGTACTGAGAAAATAAAACTTCATTTACTTCAGAAAAATGACCAACTGGAAATAATTTTCTATTTCTAGCACATGCATGCAAACTGATGTTATATAAAACACCTAGAGCAAACATGTCCTTGAAAAAATCTTTTTATTTCTTTCATAATGTTTAAAAATAAAACCAGCTGGTTTGCTGTGTGTTCACTGTAACTGATGCAGCTCTGGAGTTTGTGAATTGTTAGATAATTGTGAATCGCATGGGAACCTCTTGGAAATCAGATCGCTGTGCATTGCTGGGATCAGAGTTTAACAAGGGATCGGGGCTGGGATGGGTGAGTTCTTAGCTCCTGGAGTCGTATGATCGGATCGGGGTTTCTGAGGTTTGTGTCTGTTAATATCTCCACCCTCCTTGACGTGTAAAACTGGAAAAAAACATAATTAGCATAATGTAGACCTAAGTCTGCAGGCAGGTTGAAACAATTATAAGTGTTTTATATTCCACCATTAATTTTTAATTCAGTGGCTCAGTCTGTGTTGCTGAATTATGTATTATGTGGGTTGCTAGATTTTTGGATTGCCTTAATTCAGCCAAAGCAATAATGCACTTTTTAATCGAGTAGATGAGAAGGAAAGACGAAAAGCTGAATCTGGCAGCAATAAGTTCATATAGATGCTTTACATGTCGTACGCCAGCTAGAAATGTATTTATTTATTTAGGTTTTAATATACTGCCATGCTTCTTAGGGAAGACAGTGCCATAGTTGTCATTCATGTGCCGCAGGTAAAGATCGTACTTGAAGAGGGGTATAGAGGAACGCAGACATGGGGATAATCAGAAAAGAAAGATTAGATGAAGGTTAGAGGGAAGATAATATATGTATGAAAAGAGAGAGAGCAGAAAGGGGAAGTAAGTTCAGTTACTTGGAACATGAAAGTCAAAGCATTTGAATTCACATTCAATGTTACCTCAGATTTGAGGAAACATTGGACCTTTATATTCGAAACCAGGGCCTCTATCCCACGCGATACTTGCATTTCAAAACTGTAGAGAAAGTCAAAGTGCAGATTTATGGATGAATGACTCTACATTGGGAAAAGGGGATGTTTTTCCTTAATTCTGGAAGTTCTTACTAAACTAATTCTGAAATATTACCATTGCATTGACTGTGATTCAGTTTAGAATCACCTAAATCCATATCGTATCTCTTTTTAATCATTAGAATTAAGTTCAGAAGTGGCACTGTATGACTTAATGTACATTTGAGAATAATTTATTAAAAGCAAAGACTGTTTCATAAGGTCGTAGACTTCAGACTTCATGAAACTACTTTTGTTAATGGACTTCTTCAAGAAATTATGATTATTTGTTTCATTTACTGCCACTAAAATAAAGGCTTAATACCAGCAGAACCGGAGAGGTGTCGAGGCAAGTATGACGATTGAGGGTGGATGGCATCTCACTGACTCTGCTAGCACGTAGCTGACAGCTTCGCATACAGCAGGACCAGATTGACTTCTCTCGCCCATCTTGTTCTTGGCTGGCTTCTTGTATGTAACTTGCTAGGAAAACAGAGATCCTGAAGTCTGGTGTTGAGATGGCATTCACAGTACGAGTGAGCTCTTGAATGCATATTCATAATATTGAAAACTCTGATACCCTAAGTTCTTGTGCTTGCATTCAGAGATCATATTTAGTTTCACACTGATTTCTAATGCAGTACCGCAAACAGAACACCCTACTGATTGGGCATTAATATCAAAATAGCAGTTGGTTCAGCTTTCATCAGGCTGTCATGAAATACTAACCTTAAATTTCCCGCTGTTAGGTTAGGAAAGCTAAACGATATGTCTGTCTCTGGTCTTGATAAAGATGCTCCCTTCTCCAAGGAGCTTATCAAATAACAATGTATTAGAGCTCTTACAGAGAACACGTTATCACAGTTTTATTAACGTAAGTCTGTAGTCTTCTGTCACACAGTTAAATGAAGGGATGATCAATATGAAGTGTATAGAATCCATTATCTTCGGATGTGTCCAATTTTTCCATTGTGAATGAATTTTCTTCAGATTTTCAGATCCCTTTGAGAATTTCTTTTTTTCATAAGTGTAAAAAACTGTTTAACTTTTTATCTATGAAGAATGAACTGTAACAACGAGAGCTGGTATCAGTGATTAGTGTTGGCTTAATATCTTTATTGCTCACATGGTTTTGTACATTTTTCATCAGATTATATACAGAGAAGTAAATGGCATGTTTGGATAGCTTTGCAGTGAATACTTTTGGATTATCTTTTTTTCTTTCTGGCTGCTCTCTTTGTTAGAATTGGTTGTAAATTTAGCCTTTACTAGGTCTCCTCTTCTTGCTCTAGTTTTATCCTGTTGCTTCTGTGCTCTTCTCCCTTCATGTAATCTAAGTACAGGCTTTTCCCTTGCTCCAGTTTCCATTCTCCCTGCTGTTGCCAATTACAAATCTTGGAACTTCAAGATTCATTCAGTGCTCTGTTATTATGGAGATCTTTTTTTCAGCTATTTGTGGTCAGCCTTTTAATAAAACCAGATAAACCAAGAAACTTCTGGAGAACCAGAAAGATATTGTTACTGTGCCAATATTAAAAAGAACATTAAAGCCTGGTTATCTTGACATCAGTTCTGAGAAAAATAGTGGGAAAACTGATAAAGCATTGAATTGAGAAGGATTAAAGGATACAATTATAGCTAAAAGCCACCAGTGTTACTTTGACAGTTTTATGAAACTTGCTTTTGTCTTTTGAAGACAGTAAGCTTGCCTTAAAAATCTGATCATCAGAGCACCTTCTTTCTCAGTTTCTGTCTTCTGTAGTCACCAGTCCCTTTCCTTGGATTGGTTTCTAGCTTTTAAAAAAATAATAGGGCTTTTAAATTAATAGAGTCTTACAAATCCTCCCCTGGATTTTGGAAGTGAATCAGTCCCGATGAGTTGGCGTCATGGTCCTTTGCCTCCTGAGGTGAGCTCTTGCAGCATGCACGTGCTGGCTTGAATATCTTGCTGATAGTGTAGGATATAATAATATACTTCTGAGAGGAGAGAAGCATCCAGGAATATGTTTGCTAAATCCCAGTAATAAGTTTGCTTGACATACTTATTTAAAAAGCTCACACCAGAAGCCTGAATATGTTCTAGACTAGAAAAAGTTTAGAAATAAGTTATATATGTTTATCCATCAAAATCTCCAGTAGTTTATTTTATATCTGAGTCTTAACTTTAAAAAAGCAGTTTGAAGGTTATGGTGGGAGGAGGAGGGGAAAAAAACAAATGTAAATAAAGGGTAACAGAAGCAGATAAGTTACAGCAGGACAGCAACTTTTAAGAGCAGTGAACTGTTTAATAGATCTAAATGAAGCAGGACTACAAGTTACTGACTATTTCATATGTCAGAAAAGTGAAGCAGAGCTTTTTACAGATACCGTCTTGCAAGATAGGAGCCCAAAAAGACTTGGGCTTGAGGGATGAGCGAATGAAGACTCTTTGAGTCAGACCATTTCACTATCGCTTAGTTACAGATGGCTGGATGGTGCTGCAAATGCAAAACTCTTCAAGTTTATTGTGTAGAAGAAAACCTCTGAAAAAGTTTCTTAAATGAATTGGTCATAGAACTTTTTTTTTTCCCCTTGTTTGAATAGTCTTTTCCCTGTTGGTTTCTCTTTGTATGTGGCTAAAATGGCTCAGTCTGGGGCTGCTGTGAATGGCAGTGCCGCGGTTTGGTCTGCAGTGTGGTAAAAGATGTAAAATGTGCTTGACCAGAAAAACTGTTAGTTCTCTGGACGGTATAGTAAAGTGTGGTTTTACATTGTAATCACCTACTCAGTCCTGTTGGGGGGTCAGAGGGGCAATTTATATGTGCATTTTGTTTTCCCCAAACATAAAGCTTTATTTAGAAAACAGCACACCTCTGCCTCTGCTCCCCCCCCCAATTCTTAAATGCTTACATTTTTATACAGTTCAAAAAAATGAGTAATACTTTGATGTAGTAGCAAATCATTTATATACCCAAAGCTGATACTAAGCTTTATTTGGATGGAAATTGATTATAACTTAGAACAGTACAAAACCAGAGTCTATTGTCACATTTAATTAAGTAAAATTAGCTTTCAGGGGATGAAATAGTAGGAAAAAGAGTAAATTTACAAAACCATGTTTCATTTTGAGAATCACAGAATGTTTTGGGTTGGAAGGGACCCCTAGAGCCCATCCAGTCCAACCCCCTGCAGGAGCAGGGACACCCCTAACCAGATCAGGTTGCTCAGAGCCCCATCCAATCTGGCCTTGAATGCTTCCAGGGATGGGGCAACAAAAGCTTTCATACAAACAACCCAGGTGGTATCTGTCGATCTTCCCTTATCCAGAGGATTTGTAAGAAAAATGGACAGCTTTGACAAAACACACTTCATAATTCCAAGGTAATTACTATTCATCTTGGTATCTTCTACTATTCATAAAATTTGTCCACTATTTTTCTGGGAAAGTTCAACCAAATGGTAGCAATTTCCCAAATTCTTTCCTTCTGCTGCTTAATTTCTGCTCCATCATTTTCTGACTACTGTCACTGATGCAGCCTAGGGTAGGGTTGGCTTCTGGGCTGCCAGCGCACACTGCCGGCTCATGTCCAGCTTTTCATCCATCAGTGCCCCCAAGTCCCTCTGGGCAGGGCTGCCCTCCATCCTTTCTTCCCCCAGCCTGTATTGATACTGGGGGTTGCCCCGACCCAGGTGCAGGACCTTGCACTTGGCCTTGTTGAACCTCATGAGGTTCACACAGGTTCACCTCTCCAGAATAATCTATTAAATTAAGAAAAACAATCTTTTGCATCTGTCCTATACTAAAATATTTTTAACATGAGTGTACTTTATTTAGCAGTTCTAAAGACATTATTATTTGTAGTCATTTGTTTCCGCTAGAACTTTGTGCTGTCTTAGGCACAATATAGATGCCACTTGAGAAATTAATCATTAGCAGTTTTACTTTTATTTTTCAGAAGACTTGTAGATACCAGTTAAGTCAACCGTGCTGTCTTTTTATGGTAGTGAACTGAAACAGAGGTTCTGTGACAGCTGTTTTTGCAAAAAGCACACATCTTCAGAGGTCATTTATATTTATTTATGATTTTGTTATCCTTCTAGATTACTTTGCCCAGTAAGCGATTGCTTTTAATGTACTTTATCCCCTTTTATGACTCTTGGACCTGTTGTCATTGTTTTATCTATTGTGCCCACGTCCTGTCACGGCATTAGGCCTACCAGCCAATATTCTGTATTTTATGTTAAACTAGTGTCTAGGGAATCCTAGTGGTAGCTACACATAAACCAGCACAGTTCTTTTCTTCTCGTTTTGTGACAGCCACCAGGATCATAACTGGGGAGCCTGTAGTTGTAGCTCTCCTTTAAGCTATTACCAGTTTATATTTGTGTTATAATTGAGAGTACCCACACACAGCTAGTTGGATAATGTTTTCCTTCTGATAGCATCTGTAGAGGAAGACTCTGAGTCCCTGACTCCCTTTGCATCTGTCCCACTCAATAGGAGGAGTAAAGTGTACCCTTTCTGTTGATTCTTCTTAGCTGCTTAGCTGGGTCAGATCTTTTTTATGTCATTCCTTATCAAAATATGACATGATTCTTGCATGTTTATCTAGATTCTTTTCTTAGGTCCTCCTGTCTTCGGAAGACCTTAATTTTATGTTACATTGGGTATTCAGTAGAGGAATCACCACTTCGTTTTTCCCAACCTTCTTCTGAGGGCAGTCATGATTTTTCAGGAGATGTAACTTTTTCTCTTTTCCCCCTGTACCAGTCACCTCTCTTAGGCAACTTGTGCTGATACAGAGGTCTCCCTTGTATTTGTTCTAGAATTTTAGATCCTTCTCCTCCACCCATCTCATCTTCAAGAAATGGTATCCAAGAGAAAGTGGTTGTGGATCCCAGTTTTTGTTAAAGGAAAGTTCAGCTGGAACTGGTAAGACCAAATCCAAATCCAAGCACCTGTACCTTCCCGAGGTTTCTATTCAGGGCTTGATTCCAGAGAAATCTGGGTAGGTGGACCAAAGGTCTAACAAAAGCATGTTACGAGTTCTGCAGAAGCTTTGCTATGCCTTCAGTTCTTTCATCAGCATCTTAGGAACTCTGGTTTCTAGCTATCATGGCCGACGTGCTCAAGTTGTTCTTCCTGTACTTTAAGTCTAGCAGACCACTTTGCCATCGCAAGTACCTCTGACCCTCCAGTGCTGTAACACTTGGTGTTGAATTGGAGACTGTTGCTTACTAAAGAGGCAGGGTTTGTATCAAAGGGAAGCTCTACATTGATGCCAGTTGAACCCATTGCATGTCAAGCTCAGGCTTGCAATAGGGTTTTCTTGTTTTAACAGTTGATGAAAAGGCTAAATAGAACACTGCAATTTTGTGGAGTTTCATAATATCTGGAAATAGGTGCGTCCTGGTTTCGGCTGGGATAGAGTTAATTTTGATTCGGATTTAGTACTGGAAGAATGTTGATAACAGACTGTTGTTTTAGTTGTTGCTAAGCTGTGCTTAGACTCGTCAAGGACTCTTTCAGCTCCCCATGCTCTGCCAGGTGCATGGGAAGCTGGGAGGGGGCACAGCCAGGACAGCTGACCCCCACTGGCCAAAGGGCCATTCCATACCACTTGACATCATGCTCGGGGGGAGTTGGCCAAGGGGAGAGTGATCGCTGCTCGGGACAGGCTGGGCATCGGTCAGCGGGTGGTGAGCAATTTGCATTGTGCATCACTTGTTTTGTACATTCTGTATATTCCCTTACCATTATTATTGTTATTCTTTTCCTCTGCTGTTTAATTAAACTGGCTTTATCTCAACCCATGGGTTTTACTTTTTTCCCCCCGATTCTCTCCTCCATCCCACTGGGGAGGTGGGGAGCGAGCAAGCAGCTGTGTGGCGTTCAGCTGCCTGCTGGGTTAAACCACAACAAGGTGTTTCAGCACGTTCATATATTTTAGTCTTTAAAGTGAAAGCCTCAAAAGTTAGGAAACAGCAAATATTTTTCCCAGGAAAACCATTTTTTTCATTCAGGTCTGCTAAGAGAGAAAGTGGTATTTAGTCCTGTTTTGAGACTGCACTGTACTGAATATCCACAAAGAGCAAGGATAAAAGGGCACATGTGTGGTGTGATGTGACCTTTATAGGTGACCCACGTTCCATGTCCATCTTTTCTGTGTTGGTTTTCCAGGAGATGTAATGAATTGCTGAATTTAAAGTCCCCTTTTTCCTCCTTTACTGCAGCTGCCTCAGCAATTCCTAGATGTTCTCAGTGTGATGATCGTTATTGCTGCCTTGGTGTCCAGCCTCACAATGTGGGTTGTTTTGGCATGCAGCCATATATTCCTGAAGTCCACAAATGAGAAAAAGGTTATAGGTTTGTTTGGGGGTTTTTTAAAGCCATCTCAATAAAACTTGAACAGAAGATCTTGAAATGCGAGACATTTCTGGAGCCTGGTGGCTGACTTCTGAGTGTCAGAGACCTCTAATAAAGAGAGGAAACATGAGAATGTTTTTAGAAGAAAAAGCATGTGAATGTTCTGCAGAAGAAGCTGTAAGACATTGTAAATATAGGGGTCCCTGCTTGCATCTTTTATAAGATCAGATTTATGCACCTGTATTCCATGTTATAAGTACAATTCCGTGCTCTTCCACCAACTCCAAGGAAGTATTGAATTGCAAAACCTTTCAAGACAATGCTACCTAAAAGAAGGAGCACGTTTCCCATAAGCAAAAAAAAAAACCCAGCATTTGCACAAGGGGAGGTATTGATCATAGTTTACGCAAGCAGCTTCCTTTTTTACGTATGAGTTTTTATGCAGAAGTGTATGTAGTACTTGAATCTAACTGTGTGCTGTGTTAATGGTGCATTACTCTTTCACTGTTAAGAAGAAAATTTAACCCAGATAAATTAAAGTAACTCTTAATTCTCTCTACTTTTAGATGGTGTTTTATGCCTGGGAGTAGAATGAGGTTGTAGTGTCTTTAAAATTTGGTTTTGTTTGCATTCTTGACAAGCGAGCTGGTGTTTGAACTCTTTCAATTTATAATAAGCTGCTAGACATGTCTTTCTGTTACAAATATTGGTTTTCACTTGTCAGTCTAAGAATTAGTGAATACCTTGATCACGCCGAATATTGCACTCCCTCCTCCCCCCAAGACTTCCCACTCTATTTTGTTCCATTTCTTCTACTTAATCAGCTATTAACTTGTTTGGAAATTGAATAGGTGATTTAGTTCAGAATAATTTCAAACTTGAACAGGCAAATTTCTGTCTGTATCGCAGAGATCACGAACGTCTTTGACCGTCGTCTTCAAACTCAAGCTGCTCAGATGCCTAGGGAGACCCATATAGGTAATAAAGCAATAGAATTATCACTTGGATGTTTGCGTTTTAGAAGGGAAGTGGACTTGAGAGTTTCCTGGCAGTTTTCAGTAGTACTAGGAGCACCTGAGAATACCAACATTAACGAGGTTACATGAAAAGTATTTGAAGTTGTGTTTCCTCCAGAAAATAGCAGGAAACATTGTGTCAGACTTCAGCAGCCACAAATCGCTGCTTCCTTTTTTCTTTCTTAAATTATTTTAAAAGTGGAACTGAAGCTTGTGGGCTGATTTAAAATAATAAGTAGCTTCTCGCTACTCTTCCTTGAAATGTCACTGGTAGAATTTCAAGAATCTGGTTTCCAGAAAAGGGTTACAGTTCTTGCATACATGGTTCTCACTACATGGAAAAGGTCTCATTAATTGAATGGACTTGTTTGGTTTCAGAAACACTGGGATACTGGAGCAATCTTCTGGCCTCATTTTTAAATTTAGTCCCTAATGGAATAAATTCAGAAGCTAAATGATCATCTGATGGTTTGCCACATTTTTAGAAGGGGCATATTTCCTCCTTCTGGTCAGTTTGCTTTCTGGTCTCTCTCATACGAAAACAGCACGGAACAGTTCTCAAACAGGTGTTTAATACTGCGAATGGCATGGAAAAGCTAAATACGGATTAATTACTGTTTGGGGTTTTTTTCTTTCAAAGAAGAATAAGTGGACATCAAACTAAACAATCAGATAAATGAACAAATAACATGTTTTGGAAAGGTTGGTGGGGTTTTTTTGCTTTTTATGGATGTATTTCATGGGTTTTGGTTTTCTTAGTTGAGTCCCTAATGGCTTAGTTTGAAGGAGATATGTCATTCCAGGAGTAAGAAAGTTTAGAGTTACAGGAATATTGAAGTTAGTGAATTGCTTATGAAACTATTATTAGTAAATGATTTTTGACCTGAAGTCTTCAGGAATTGTGTTTTATTTGTAAGAGGATCAGATATTTATAATTCCCCATTAAAAAGTAGTGAAAAAAGAAAAGAAATAGATTCCAGATAACTGACATTTGAATAATATCTTAACTAGTATCTTCTCTTTGGTTTTGAAATGTTTGCTGCATTATGAGGGTGAAGCTGATAAAGCTAAGGAAAGAGTAACTGAGGTACATAGTTGTAAAAAACAAAGAGAACTTCAACAGAAAAAAAACATAAGCTGTTATGGCAAAACTTAAGAAAAATGCAGGGTTAGCCTTGTTTATTGTGTTTTATTTCATATACTGATGAATTCAAAAGGCTCTATGCATATATCAGTGTACTTGAAAAAATCAGTGCACTTGAAAAGTCAGGGCACTTGGCCAGTGGTTGTGTGCCTACTGGTTCCATGGCGTGACTCTTGTGTGACAGTCCTCTTTTCCTCCTCTCTTGTCCCTCTGGGGAACAGACCGATTGATTTAACATTAGTCAAATGATAAAATCAAGTCTTCTAGTCATAATTAACTCTTTGGATTCCAGTAAGCCTTGGAAAGATGGTAATCTACCTGATGTGAATGCTGATTTTATGGCTTTTTCCCTTGCTTAGCATCTGTTTGCTACTTCCTAGCACTAATGATATGTAAAAGATGCACAAAACCCATTCACTGTCACAGTATCTTTAACTAAAAGCTAGGTAGTTGCCTTTTGTAATATTTAATATTTTTGTAATATTTTTGTAGTATTTAAATGGCCCCTGTGATCACTTTACTCATGGAAAAACACACTATTATATTGGGTATCTGTTTGTAACAATATCCAGAATTTTAGAAAGGAGTTCTTCCTTGGGAGTACACTAGCTTTGATTTCTTGATAAGTAAACCCCCTGGAGAATTAGAATAGGAAGAACTTCCATGTGAGTCAGTTCATATAGAAGCGATGCAAAACTCTGGAGCATTTGGAAGTGGTCCAACAGTAAGTGTTATATGCAACTTCCACAGTTGGTCTGCCATCTTCTTCTTCAGCTTTGTTATTGATCTCTAAAACAAAACACTAAAAGCTTTCCAGGAAAAAGGAATATTTTCATTACTGACTTGCTTAGTCATATCTTTAAAACTGAAAATGCCAAATGTATAAAACAGTAACCGTGAACTTGTGGGCAAAAACTCTCCAGTCTCTACGTCTGAAGATTTAGGAAAATTCTAGCTGAACTGCTTGGGTGGAGGTGTCCCAATGGCTTTGTCTTTGCCTGTAGCGTCACTTTCTGTAGGTCTGCAGCTTCTCTTTTCTAAGACCTGCATTTGGTTGAATCCTTAAACTGTATTTTGACCAGTTTAAAACTCATCATCATGCCTACTTAACTCATGTCATGGTTTCAAGTGTAAGTAATACGGACATAATCCTGGGCTGATTTCACGAGATTGCTATGTTAATATTTCATTTTGGATGTATCGTCATCTCTTCTACCCTATGCTTGATCGTGGGGAGGGTCTTGCATTTACTCTCTTTTCCTTGCCACAGGTTCATCAAGCTTTGATAATGCTGGGAGTTCTGTTGTGAAAATTGCTTATTTTACAGTATCCTTAAGTGTTTACATTAACGGATCTGGGGGAGTTTTCTCTACTACATTTAGGTAACATCAGTGCTAATAATGTTAACGCACATTGTATTAGATTCCTGCAAGGAAAAAAAAGAAGGACCGAGATAAAATCTCCACAGGAATGTGGTATATGTTTCAGGAATGCTTTTCTCTAGTCTCAGTGCTTCAGACTTAATTTTGTTTTGATCCTCAAAATAAATATCCCTCTCCTCAACACACCCCCACCCCAACCTTCCCATTCACTGATACTAAATCTTTTTTTCCAAGGTGCCTGTTCTTATTTTCATAGTCATTATGCCTTGTGCCTGGAGAACTCTTTTGATCCTACCATCAAAACAGCTTTTCTGAGGCTAACCAAACCCTTCTCTCTTTTCATCTGTTTAATAACAGAAGTAAATGAACCAAGATAATCAGATTTTAAATAAAAATTGTCATTTACAATTATTCAGTTTGATTTTTGTTTTTTTCTTCTTCTTCTTTTTCCTTTTCCTTTTCCTTTTCGTACTTTTGGTGACATGAAGGAAAAAGGAAAATGTTGATATAAAAGAAAAAACAAACAAAAACCCCAAACAAAACCCCCTCAAACATTAAAAAAAACAAGTAATGAAACTATTTCTGTTTTGAAGAACTTAAAACTGAAATTAAAATCGGGCCATTTTATATTACTGAAGCAGTTACCTTATTCAATCAGTAAAGCATTAGTTAATGAACATCATCTTGTTTCTGGTTCTATATATACTGAAGTTTCCTTTGCTCAGTTGTTGAAATTTCTAGGGTTATTGTTGTTATTACTTTTTTTTTATTTTTTTAACCTGAAGAACTGGAGACAATTCCTTTTACCAGTCAGGTTTATTCTGCATGTTCAAAATTTCAGTACAGCTGACTTCTTACTTGGATTCTTGGTTCCTTCCAGGCCATCCCACCACCCTTGCAGGCTGCGCTCAAGTGAAGTCTCTTGCGTGACTGTTTGAGTCTCCTTTTTTTCTTTCTGAGCCCTCTTGTTAGGGGACATTGTACTCTCTTACAGGACTCTTCTTCCTTGTTAAAAGGACATGTTCTTCTTGACCCAATTTGAGTGCTCTTATGGTATAACATCCCAAGAGATGTGTTTTCTTAGAGCCTTTGCTGATAAGGTGTGAGGGGCAGATGCTGAATGCCAACTTCTTGGTGCCTCAAGTACTGACCTCCCTTTAATCTTGAAACTTCTGGATGCCACCATGTTATTTGATGTTTCAATGGTATTGCTGCAAGCTGTGTAAAGAGAGAAGGCATCATATAAAGTTGTCTTCTCTCTGGGACGGTCTCCCTGCAGTAACTCCTGCTGTATCTGTTTTCCTTGGGCAAGTTATGGTTTTAGAGGGAGCAGCTCAGAAGCAACATTGACCCTTACTGATCAGCAGTCTGAACTGTTAAATTTTGTAGAAACTACTTTGAGAAGGACCATGGCCACTATCAATAGGCTTAATCACAATCTGGCCTGCTAAACTTCTTCAAACCTAATGCTCACTGCCGAGGCTAAGATACGCCCTGCGGGTGGAGAGCTGCCTGTGATAGAGCACAGAGCTGGACTACAGCTTCTTTTCCATCTATCCCTCTGATTCAAAAGGCACTTCAGAAAAATCTAGTACTATAAAGCTCATTTGCTCTCTTAGTGAGAACTGGATCACGTATTCCAAATTTCCAGATGTTGTCGTATTGGCAGTGTGACAGCCATGCTTGGCTACCAGAATTCCTTGGGTTTCTTCCTGAAAGACTTCTGTCTCCAGAACAATGTTTTCCATGCTAATAGTCTGGACAATGGTCAAAGGTTTTCCTACCAGAGCTGGCTGAAAAGAATGCAGACTATTTAAAAGTCCATCTGAGACCTGAGACCATTTCCTACATTGACGTTCTCCTATGCATGGATTACTTTTTAACCAAACGGGAAGTCAATTTATAAAATTTTGGAGCATGGGGTTTTGTTTGCTTATACTGTGACTGAGTATGTGAAGCTTTGATTGCTCTGAATGGGAAGGAGTCTTTTCTGCAGAAGGGAACATTGGCTCCCGTCGGTCTTTTAGACACCTTTTTCAGCCCTTCTTCGGGAAGATTGTCCTATCTTAAGTTATTTAATCTGGTGATTAATATTTTTTTGTTGTTTGTTTTTTGTGGTGGGGTTTGGGGTTTTTTTAGGGTATTTTGGGGATTTTGGGGGTTTATTTTAAAGAGTTGACCAGGAAGAAAAATAGAGGGGAAAAGTACAAATTATTAATCTAATCACTTAATATTCTCCTACAACTCAAATCACCAATGATAACGAATGTGAGGCAAAGAATAGAGAAGATGCAGACAAGTCCGAAAAAAGTTTGTTGTGAAGGCAATAAAACCAAGAGTGGTAATTTCAGCTCATGAGACTTGGAAAACCAAGGTCTGCAACTGTATTTCCATCATGTGTGCCATTTTCTCTGTGAAAGACACCTGAATTTTCAGGAAGTTTGATCTACCCATTTCTGCAGAGGTTATCTAGATGTTGCCTATAGGCTGGCTAAAGTGAAACCTAGTATTTTTATCTTGATACCACTTTCAGATTGTGTCTGTACTTTTTTTTGTTACATATATTTTAAGAGGTTTTTTTCTTTCTTCAGTAATATGTAGGCACTTATTTTTGTGTTTCATTCTTTGCACAAGGGAAAAACATCTTTCTAAGCAATGTCTGCTAGATGGGTTAAGGTACAAATTCCTTGAACCTGCCAGTGCTAATTGTTGGTTTTTTGCTGATTGCTGGAGGCTGTTTCTTTTTTTTTTTTTTTTTTTTTTTTCCCCTTCCCCTCCCAAGTATCTTCCTTTTATTGGGGCAGCAAAAGATGAGATGGTAGTACAGAATTCTGCAAGACTGCGTACAGAGTCGTCTTAAAGGGAAACGGTTGTCACAAATCCTACGGGTTTTTTGATCCTATGTAGTAGAAGTTATAATGCTTTTTATCCCTTCTACATCTCTTAAGATGAAGGACACAAATAAAATAATTAGATTCCCCCATATTTTTTATTTGTATTTACAAATATGTTGAGAAGAAAATGTCAAAATGATAAATAGAACTTTGGTTCCTGTACTCTTACTTTTTTGTTGGTTTAGTTAATTATTTACTGTTGTGGTAAGAATATTATTATCAAAAAAAATCATTGAAATGCCTGTTTTAAAGCTGTCACTCTAGTGTAGTAAATATGTGCACAAAGAGTTAAATTGCTTCACTTTATCTTGACATATTTAATGTTATTTGTGAAATGTGATCTAACTAATACTGTTTTTTCAAGGACTCATTTGCCCTTTGTAGTAAAATGCTGCTATAATGCAATATTTTAAGAATCGGGTAGTGCAATAAAGATTCTGTGAGATTACTTGAATTTACTTGGTTTTCTTCTTGCAAATTTCCTTTTGAGTAATACTTTACAGCAGAGAATATACCAACGTTATCTACCACTAATGAGGTTAAAGGGAGAGATATTAAACCCCTGCCTGTTCAGAGGTGGCTTTTCCTCATTCATTGAACCCTGTCTGAGATAAACAGCTGTGGGGCAATTAAGGAGACGTGCATGGCAGAGGAGAACCAAACTTGCTTTCTAAGCATAAAGAATAAGCAAACACATTAAGTGCTGATGATGCTTCTTACTAATGGGTGGTTTAATGGGGGTGGTGGTCCTGGAATACTTAAAATATTTGAAATCGTTATTATTAAGTAGAGTTCTTATTTTCATTTCTTTAACTTATAATTACAGGATCTTCTGCTGGGTTCTTTTTTTCCTTTTGAAATTCAAGTGTATTTGTAGTATGCTAAATTAATCTACAAGGTTTTTTTTACCAAAAACCCTGTGATTTGCAATTAAAAAATTTAAGTGCTGTTCCATGAAGTTTCTCAGCTATGCTATGTACATATTTCTTTTTGTTCATTTTATCTTGCATTTTATTGAATCATTATCCCTATAATTACCCTTTGTTCAGGACAAGAATTCTGTTAATGTAAACTTATCAAGTCTTAAGCGTTTGACTTTTAAACCATTATGTTAATCATAAAGCAAAGAATCTTGGAAACAAACATGACTACTGTTTATCTGCATTTTATGTCTTCCAGTTCTTTAGGCTCTTTTCTTAAATAAACAAATACGCTACTTAAATGGAGAAGATATTCTCTTTAGAATGATCCAATCTCTAAAACTAACCACAATATTTAATATACCTACCCTCCCACATGATTTGGCATCTCATGTAGTTGGTTGCCCCTCCACAAACTGAGGGCAGCACCATCAAAACCCGAAAGAGAACCTGCAATTATTTTCATTTGCCTTAGATCTAATGATTCTGCATGGTCCTCCTTTCTCTTTAATTATTCCCTGTATAAAACTGGGTATAATAGGGTTTTATAATGAGAGAACACTCTCCTGATGAATGGGTGCAGTTACAGCTGTTGGTGTTTCACCAATTTTGATTTTTCAGAGAGAATTGGAGGAGAAGCCCAATTTTGCAAGTTTGGAGAATACAATTATTTTCCAACAATCTGGAGCTACAGTTTTCGACATTTTTGCATACAGCACTAGAGCAGTGTTGGTGTTGCACAGTACCACCTTCTTCTTTGCTTGACCAGCAAACGGAGTTTGGGTGGTTAAAAAAACCAAAAACCTTCAGGTTGATAAGCTGTCTTGGTTGTTGGGTTAATAAAAGATGATTCTGAGATATGAATATGCTAATACTGGAACTTGTGCTCTACCTTTCCGTTTTCCTCTTGCTTATTCTTTCCCTTCATACATGGCTTCATTTATTTATGGGGTTTTCCTTACTGTTCTTTGGTTTCAGATGCGAGTGTCTCTCTGGTTTATGTGGTTTCCCCATGTGCGAGGCAGGCTCCATTCCCCAGATAGTCTCACGTGGAGATGGAACACCTGGCAAGTGCTGTGATGTCTTTGAATGTGTCAATGGTACGTGATGCTTTCTCTTGCACCCGGAGAGGAGGATTTTATCTGTCTGTGGGAGACGCTGGGCATTTGGTTATTTTTACCATGTTGTCAAGATCTAAGAGAAATTATTTTCTTGAGGGTCATTCAGTAAGAGGGAACTGAAAGTTCTACTGAAAATACTGAAGTGGGAAACTGTGTCACAGAATCACAGAATGGCAGGGGTTGGAAGGGACCTCCGGAGATCATCTACTCCAACCCCCCTGCTCAAGCAGGCTCACCCAGAGCAGGTTGCACAGGACATGGTCCAGGCAGGGGTTGAATATCTCCAGAGAAGGAGACTCCACAGCCCCCCTGGGCAGCCTGTGCCAGGGCTCTGTCAGCCTCAAAGTGAAGAAGTTTTTCCTCATATTCAACTGGAACCTCTTATGTTTCAGTTTGTGCCCATTGCCCCTTGTCCTGTCGCTGGGCACCACTGAGAGAGGTGTCATTTGTAAGTCATCGTGTTGCTTTAATTTCTAAAGCATTTTTACCTGCGACCCAGGGAATTATAGTTTTAGCAAGACTCCCTCACTGCCTATTTTTCAGGTGCTCCTTACCAGTAATAAACACTAGAGTCCTTTCAGAATTGAAATTTTTGCTAATCACTGCAACTGGTGGTTGAAGTACCCTAAACAAAAGCATGCTGTTTAGACTGGGGGGGTTTGCTTTAAGAAACATTTGCAAAGTACTTTTTAACACCAACCCATTCTTTGGAAATTGTAAGTCAGTGTAAGAATAGACTGATTCGCATTCTTTGCTTCCCTATATGAATGTTTAGAAAATGTTTAAAAACCTGGAATTCGTTATGCAAGTGACTATATCTCAAGGCTGCTCTGTGCTGTATATGTAGACCTGCATATATGATGTATATGGTGAGTTGGGAAGAGACTTGGATATTTGACTATTGGTAGATAGACGGGGAAAAATACTCTTGAAGGGTTGCATGCTCAGATATTTCATAGAATCACAGAATGTTTTGGGTTGGAAGGGACCCCTAGAGGTCATCTAGTCCAACCCCCCTGCAGGACCAGGGACACCGCTAACCACATCAGGTTGCTCACAGCCCCGTCCAACCTGGTCTTGAATGTTTCCAGGGATGGGGCCTCCACCACGTCTCTGGGCAACCCATTCCAGTGTTTCACCACCCTCATTGTAAAGAATTTCTTCCTTATATCTAGTCTAAACCTACCCTGGTTTAGTTTAAAAACATCCCCCCTTGTCCTGTCACAGCTGGCCCTACTATTTCTGAGCATAAAAAGTTACGTGTTGGTGTAATATTTACTGGTTAATATTTATTCAGCACTATTTTATCTTGGTTAGCGGTACATGTGTCATGTTTGAAGCAGCTTTTATTTTACCTTCTTCATTGCATGTGCACATAAACATACATGGAGAGACAGACGTTTCCCCAGGAGGACATTTGTGATTTTTGCATGTAGTAATATTTTAAATACTCAAATGCTGATTCAAAAATAATGCTTAGTACATATAACGGTACTTTATATATAAAAATTAAGTTCTTTCATATGAATAGAAGAATTTGCCTCAGGAAGAATCACGGATTCTTTAGCTTTCAGATTAATTCTTTCACTATTTGGGCTAAGATTGTAGATACTATAGAATTAAATACCACTTACCAAATTTTTGTTGATATACTAAAGGAATATTCATCTTCCTTTGTTTCATATTCATGTCATTCTGTCAAAGTAACATTTCTAGCACACCTCACTGCAGTGTTTGATTCTGAGTTTGCTTTTTGAGCAAGAAATGTAAAGCCAATTTCTGATACGATGCCTTTGCTGGTGTGAAACAGCCTCAAAGGTACAAACCGCTTGCCCGTTTCTCTTCGGTCCGCAAGTTATTTGTGGGTACCGCTAGCAAAATCGTTGCAGTAGATGCCATATCAAGTGTTAGATGGAGCTGTTTAAATTGCCCGCTTATTTTGTCCATAGTCATTTTCATCTTAATTTGTCCGTAGTCATTTTCATATCCTATTTCCAAGGAGTTATAATCATTTTTCATGGTTAACAGTGAATTTGGACTGTCTTAGCACTGTTGCCCCATGCGTTGTTGCCTTATTGCTCACTGTAACTCGTTCCAGAGGTTCAATCTGCTTTGGGATCAGGATTTCTTTTTGCCTCTCGGGTTTTCCCGTTCCTAATCTTCACCTTAGTAGCCTATGAAGACAGAGTGAATTGGAAGAAAGAATAGGATTTTTTGGAGGGAAGTTGATGCACAGAGGGAAGCAGAAAGGCCAGATGGGAGGAAAACAAAGGTTTGTAGGAAGAGAGAATCTTTTGCCTTGTTTATCTCCTTAAAACATCAGTATTACAATATTACAAACCAGTATGAAAATTACTTTGTTAGTAAGTTCCTCTTTAAAAAAAAAATTCTGAGAAACCTGAGAAAAATGAAATACTTGGGGTGGGGGAGTTGGGCGGTGTTTGGGGTTTTTTTGGGGGGAGGGATGTTTTGGGGTTTTTTTGTTTTTTTTAAAAAGGTCATTTGTCTTTATGCTACTTAATGTTACAATCTGATTTTTAAAAATACTGCTGTATGACATGACCTGAAAGTGGTTTAAGTACATTTAGAAGTGAGAAACTTCCAGGTGAATTACTAATGAAGCATCATTTTGGAAAGAGGAAATAGTTATAAGCCTGAAGATGATAAATATGATAAAGATGATGACAGGCCAAGGGGTAATGGTCTTAAACTAAACCAGGGTAGGTTTAGACTGGATGTAAGGAAGAAATTCTTACAATGAGGGTGGTGAAACACTGGAATGGGTTGCCTAGAGAGGTGGTGGAGGCCCCATCCCTGGGATCATTCCAGGCCAGGTTGGACGGGGCTGTGAGCAACCTGATGTGGTTAGCGGTGTCCCTGCCTGCAGGGGGGTTGGACTGGATGGGCTCTAGGGGTCCCTTCCAACCCAAAACATTCTGTGATTCTATGGAATACTTTCCTCAACAAGCTGGGAGCAGTTGTGGAACTGCGCCTGGGGAGTTCTGTATGTGACATTTGGATTGTGTGGCAGATCATTTGTAAAGAGGACAGAATAATCATAGAACTTGATCTGCATTGCTTTATAGTTCAGGTTTTTTCGAGTGCATTTTAGGATGGTTAGGTGGTTCTTGTATTAGGGACAAATATTGCAAGCCACACCTCTAAAATCGCTAATTTCCTAGAAGACTAATTCTGGCAAGAACTTACTAGATAAATGTCTAGTGCAATAACAAACTGGTAAAAAAGTGCGTATATATAATCCCTACTATTACTTCTGTCAGTTTAAAAGGAAGAGGGGGGGAATGTTGTTCATGAGACTGGTAGTTGAATATAATATCCAGTTCTGGTTTTTGGAAGGGTCTTGAAATACTAACAAGTGCAGAAGTGATATAGTAGCTATCAGTGACAGATGGAGGAAATATCTTACAGTGATAGGCTTAGATCAGTTTCTTCACTTCATTAAAAAAAAAAAATTGCCATTGAAGTAACAAGAGCCAAATCTGTAAGATCTAGGACATGCTGTTCTCCGCAGTGAGGGCGGTTAGCTGTTGGCACAAACTGCCGGGGAGATGCTGAATTCCTTATCTTCATCCTTTCCAATTAGGATTAGAGGGTGTTTTAATCAAATGCACGTTAATGGGTTTATAGATGGTAAGTGGGGAAGTTGTGTAATCAGTGTTACCAACGAGGTCCATTAGTTAGTTCTGTCTTTGAAAACCTGTGAAAACAGGCAAGAGGACAGAATAAACCGGACATGTGCACAGTCACATTAGTGTAGTTTCCCTGCTGTTATAACATCTATTTAATATTAGAATTAAGTAATTCTATTGGGGGAGGAGGGCAGAGAAAAAAGCTGTCACGAGTAATACTGATCATCTGAGTTACCTTAAAATAAAGGCCTCCCTTATGAATAGGTGTATGTAGACTACAAAAAATACAGTTTCTGTGTTGTGAGGTGACTAAATGGTGCATTTAGGTAACCCTAATGATGTGCTGAGTGCTAGGGGTTGGCCTCTTCTCCCTGGTAATGGACAATAGGACAAGGGGGAATGGTTTGAAGTTGCACCAGGGCAGGTTTAGGCTGGACATTAGGAAAAACTTCTTCACCAAAAGGGTTGTCAGGCTCTGGAAGGGGCTGCCCAGGGAGGTGGTCGAGTCCCCATCCCTGGAGGGATTTAAAAGAAGGATAGATGAGGTGCTTAGGGCCATCGTTTAGTGGTGGGATGGCAGGGTTAGGTTAAAGGTTGGACTCGATGATCTTAAAGGTCTTTTCCAACCAAAGTGATTCTATGACTCTATTCTATAAAGCAGGCCAGCCCTCTGTAATAGTTATTGCAAGTATGTGCTGATGGGATAGATGCAGAGCTGCGTGTTCAGAGGGAGTATGAGAGGCTGCCTTTGCCGGGTGGGAAAGAGGTCCGCTCTTGTTGGGAGCAGCGTTGGCCGATGATGAGGGGGTAGTTAATGGACGAGGGCAGCAAAATGCGTGTTGCATAGGGGCTCTGCAGTATGTTCTCCTCGTTGTTGGACAGATCAGTCGTTCTTTCACAAATGTTTTTCCTGGCTTTAAAGTAAAACTGACTTAGAAGCTCTCCGATCTATCTGTATCTTCATGGGGTTATCTCCGTTACCAGTGCGCACTGTCTCAAACCGGCTTTTGGTTAATCTGTCTTAGAAAAGCCTATAAATCTGTGGTGAGAGAAACTTCTACAGCAGTTGCTCTGTGCAGATCGTGGAGTAGTTGTCGTTCCTGTTTGATTATAAATACGGCAGTAAGTCAATATGCTAATCATTATTTTCATGCTTCAGATTTATATTGGGTGTGTCCTTAAGCTTCCCATCATGTGTAATCTGCTGTTCCTTATAGTTTGCTATATAATTATGTAAACCAAAATAACGCTTACTCCTGCTTGGATCTGGCCCTGATATTTCCATTTAATTGGAGCTTGTTGTTAAGTACTTAACCGTCTGTGGCTGTTCAGTCTTTATATACAGGTTGAGCTGCTTTTTGAATTATTTTTTTTTTTACAGGATATAATTTAGAAAGAGCCGAGAACTATTTTCTCATTGGTGACAAGAAAAAAAATATTACAGAGAGCTGATGCTCTAATAGTTCTGTGTGACATTTTAATCATCATGAATCTATGCAGAGATCAGAGTATTTATATAAAACTGTTATACTAACTGGAGACATAAATTTGTGCTTTTTAAAAAACACCGCTTTGGTTAAAAGAATTCATCATTACAATTAATGCACAAGTATTGCTGCTGTTAAAATGTGGTTCTTGTCCCAAAGGTCAGTCAATTAAAAAGATCAATTTTAAGGTATGTATTGATTCTGTTATTTTGAGGGAAAGCATCTTTGTAAATAAAATAATTCTGTATTGTTTAAATGGTGGTAGGAATCAAGCCACAGTTCTCTTTTTGACGCAATGTAGTTCTTCTGTCATGATTTATTCGGTATGAGTAGTTGGGCCACCCCATAGCATACCCTGCCTGGTCCCTGGATGCCAAAATGACAGCTCAGGCAACAGTGATGGCTGCAACTTTCTTGTTTCTTGCTCCTTTTTCCTTGTCAGAAGAAAGTTTTTTACTGTTTAATTTGTAGATTAAACCTTGCAACTGTTCGGAACTGTTTGTAGACACTGATTTACAAAGCGATGGTGATTTCATTTTGTCTGTTGTCTTTGCTTAGAAGATGGCTGGCTGTTTCTCTTAATCTTCCTTCCTTGATGACCCTTGGGGCAAGCCCTAGGTTGTGCATGTAACAGAATTTTAGCCTGAAGTAGACAGAGAAGCATGAATTGCTAAATATAAATCTCTGGCTGCCGTAAAATAGTATAAATCGAGTTATAGCTGAAATAGCAAGTGGAGGTTAGTATAGTGGTGTTCAGTAGTGAAATTTTCAGGGGGGAGCTTCACCCATAGTCAAACGTGCTTGTTCCTGAAATGCGTGAGGTAGATGCAGAGAAAATAAGGCAATGTGGGAAATCTGTAGCAAATAATCTCATCTTCATATCTATGAAACTGCAAGTGAGGTTGTGCCTGTTGTGTGGTTCCGGTGCATTGTAACAGAGTGCACGTTTCGGTGAAAGTGGTGTTCTATATTGCTTTGTTTAAAGGCAGATTATTCCACTTGCCGTGAAGTTTCTTGCCCGAAATCTGCTTTATGTCTAGAGAATACTAGACAGTATATGATATAAAATTGGGGAAAATTGAGCAAGAGATTCCCGAGGTGCAGTCCTGCCCAAAATCCTGCATTTTACAGAAGTTCAAGATTTCTTCTCATCTACACAAAACATATTACTCACCAGGATTTTTCTCTACTAATCCTGGTGTGCTGCCTTTGCTCATGGGAGAGCTTGTAAGGAAAAAAAAATTGATTCAGCATTAAATGACAAGCATCAACAAGTGAATTTATAAAGAGATTGAAAGCTGCACGTGCA
Source organism: Egretta garzetta (assembly GCF_000687185.1). Lineage (NCBI taxonomy): Eukaryota > Metazoa > Chordata > Aves > Pelecaniformes > Ardeidae > Egretta > Egretta garzetta. The sequence continues at coordinate 3,233,664 of NW_009258284.1, forward strand.
GCAAGAGTGGAAGTGTTTGGAAACAAGAGAGTATCCAAACTTGCCTGTTCCCTAATTAGGTATTGATGCATGGGCCTCTTGAATCTACGTTGCGCTAAAGCACAGACTTGACTGTGAGCTGTGCCTTAGAAATTTGGGAGAGCAATTACCAAAGCATCCTGCAGCTGCTTCCTTCCATCAGACAGAGCTTCCACCTCTCAGTAAGTTTATTTGAATACAACCGCTACTTTAAAAGGGTCTCTGATTGCTTTAGGAAAGATGATAAATTGCACATGTGAGAGTGGTCCTTGTTAGTGTGTCTATGTGGCCCAAGGTTGAGGGGACCAGGCTGCTTTCTGCCATCGGCCAGGTGTGAGCTGTGTTTTGAGAGTCCAGCTTTGCCAGGAACGGCTCTGGAGCCCCACTTCACGCCCCTTTCCCCCGGAGGTGAGGTGTGGACCTCCATTGCTCAGCCCGTTGAGAATGGGACTACCTGATGGATGTGCAAAAATAGCTGGCATTGGTCCAGGGAAGAAAGGCTGACAACTTCCCCTGGAACTTAAGACTGTGACACTTTTTCAAGACATTTCAGGCTGTGCTGATGATCACACGGTGGTATGGAAGCCATCTGCTAAATCATCAAGCCCATTCACTTGATGTGACACACAACCTGTTTTACAATTGCTTCCATAATATTTTCCCTCATTTGAGAAGACACCACTGACATAAATGAGGCATTTCTCTTTTCTCTGTGCCTCCTGGCTTTCTTCGTGCTTACGTCTCTAGACAGTGGTACTGCATTGGAGGAAAGATTAAAATCCCTCTTTAATCCCGCTTCTTGTCACCTCTTGACGCACTTACTCCTCACAGTATTTGCAGTTCCATTATTAAGCTGTGGAAAAAACCTAAGGGGGTGATTCCACTGTTTCTAAAGGGAAATAAGAACCACCTGCTCCTGAAGGGAGCATCAGTGAGTACTGAAGGGATTTGATAGGGAATATCGGGACAGCAAGGAAAATCTTCACGGTTGGACTTGATGATCTTAAAGGTCTTTTCCAACCTAAACAATTCTGTGATTCTATAAAGAAGGAAGAATGGAGTCCAAGTGAAACATCTCTCAGACACCAGCAAATTACCACAGAGTTCCCATTATTTATGGCACTAATCCTGACAGAACTTATATTGTACTTTCATTAAATTTATTTTTCACGTGCTTTTAAGAAATAAGGATTTGACCAAGGTAACAGTGTCAGTCCCAGAGCAGAGAACTGAATATAGTCCTGATCCTAATTGAACATTGCTGGGTATTTCTATCTGGGCATCCAAACCCACAGAATTTTGTGGTGGACTTTAAATAGACATCTGCTTAAAAATACCAAGATGCAAAATGCAGGTTGCGAAGAACAAAAGATACCAAACTGTTCAGTAAGTAACAAAAGGAAGACCAATATTAAAGGAAGATAATCAATCTGATGCCAGAAAGCTAGAGAGATTCAGTGGTTGTAGGGTGGGGTTTGGGGTTTGCTTGTTTTTCCTTCAGTCAGAACATTTGAACAGTATTTGAGAATCATGGGTAATCACTAGCCACAGCAGTGAGAATTTGGTTTAGTGTAGTGAAAAAGCAGGTCAGTCTGTCAAACCAAGTCAAATGTTTTAGATCCTCTGAACCTGGATTATACTCACTGTAGTCAAACTGGGGAAAGTATCTTACATAATGCAAGTCATTACTGGTTAAATGTAAAACAGGAGGGAAGAGGAAGGTGCAGAAAACTGAAGGCTGGTCAACCCAAAATTCCTGGTAAAAATATTCACAGAATCACAGAATGGCAGGGGTTGGAAGAGACCTCGGGAGATCACCCAGTCCAACTCCCTGCTAAAGCAGGGTCACCCAGAGCAGGGTGCACAGGACATCATCCAGGCGGGCTTTGAATATCTCCAGAGAAGGAGACTCCACAGAGCCCCTGGAAGGGAGAAAAAGCTGAATTCAGCTCCATTCAGGATTTCTCAATTCCTGCGTATGTGTTGATGAGATCCCCTCTCAGTCTTCTCTTCTTCAGGTGTAGATGCGTGTAAATAAAATACAAATAAATAAACAAAAGAGGAGGGGTACCAATTGTCAGGACCACAGCCAAGAAACCAAACTCAAAGCTTTTACAGTGGTTCACTAAGAGTGGGAGGGTTGGTGAGCGGGCAGTAGAGACTGAGTTTTAAATAACGTAAGGACAAAGTCTAATCCACTTCTTTCTTTCCTATCAGTTAATAAAAACCAAGAGGCTAGATAGATTCTGTGGGACTGATGGTATGTCATATACAAAGAATATTAGATACCAGATGGTGCAGTTCTGTCTAGTTTTAAAAGTTTAAAAAAAAAAAGTAAATTCTTCTTTGATGAAGTAGTAATGTATTTTGCCAAAGTGAATTTTCTTGGTAAGCTAATGTCTTCAGTAATGTTCTGACTCTCAAATATTTCTAGATGCTTGAACTTGGACAAGGGTGCCAACCCTTTGGAGGACAAGGTTAGAATTAAATATTTTTCTCGAAGAATGGAAGATATGGTTAGACCTGTTACAACGCCAAACCACGGCCTTGTGTTACAAATTTGGGGGATTCTTTTTTTTTTTTTTTTCCCCCTGCAATTTTCAATTTCTCTCATGCAGTGGAGGTTTATCACGGATGTACTGGCCATGAGCAATGGGCTATGCCAGTACCTTTTAGTAGTGCTGAGATGGTTTAAAATGCCTGTGTCCTGGGTAACGTGCCTAGGGCTAAACTGAGCGCAACGTGTATTTTTTCCTGTGGTAGACTGATAGAGACTACTGGGATTTAAACGCATTCCTCTGTTATGAGGAACATGGCTGGCTTCCAAGAATTGCTTGGCGATTTTATCGAGAAAATCTGTCACTGTTTGGGGGTTTTAGAGCACAGCCACGGCCCTCAGTGGCCCTGGCTCCTCCTTTGGCTGTCCTGGTGGTTTTCTGTGGTAGGGCTGTAACCTACTGCAGGATATTAAGAAGTAGCACTGCTTAATTTCCAGAAGGAGGTATAGACAAAAGGGGGATAGCCTAGAGGAATGCCACAGAAACGATCAGACACTGAAAAGCATGACCTAATGAAGAAAAAAAATAAAATTGAAAGAAACGTGTGTTTTATCTGTAAGAGCGGATGGAGGCAGGGACACCCAGGATGAGTCCTCTTGGCCACAAATTTGCACATTGGAGGAAGGTAAAAAACAGTAGGACGTACACCTTAAAGATGGGAAACTTCCTTCCTCTTGGTTTGCTGTTTCTGCCTAACCTGTGTTACCCTTGCTGTGATTTGAGCTCAGTTACAGTAGTTAAAAGTGGAACTGTTTAATAGGCACACTGCAGTGGGTTTTAAAGATTAGGCTGGGGATGTATTAGGTAGAGCTGGTTCTGTTGGGGGATCTTGCCCTGCTCTTTTCCATGATGCAACCTCCACCCAATAAGGTGACTTGGAAATAAGTCTTCTGTCTCTATGGGGAACACGTCGCAGTCTTGTCTACTGTGTGTAAAAAAGACACGTATATCAACCTACGCGAGAGCTGTCTTCTGAAGCTGCCTAAAGAGTTCTCGATTGGGATCCACTGCTGAGGTGGGCAGAAAATTTTAAGCCTGTTGTTGAAAGTTGGCACTATATAGAGATCGTGGCAGCTGGATATAGTAGTGGTTTCTAATGTGATGATACGGACTTTCTCTGCTAGAAACCTTATTACAAAAATCTGGTTATTTCCATTTTGTTTTAAAGGGGAAATGCTGAATTTGATTTTCCTCAGCATCCCGAGTATATTTTAATATCTTTTAAGGCCCACAAGTGCCACAAAATAATGTTTCTTTCCTTTAAGCTGTGCAAATATGTGTAAGTAATTGCATCAATTCAGGCATAAATAATTGCACTGATTTCCAAATAATAGTTACAGATTTCTTTTAATTCTGATCTCTCTTTCTGGATGACCTTTTCAGAAGATGCAGGACCAAAGGACTCGCAGAGTGGTCCTGCAGTTGTCTTAATAGGGAATACACTGCACTAAGCAGTACAACATGAAGACTAAGAACCCAGATATGTGGGGTTTTTTTCTACATAGCTTGTTTTTAATATATCTGCAAGGAAACAAAAGCATACAGTGTGTTGTCCTTTAACATTGTTATGGGCTAACTCCAATGAAATGTACCCTTTTCTTCTTTTAAACTCCCTATCAGCGCAGCTTTTGAAAAACGGAAAGGTTTTCTGTATTTTGTTTATATGGACACAAGATTCAAGCTTATCAGTTTCCTTCCCTTTCATTTAATGGAAAGTTCACAGCACTTGCCCCAGTTCCTTCCAAGAGTCTGGTACAAATCCATCTGTATGCTGAAGGCACGTCCAAAGTGCTGGAATCACGAACCTTTTAATCCTTTAAACAACAGAAAATTGTTTTGACTCTCGCTTCCGTTTCGGGAGGGCTGGAATTTCTGATGCTACAAAAGAAGATGCCCAAACTTGCCTACAGACAGCGATGCCTGAAGCATCTCATGCGCTCGGCATAGCCATGTGCAGAATTGCTGCCTCGCAGGAGGTGGATTGCCAAGCTCGCGTGTGTTTCTGAGCCGTTCCATGGCTCTAATCAAAGAAAACCACAAGTACTGGGAAACTACAGGAATCTCAATAACAGAAGTTTTCATTTGGGGCTAGTTCAGCCAATAGAACTGTCTTTAATTAGATTGAAAAGTATAAGGTAAAATACTTTAGAAAACTGCTTTGATAAATCAGATTGTCTCTGTTTGCAGTTCAGATTGGAGATAAAGGTCTTAAGAAATAGGCACGGCTTGTGTCTGGGTAGCGTGAGGCTCCGTGGTTCACTGCAACACTGGTTTCTAGGGCTCTCACTCCCAGGACAAAACGGCCGTGGCTGTGAGATCCGCAGAGCTAAATTTGTGCCAGAACTATTTCTCATTTAACTCTGCGGCAGGAACTTTAATGCCAACTCGTGTCCAGTCTCTTAGTCATACTTAACTTTATATAGGAGCAGAGATGTGATACCATCTGTCCTTCCACAGCCAGTAGAACCTCAGTATTGTTCCGGGTACCGTCCGCTCGGTCCTGGCTCCTTTCAGAGATGGGCGGTTGTACGTCTGTGCTTGGTCTGGATCAATCTTGTATTGCCGGGTAATCTGGTAGCTGGCAGACACTGAAGTCGTGTTCACGAACCCAGGGCCTGGGTGTCTGTCTCATGCCCACTGTTTCATTGTGGTAGTCTCTATCAGAAAAGGGGGTTTGGATACATTCAAGCGCTTTGCGCTGTGGAGTTCAGTCAATTTAAATTTGTCACGCAGTGAAGCTTTGGTACTTGAAGAATTCTACCTGTAGTATTCTCTTTACTGGCAGAATAGTGAATTCATGGTTACTGGCCTTGAGGAAAAGACACATTTCTTTAATGTCAGCTTTGTCTTCTTTCAATCCTTTGTGTCTGCCATACACAGACCAGTAAAGCAATAAAATTAGTACTGCTTTTTTTTAAAAAAAGAAAGAACCGCGAGAATCTTCCAGCATATCATGGTGGAAGAAATGCATCATTACAACTCCACGGCGTGGTGCTCACTCTTTCATTAGGCTGCCACTTTTATGAGTATCTCAAGCTAGAGTTGTTCGTTTAATGCTTGTTTTGGCTTGACTGAGTCTTAAGTCTGCAGTCTTACATATGGTTCTAACAGAAGTAATCCTTCTCTCATAGCTGGGTGTATCAGCTTAGGTCAATAGTTTAGTATGAGTGTATACGCTACCATAAATCTGGACGGTAAAAACACATGTAGAGTGAAATTCTATGGCAGTTTTCATTGTAGGAATAAAACATATTGCTTCCTTTCAGGATTCGCAGTTCCTTGCTTTGTCTTGTGTGGGCATTTTGAAAATGAGTGATAATTCATGGAAGATGATGTTTCTGCTTCTAACTAGGCAGGAATTCAGATCTACTGTTGGGGGTGGGGGGGTGGAATCAGTAAAAATCTGGAAAGCTGCAATCCAAACAGTAAAGTCAGAAGCAAATGGATTAAAGGCCTTTTGAGTTGTGTTGGCACTTTTTCCTTTTTGAGAAGGTTTTTAGACTAACAGCTTGAGCTACATAAACTTGAAATATTTCTCAAGTGTTTGTTTATGTGAATTGCTTTCTAATGAGGTCATAGCTGTTTTCCCGGACACAGTGGTATTTCCTCCTCTTTTTTTTTTTTTTTTTTTTTTTTTTTTTTTAATGCTGCTTTCTACATTATGCCTTGAAGACAGAACAGGCATATAAAAATCAAACATTGCTCAGGATGCTTCCAAGTTTCAACTCTAATCCTTTACAATCATATTAAATGACTCGAGGCTGGAGCTCAATATAAGCATACTTAGAAAGAAATGCTAGAGTCCCTGAAATGCTTTAGAGTTTTAAAGAAAACCCATGTCATTGTCAAGAGTAACTCAGATGAGAAGTTTTTAGCTCCCAAAAGTAAGAGGATTGGGATGGGTGGAAAGGAATCTGCAAAATCCTGAATTTTCATTTAAGTATTTTTCATCTCCCACGTGAGATGAGATTGAGCACTAACCAAAAAAGAAAAATCACCTGAGCACCAAGTCAGCACAGTTTTCAGCCCGATGTGACTAGGCATTACAGATGTGAGTAAATAAATAGCCTTTTCCATGTATTCTACAGAAATCAGCAACATAGGCAATTGTCCTTTCTTTCCTTTGCTAAGTTAGTTCAAATGTAATGAAATGCGATGTGTTTATCTACAGTTTGGTAATGTTTTTAATTTTGACTTCGTTGCTGAAATAAATAGCTTCCTGATTGCCGAACCTTTGCCTTTTGAGACTGCTAGATTCGTAGCTTCTGGAAAAATATATCTATTTACCAGATAGTGTTTTACTGTTCAGGTAGCTGTTTTCAGGTATCTTGGGCTAGTGTCATAGACAGCCCAAAAGTTTTATTCTGAAGTGGGAAAGAGGGAGGAGGCTTAAGTCATTGAGTAATGTAATGATGAAAGTGTGAAGTCATAATTTCCTAATGACTAATGTGGTGTATTATAGCTGAGCATAAATTTGGAGTATTTATTCTAGGGTGTCCTGAGTCCCCATGGTTCAGCCCTAGGCTGTGGAGCTGCACAACGTGGTGCGTGTTAGGCTGCCCGAAGGGAACGGGCTCTGCTGGCGGTGGTGGAGGTGGAGGTGGAAGAAAGTTTGTATGTGGGGTAACTGCAAGGTCAAAACCCCTAAGGGGACCGTATGATGTATTCATGATGTGTGAATCTGCTTCATAATTTGGAACCAAACCTCTCCACTATTAAAAAGGGATAATAATCATGAAAAAAGCTGGTTACATCTGCAAACTGTGTCGTTGGTTTAGTTACCATCATTTTTTTTTCTTTTCATGCTAATGAAGTAAATAGGCAGTGTCCTTCCCAAAATACTTAGGAATTTTCGAAGTCTTTTAGCTTCCCACGAAATTTGGATTTAACTATACGTTAGGGCTCTGTAGTAGATGGAGGCATACAAGAAATAGTCTTGTGTTTTTGAAACACTGAAGCAATCATGTAAATATTTATTACCATTGAGCTTCTGTGGGGAGTAGAGGTGTGAGCTGACCAGTACAGCTCCAGGTTGCTTGAACTGAGCAGTATTCAGTTCCCTATAACAGATCATGCAGTCACGAAATAAGTTTGTTGGGCTTGGTTTTTTTTTTTTTAAAAAAACTTGCCCCTGTGGATTGGACAGCTTTAGTGCAATTTATCCACCTGTGTACTGAGTCCTACAGAAAGGAAGATTACACTTAAGAAACATCAGAAAGTCTCTTCTTAAAACAGAAAAATCTATTGCTTCATGTGCTAAAATTCGAAGTAGCTTCTGGCTCATCCAGAATGGGAAATAATTAACACCTATAAAGAAATACCAGTGCCTTAACCTTCCTTCAGAATTTTAATTTTTAACATGGAGACTTTTAGTTGTAAATAACTGCTCTGAAAGTAATTTTGAGTAGCATTCTATTTTCTTCCATTGTTGAAACAGGCAATAAAATATACCATGTTCTTAAAATAAAAATGTATTTGAGTTTAAAAAATGAAAGAAAAATCAGCTGTCTCTTTGTATCTGTTTTTGTCAGTAGCAACATGAGTTTAACCATTTCCTATTTATCAATATCTGTAAAATACTTTTTTTTTTTTTTTTTTTTTTTTTTCCTTCTTTGGAAAGAGAAGCCAACTTGCATATTTAACAGCATGGAATATTATGATGGAGACATGTTTCGAATGGATGCTTGTCGTTTCTGCCGATGCCAGGGTGGAGTCTCCATTTGTTTCTCTGCCCAGTGTGGTGAGCTGCACTGCGACAGGTACTACGTGCCCGAGGGAGAGTGCTGCCCGGTGTGTGAAGGTACGGTATCTTTTAAATCCTGTTTGTTTATTAATTCTTCTGCTTTTTTTTCTTTGCTTTTTCTATACGAATGAGCAAACGAGTGCTTTCTTTTGTTCTTCTAAAGTTTGCAGATTCCTTCTTAATTCAGTTTATTTCTTCATTTTTGCTGTGTCTGAGCGTGTTTTTTGCAGTGCTTCTCGGATGCTGACACGGTGCCTTTTTTATCGAGAGCTGTTTGGGTTTTCTTTCCTTTCTGCATTAGAACTTCCTCAGACATGGTCAAGTGTGCTGTACTTTCAGGGGGGGCCTTCTTCCCAAAGGACGTAAGAAATTGTTCCTAATTTCTGCAGCAGGTACTTAGGCTTCTCCGAAGGAGCACTGGTGGCTCTGAGACACATTTCCATTGCTTTGTAGCCTGCTGCTTCTGATCTTGTTCTGTTAAACCAGAGCAACGCATACACCTTCTCTGCTATTACAGTGAAGAAACAGGGCAGTAATCTGACTTCAATGTTTTTTCTCTTCTTCCTTTGCCCTGTTTGACAGCCTGCTCCTCTGGCTGCTAGGCCTGTGGACCTCCTAAATATATATAATATATATATAATAATATAATATATATAAATGGGAAATTTCACATTGACCCTCTTTCTTACACTGGAAAATATTTGGCACATCTTCTGCCAGAATACAACCAGGACTCCAGTGGAGGGAGATGGGGCTGGCACTCCACACCTGGAGCTGGCCCCAACGGAGGTCCAGGTTATGGCCATGACATAGAAAGAGGCCTGTGAAGCGCTCCTGGTCCCAATGCTTAAATGTGAACTTGGGAATGACTTCCCAATAAGCAAAGTAAGGTGGAAATCTCAAATCTCCTCCTCAGAGGAGAGGAATCCAATATATCAATATCACTGTCAGGCACTTTGTAGTGTACTTAATTTCAGTGCTCTTCGTAGCTCCTTGAAGGAGCAAATAAGCCAAATGGTCCATTACAGTGTGCCTCATTCCAAACAGAGAATTATGAAAGTAAAGAACCTCATAAAATTGAGTCTAAAAGAGGCAGCCATAAGAGTTGGACCTTCTCAGTGAGCACGGGATCCAGTGAAGGATACTGTTTTGGTGGCTTATTTTGCTACAAACTATTGAAAATTTCTTCAGAGATTTAAAGAAACAAAATCTGGATAATAGAATATCAAGGTAGGGAGTAGGAAGCAATTATTTAAAGAATATTTGTATTTTTGTATATTTTAGTGTATCAGTTCATATCAGATAGGTTAATACACGGTGTTTGCATGCAGAGCAGTTGAAATACGAATGCTGTAGGTTTAAGTGTTCTAAAGAGATACCAGCCCATGTTTGCCCTGTGTTCAAGATCTGGTCTAGACAGTCATCATTGACTGTCATTGGAGACAGGATGCCAGACTTCTTGGTCTTTCCTGGTACAGTTTTGCCTATGCTTTTGGGATCCTTAAGCTGTGGGGGAAAGAAAAAGGTTCAGTGCTATACCATCATTTAACGACAGATTGAAGAAGTTTAGAGAAGGCATGTCTGATGTGTGAAACCCTTCTTGAGGAAGTGCAGATCCACTCCTGACGAAATTGCTGTATGAGCTGCTGACTTTATAGAATATGTGAAATCTGTTGTTTTTTCCTATAATTACTAATTTTTTACATATGTAAATATTCTGAGATTTGGCATGAAATCATTATGACAATGTATATAGATACATAAACAATGTGCCTATATATCTGCTAGATCTGGGCTCTCCATATCAGCTCTGTCATACTTGGATGTGGATGCTGATTTTCCACATTGGAGTTACAATTCTAGATGTGTCCTTCATCCTCTTTGGTGATTTAAATACTAAGCGCTCTTATGATTTATCAATAAATTGTTCTGCCATATCACCATAGTGTTAAAAGTTGATTTTTCCATTTTTGCAACCTTTGACTCAGACTATCAAGAAAACCTGTTAACATTTCATTTGGGGTTTGATGAGTTGGTGTGTATTAGGCGTGCAATGGAAATTTCTTCTTAAGACAGGTCGTTAGTAGATAGAATAAAATGGATAATGACATAATTATTGAATACAATCTTCTTTTCCAAGTAATCGCTGTGATTTAATTTCTGCTCAGCTGACTGAGATGCCAAGTTGCAGGGTCTTTTATCAAATCACCCAGCGCTGTTTGAATTGCTTTTTTCTGTTGTGTGCTTTTCTGATCGGGCTTATATCACTAAATCAAGCCATCAGGTCAAGGGAGGTGTTTCTGCCCTTCTACTCCGGTGAGACCCCACCTGAAGTACCGTGTCCAGCTCTGGAGCCCTCAGCACAGGAAAGACCTGGAGCTGTTGGAGCGGGTTCAGAGGAGGGCCATAAAAATGATCTGAGGGCTGGAGCACCTCTCCTATGAGGAAGGGGTGGAAGAATTGGGCTTGTTCAGCCTGGAGAAGAGAAGGCTCCGGGGAGACCTGATTGCAGTCTTTCAGTACTTAAAGGGGGCTTATAAGAAAGATGGGGACAGAATTTTAGCAGGGCCTGTTGCAATAGGACAAGGTTTATTGGTTTCAAACTAAAAGAGGGTAGATTTAGGCTGCATATAAGGAAGAAATTTTTTACAGTGAGGGCAGTGAAACACCGGAACAGGTTTCCCAGAGAGGTGGTAGGGTAGATGTTCCATCCCTGGAAGCATTCAAGGCCAGGTTGGATGGGGCTCTGAGCAACCTTGATGGAGTTGAAATGTCCCTCTAAAGGTCCCTTCCAACCCAAACTATTCTATGATTCTGTGATCAAGGATGTCGGATTTCTCACTTCTAAATGATTGGATAGTAAGATGTATGTTTATTTTCCTGGTTCCTTTAAACATTTAAAAAGAAAAAAGAAAGCTCTGATCCCTTTCATAATAACCCGGGTTATGTTAAGTGACACCTAAATTGACAAGGTAACTCTTAAATGGGCAGAATGGATGCTTAACAGCCCAGCCATTCATGCTTTTCTAGTTGGTGAAGAGGTGTTCTCTTTCTTTTATGACTGATTTTCAAGGTGACTAATTTTTTTCCTACTAATGTTTTCCTGACGATAGAAATATAAAGAAATAGAATGCTTTCTTCTTTTCTGCAAAAATTTTGAAATGGCAGATGGTAAATTTCCTGTGCGTTGTGTAGTACAAGCCCTTCTTGCCTTAGCTCCAGGAAGAATTTGTTGTGTAGTACAGGCACAAGCCCTTCTTGCCTTAGCTCCAGGAAGAATTCTTTCTCAAAGTCCTGTAGGATTCCTCAGCATCAGGAAATGTAATTTGCAGGGCTCAATTTATAGCTTTAAATACTACTGACCTTTTAAGAGTAGCAGGAACTTTGTGCTTTGACTCACATGAAAGAGTATTGCAAATAACACAAGTCTTATATGGCTTTTCTGTGCTTTCTCTGTATTCCTGTGTCAATCAGAATCCCATACATGAGTTGAATGATAAAATTCACTTCATTTGTTTGTGTATGATTTAGTTTTGGGCTAGGTCAAAATAGGTAATTACAGATGCAAGATGATCCTAAAACAAAAAAGGTGCTAAGTTAAGAGATTAGGAAACATCTTAACTTTTAAATATCTTATTTTCCCAAACAGCTGTTTTGGGGGTTTTGCTAAAATTGGGACTATCGCAAAAATTCAGGATGGGAGTGAATGTCAGGTAGAGGTTGTGCGCAGTTTCACTCCGAATGTTCAGAGTTTCATGGTTTCATAAACCTGATACAATGAATTATAGTAAGACAACAGCTATGAGCACTGCCGCTGGTTTTATCTGCACTTAACGTGGATTGCCTGCCTTCCGAAGGCGATGGGTGAAACATCAGTGTCCTTTTTTTTTTCTTCTTCTTCTTTAGATAGGACATCTCTTTTTCTCCCAAATCCTTCAAACCTAATGCTTTCTGAAAATTGACTTATGGGTAAATGAGTTGTGCTTATTTGATCTCTGATGTCTGCTAAAGCCAATGCTTTTAGTTGTATTTATTTGTTTTAATATATTGAATTTGCTTTAATGTGTAACCTGTATTGTTGCTTGCTGTCAAAACTTGACATAGTTACTGTACATTCTCAGATACTTAATTTTTGAGTCTTTCAAAGTCAGTCATCTTTTTATTAGCACCATGATAAGTTGCATACATTCACGTAATACATATGGGGATTGGACTAGATGACCTCTAGGGGTCCCTTCCAACCCAAAACATTCTATGATTCTATGATATATTTTTACTATTAACATCAGTGTTGCTTATCACATTTCTGAAGAGTAAAACATGTTCTTTCTGAAGGGTAAAAGCTGTTGTTATTTTGAGTCATGAATTAGTATATACAGAGTCGCATTATTTATTTGCATGAAACCTGAGGCGAAATCTTATGTAAAGTATATCCCCAAAAATTCTGGTATGTAAATACCTGAGTCTTAAGTTGATTGTTAGCAGGAAAATGGGCCTTGGTAGCTTTTAAGGGTAAAAAGCTCCAACTGAAATGAAATTGAAAACTGAGCCAGATAATCTGTCCAGAAAAACTAACGTATCTCCAAAACTGTGATGAGATGTAGCTTAAGGCAGACTCCTTGTTCCAGCAGGAAACGTGCCAGAGGTCTCATCTATAAAATAGCGGTGCGATGCTGACAAGAGCTATTCCAGCAGTTCATTGAAGTGTTTTCATTTCTCCTCAGAATTTCTTAAGCTGGTACAAAAAAATGGGTCAATAGATCTAAGATCCATTCAAAAATCAAAAAATTAAGCCTCTGAAAAAACATAACCCAGCCATTTGTAGGTACGTCTTCCATACAAGGTCTGCTTCTTGCATACAAAATTTGAGTTGAAATAGTTAAAAATTTCTGCATTTATGAATGCTCAGTGTAAATTGACTTAAATTTTTTGACAGTAAATTTCAATATTGAAGTATCTAAGTTGTTACCCATCTTATTTTATCACTGTATACCACGGGGTGGTTCTTTTAAGGTTTGATAGTGGCTGCACTTCACAGTTTCAAGGTAATGTAAAACCACAGTGTTACAATTTTCATATATAAAGTCTCGGCGTAAAAGGGAAGATAAAACTTCATGTTCTCTTGCAATTCCTCTCATTTCAGACCCGGTTTATCCAGTAAATAACCCTGCCGGCTGCTATGCCAACGGTCAGATCCAAGCTCATGGGGACCGCTGGCGAGAGGACGACTGTACTTTCTGCCAGTGCATCAATGGAGATCCGCACTGCGTCGCAACGGCCTGCGGGCAGAGCTGCCTAAATCCTGTTAAAGTCCCTGGGGAGTGCTGCCCAGTTTGTGAAGGTAAGATTTGGTATTTCCTCTGTTACGCTTCGGTACGTCATGGCTGCTGCTTACCTGGTAATTCCTGCTTTGCTTTAAAAATTGGGAGGATTGAAGTAGCTGGCACAGCACTGCCTGTGACTGAATAAACTAGGGAGGACGGGAAAAATAAGCATGGTTTAACTAGACCTGTATGTGGCAATGCGCGATACTCTTTTGGCCCAAAAAAGTATAGGAAGAGATCATTTAAGATCAGCATTGTTCACTTATTTTACTCTTAGTTTTGCTTAAAGCTTATTGATAAATATAGGAGAAGTTAGAAGATCAAAATGTTTGTCGGCTGGTCAGATTCTGGCCCTCTGCTCTGCTCTGGGGAGACCTCACCTGGAGCCCTGCGTCCAGCTCTGGAGCCCTCAGCACAAGAAGGACATGGACCTGTTGGGGTGGGGCCAGAGGAGGGCTACTAAAATGATGGGAGGGCTGGAGCCCCTCTGCTATGAGGCCAGGTCTCTACAATGAGGGTGGTGAAACCCTGGCAGGGGTTGCCCAGAGAGGTGGTGGAGGCCCCATCCCTGGGGACATTCAAGGCCAGGTTGGACGGGGCTGTGAGCAACCTGATGTGGTTAGCGGTGTCCCTGCTCCTGCAAGGGGGTTGGACTGGATGGGCGCTAGGGGTCCCTTCCAAGCCAAAACATTCTGTGATTCTATGATTCTATGGTATTACTGATAATTGGATTATTCCTGGTTTCTTATTCATCAGTGTCATTTAGTCACAACTAAAATTCTCGTTGCACAATACAGTTTGATACTGGACATAATTAGTGTATGAATAAAACAACATTATTTCAGTGACGCAAAGAATGATGTTATCTGGGAGAGAGATTAATTTTTAGAGTTTAAAATGCAGTTTTCATTACCTTATGAAAAAATATATATCTTTTATATACTTGACTTGAGTTTTTAACTTAACTAAATAGTAAACGCTTGCCCAGCCTGGCAATGGAGATGTGAAGAATTGTAGACAGAGACGTTAAAAAAATTTTTTAAAAAAAATTCTATATATGTGTGTTTGTTCAGAGTTGCTTTTTATGGAGTAGCTGTTCATCATGAAAAACACCAGATTGCTGAATTTATAAATGGTTAATCTAGACCTGTCTTCAGAGCATTTTCACAGTGTACAAACACTTGTCGGTGCTCAGTGAGCTACCACTTGTTTTTCCTGTTCCCTCTCTGACAGAATGAAATTAATTTTGTGTAACTGCTTGTGTCTCAGGGCCCTTCTTGCGTTGCGGTATCCATCCAAGTTCACTGGGACAGTTACTTTTTAGGCTAAATCCGAGGAGCATAAAGATTTCTTACAGGTGCTCTTTCATCCCCAGTTCATATCACAAGATACGAAGAAGATGTCTGGTAATGTATAAAAGCTGATGGTGAATTGTAGAAGGTTGCTACTTGCACTGAATTAATTTTATGATGCGGAAGCAGGTTAACTGCTTTTAAACCCTAGTGATTCCCTCATGATGGATATCACAGAGGATGTGCTGTTACCCCTCGTTATTTAGCATGTACACGAGCAATGTTGGGAAGGTAGTACAGAGAGGGGGGGTGATGGAAGTATTTTCAATGTGTTCAGGTTTGGGTTTTTTCCTTCAACCAAAGAAGGATAGACAAATGTCTCTGTTTTCCTGTTCCAGATTGGAGAAAATGGATGAGAGATAATTGGATTTAATACTTATCTATATCAGATTGAGATAATTACGATGAACTGTGGGAGGCAAACACAGGGTAGAGCGTAGGCTTCCATCGTTCGTTACTAAAGGTTGCAACACAGCCAAGCTGGTGCTTCATTAACATACCACACAAATGCCCCTACGGTGCTTTCAGGGCACAGGTTGGCTCATCTGGACTAGGCTAGGTAATTCTGTGCTTTAACATATTTTTACTCTTAGAATCAGAAGAGGCTAGTAACTGCTTAAACCCATAAAAGTTGTTTTATCGTTGGGGGTGCTTGTGTTAATTTATACTTATGGTACAAATTATGTCAAATAGCTCAAAACTGACACAGTAGTGTAATGGAATCAATATTTAAATAAGATTTTTATGTCATCTTAATTATATTTTCTCAGAAAATAATCTGACTTGTTATTTTGTCCTGTTAGCTGTTGCATGATGTGTGCTTAATTGTAGTCATACGGTTCTGAGTGTGTCATCTGGAGGAGAGTAATACTGAATGGTCTTTTGAGCAACTTCCCAAATTTTAAATTTAAAAGCATCACATTTGACTTGGTGTTTCTTTGATAGCACATACTGCCAAGTAAACAATCAAGGGGTAATGAAATTATGTAGATGATGGAACCAACAATTAGTGGAAGTAGTTTTAGTTCATGTGAAGAGGGGATTTGAGCATTCTTAGGTACCAGTGGTCAGAGGATACCTGAAAACACACTTGAATCCTCTCTTCTTTCTTTCCTTCCCTTCCCTCCCTTGCAGCAAACAAACCAAGTAAAACAGATGATTATGCTCCAAAATGCCAAGTTATTTAATTGCAGGAATTTAGGTTTGGGAATATTTCAAGGATCAAAAATAAGGACTCTTAAAACTCAGCAGTGAGTTCAGGTGCTAGAACCCAAGATAACATAAAATACAGTTTGCAAGAAGCAGCTTTGGATGACTTTATGAGAAATTACTTCAGCATCTGAGACTTAACAATTTATCCTGCAATAATAATAAATTAAAAAATCCCCGCAAAATGAACCAGTCAAGGGTACCAGTAGACTTTTTGAAGTTATGTTTTAGGGCATCAAACAAGCCTAAGGCTGCTAAACCTTTTGATTAGGAGCCTGAATAAAAATATTTACATGTATCAGAGATCAAGGTATTACCAGATTGGAAGTTTGTTAATTAAGGAGACTGTGTTTCTTGCTGAATCTGTTAACATTTTTCTTTGAAAGCTTGCATTAATAAAATCCCAGAACATTAGGAAAAAATAATAATCTGTTAGCTGCTGGCTGTCTGTATACTGTGTATTTTTAAATTATTTTTGAAAAAAGTAAATGTTTGAGTTGATGGCAGCAGGGACTTGTGCATTAACCATAGACTTATGGCCCACCTCCAAGGTCAGATAGCATCATGTGCCTTAAGATTTAAATCTGAGATTAATAGTGTTTCTACTTGGAGTTTGATGCGTGGGTAGAAAAAGTAGTCTGCTTTCTTTGCAATACAGCTATTGCTTGCTAACCCACTGGGTAAGGAGATACTTGGAATCATAGAATCACTGGAAAAGACCTTCAGAATCAAGTCCAACTGTTAACCTAGCACTGCGAAGTTCACCACTATACCATGTCCCTCAGCGCCACATCTACCCATCTTTGAAATACCCCCAGGGATGGGGACTCGAGAACTTCCGTGGGCAGCCCATTCCGGTGCTTAACAACCCTTTCTGTGAAAAATTTTTTCCTAATGTCCAACCTAAACCTGCCCTGATGCAACTGCAGTCCATTTCCCCTCGTCCTATCACCTGTTGCCAGTGAGAAGAGAGCAATACCCACCTCACTACACCATCCTTTCAGGTAGTTGTAGAGGGTGATAAGGTCTCTCCTGAGCCTCCTTTTCTCCAGGCTAAACAACCCCAGTTCCCTCAGCTGCTCCTCCTAAGCCTTGTGCTCCAGACCCCTCATCAGCTTTGTGGCTCTCCTCTGGACATGCTGCAGCAATGCATGTGTTTCTTGGAGTAAGAAACCCAAAACTGAACACAGTATTCAAGGTGTGGCCTCATCAGTGCCAAGTACAGGGAACCCAACACTTGGCCTTCTTGAACCTCATACAGCTGGCCTCAGCCCATCGATCCAGCCTGTGCAGATCCCCCTGTAGAGCCTTCCTACCCTCCAGCAGATCAACACCCCTGCCAAACTTGGTGTTGTCTGCAAGCTTATTGAGGGTGTGCTGCATCCACTCATCCAGATCATTGATGAAGATATTAAACAGAACTGACCCCAGTACTGAGCCCTGGGGAACACCACTTGTGACTGGCCACCAACTGGATTTAACTCCATTTACCACAACACTTTGGGCTCAGCCAGCCAGCCATTTTTTTGCCCAGTGAAGAGTATGCCCATCCAAGCCATGAGTATTAGATCTCCATTCTCTGTTTTTCTCCTTGTAGTAGGACTGAACTGGGGAAGCATGTATGCTGCAGGAAGACAGGCCATAAAAACATTGCTTCCTTTGCATAGCTTACTGTCCAGAATTTTGGCTATATAGTTTTAATGACAACATGGTTCTATCTGAAATGCTGTTTTGTTTCTGTCGTCATCCAGCCAGCTGACTTCTCTGTTCTCTTAACCAAGTAGGCTGCATGGGTCAGTGCTCCTTCCCCTTTTTAATCAGCGTCTCACTCGTTTTCCTGAGGGTCATTTCTGTTGACAAGGTTCTGCTTCTAATACTGCTTTGGCAGTGAGCTGCAGGGGTGGTGGGAAGAGTGGGACAAGAAAGTCCTGGCTGGGAAGCTGGCTGACAAATCAATGCCTTGATTTTAATGTTACTAATGAAAAAGATGTGCAACATGTTTAGTGAAGAACTACAAGCAATAAAATACATTCCAGGCACAGTTTTTCCTAAGAGAAATTTGAAACCTTCAGCATCGACCGTATGATGCTTTTCTGCATGCTGCCCCATTAAATCTGCATATTTGTAACTTAACCTTAATTTTGCAGTGTAGTATGTGAGCAGAAACGTCAACTGAATGGAAGCCCAAGCATTACTAATGTTGCACTAATAGCTTAAACCTGCTGTCCTGTGCTCTCCAGTCTGGCCTCCTTTTTCCCCCATCCTTCTGCATCTCTTATCTCCTACTCTTCAGCATAGAAGACCAAAATCTGTATCTAGTGTGGGCTAAGTTCGAGGATCACTGACATTATATAGTATCATATTTTCAGCCGTACAAGTCATTTGAGAAAGGGATTCAAGGGAGAAGGCAGTGTTAATTTCGTGATCTGTTCAATAAATGGGTAAAATGAATGTAAACCTAGCAGGTGATTTTGAGGTAGTAGTTCACTAGTGATTGTAAGGATAAACATATCTCATTTTACACTTCCCTGGTGAATCACTTCTAGTTCTCACTCACGTCTCAACTCATGCTGTAAAATGTTCAATCCGTAGGGAATATGCCATAGTGAAGTAATGTTCTGTTTGTAGATCAGTTTAAAATGACTGTGTGTAGTATATCCAAAGTTGCATTATACAATTTCATCATGAATATACTTTACTTTTCTGCTCTTACGCGTTTTGTATGTTGCATTTCTTAAGCTATAGCTCTTACTGTTTGTATGAACGACTTGACTTTTTTGGGACTAACACAGAATGTAGGAAACATTTATTTTTCTGCTAGAATCCTAGTTATGCTTTAGCTCTAAAGCAGGAGGAGGACCAATGCCTGTTGAAAACTGCTATTTCTGTCAGTTTAGTTGCTGATGGACCAATTCAAGCCCCTATTTCCATTTAAAAATAGGTCTCAGATCAAGAATAATAAGGCAGAGACTTTACACGCTTATCGCTCTTTTTTAAATACGCATTTATTTCTCATCCGATTTTTGTTTACATGTAAAAATACCCAGCTTGCCAGCGGCCAGCTTCACTTGTGTGAACTTACTTTAAGCATGCCAAATATTAGCTCTTTAGTATGTAAACCAAAATATGTAGTTGAAGATGTTTCTATCATTTATTTTAGTTTGAGTCTTGAAGAATTAGAGTTGTTTGTGGGACCTGAAAGTGATGGACAAACTCTAATCAAAGCTGCCCGTGGATCTGGCCTGGCTGCGGCTCAGCCGGGGTAAATGGTTATGAGTGTCGGTCACTTCTGACTTTTCCTGCTCTGTCTCCCATCTAAATGCTGCTGCACCTGCAATTCTGCCAATTCAGTTATTCCCTGGCTGGTTTATAAGCAGTTGCAATGAAAGGAAATACCTATTCCCATAGATAAGTTTACATTCCTGCAGCTACATAAGGATAAAATTATTCTTGGATTACATTTTCAAAAAATGTTGCAGTCGGAGAATCAAATATAATGCAGTGGAACGTCTGTGAGTGCAGGTTCTTGAAAAATCAGCACAGTCTGTCAGCGCACAAGTGTATTTGATCTGTGGACACAGTAAATTCAGACTGAAGTAGAACATTCCCACTCCCCCATGAAGAAAATCCTGGTGTTCTTATTACAGCAGCGAGAAAACAAGAGTGCAAGGGTTGTAGAGACTGAAGTTATAAAGAAATAGCTGTTCACAGCTTTCCAAATTAGAGATCAAGGAGTAGCAATTGTGATCTGTAATATTACCATACCATGTATCAGTTTTCCACAGTAAGCCCTTTTAATGCTTCTTCACACAGTGCTGTATACATATCCATAGTGTATATCCTGTATGTGTGTAGGTAGCCCACAGGATACACATTCCAGTGTTGATTGGACAGCCAAATTGGTTTGAAATGTAGAATTTTCTGAATGTTCCTCTGGGGTTTGCTGGGCTTGGAGAAGAGAGTGACTGTTCAGCTCCTCTCACTTCTTCCATACTTGAATCTTGTCTACCAACACCGCTGGTGGAAGCGGGAGGGTGGGTGAGGTGCTCAAGATGCTTTACGCTGGAGCTCCTGGGGAAGATTGGTGGGGAGGAAGAGACAGGAACATGAGGTAGGTGTACAGGGGTATGTATTGGTGTTGCTCTCCAATACGATGGGTTTATATATGAATTTAGTCTTCAAATCTGTGGGCAGCCTTTCTTGAGTTGCATTGTAGTTGGTATCCACTAGTACCTTGAGCTGGGTCCAGCCCTGTTTGATGTTTTCACTAGCTCACATTGAAAGTAAATTTACTTTATCTACAGACAACAAAGCTAAAAAGGGCAGCCAGCACCTTGGAGAACAGCGTATGAATTTGTATACTTGTTTAAAAACAGCAAGTTGGCAGAAAAATGTTGACCAAATTCAGCAAGGGAAAATGCAATGCACAGCACTTGGAGGAGATTCTTCATGAGTCCTGAACCAGAGTGATTGTTAAATAGAAGTTCTTTGGGAGAAGTCTGGTGATTAAAAGGAAAGAAAAAGTTGAACATGGATTAACAGAGCCTTGAGAAGGCAAACACCATGCTGAAATTATGATCAAGATCTTCCCTATGGGTGGGTATGTCCCTAGCTGGCACAGTAGGCCCTGGGTCCTTTTCTGGACATTGTTCTTCTGAAAGAAATGCGGGCAGGCTGGAAGGAGTCAGAAGGAGAGCAATGAGCACAGCCCAAGCCTTGCAAAACATGTCCCAGGAAGACAGACTGAATAAATTGGATTGGTTTAACTTAAAGAGCAAACGATGAAGTTGGAATGAGAAGATATCAGTCTTCAAGTGCCTAAAAAAGGTTGTTGCAAAGAAAAAGCTAGGACAGGCAAGAATGTAATTGAATTGCAAGAGGGAAGATGTGTTTTAGAGGAAAGCAGAAAGTTGTTGAGGAAAACAGAACTCCTCCTATGGCATGTCATGAGTAAGATTGTCTTTTTGATGCATTCAGGGCATCGCAGTTTGTATTTTCAGCCTTAGTGAAAGGAGATTCACTTAGGAAACTGCACACATAGCTGAAAGCAGCAATAGTAATTCGTGTGTGGTTTTCAGTGTTTATGCAAGTGATGGCTGTGGCTCCCCAGTATATAGTTGCTGGGTCTGTTTAAGTAAACATCAAAGTGATCAAAGCCCTTTTTGCAAGACCTCTAGTTACAGTATGTCCACCCCTGTCACTTCTTGTCGGTTTTCCAACACAGCAGTGCCTGTGGGTTGTGCTGGAGCAAAAGGTGTACAGATAAAAACCCAAGGTGTGAGCAGGGATATGGTTAATTCTAGGCGAGTGTGTCTGGGGGGGAAGGCAGAAAGCAAGGGTTACCGATAACGCACGAGGCTAGAGACAGCGCAGTGTGGAGGGGAGGACCTTCCTTCATCAGCCTGTCCCCAAATTCAGGCTCTTCAGTTGACGCAGCTTTTCAAGGCAGACACCTCCTTTCACTGGCAAGAGTCATGTTCTGCGGATCCAACACAAAGAATTAATTTTAATCTTCTGATGGATGCTTCTGTATTGCCTCTGTAGGTGCTGTAGTGATACTGGTCCTTTGCGATTTGCTTTTCTTTGTTTAATCTATTGTCTGTTTATTCTGGTTTTTCTTTGTTTTCTAGACTGTCTTCATTAAGAGTCAAGGCTTAGGCAATCATATAGGTCCTCTGTGCTTTCCCCACAGTTTTGGAGCCAATGGCTTCTTGCAGCACAAGGAAATCTCAAAGAGAACCCATTTCTACAGATTTAATGAAAACAGACAGCTAGGTAGAAGGGAGAAAGTGGTTTTTCAAGTGCCAGAAGGGACTGCAAAGTTTTGGTATGTGCTCACACTTCTTTAGACTCAGAGGTTCCTCATGGGAGGTAACCAGATCTCTTGGCAATCGGGTTTTTGTTGGTACTGCTGCTTACAGAGCTGCTTGCTTCTCTGTTGGGCTAACAGTTGTTTAGTTTCTAAATAAAATTGGTGTGGTTTAAGTAGCAATTCCATTTTTAATGAATGTCAATATATAATAGCATATGAAGAACACCAAACAAGCTACAGTGATAGAAATAACCATGCTTCCCTCAGGCCATCTGCATCTGTGGACAGCCATCTGCAACTTAGAGTAATAGTCGTGTTCACAGGAAGTAAATAGTGGGGTGGATAGTATAAAAATACCCTTTTTTTTTTTTTTTTTTTTTTTTAAAACAATTGTAAAAAACCATCCCCTGAAATACAGGGCTTTGGCTGCTAAATCACTTTTAATACCCTTTTTTAAAGAAATACTTTTAAATCGTGATTTATCTTTTAAAGAAGGTATTAAATACAAGTGCTCAGCACTGGTACTGATGCTAAAAATGTCCCTTAGGAAAGTCTCTGGTTGCTTCCGTTACCTGGCATCTCCCAGCGGCTCCGGCTGCTCACAGGGAAAGCTGCAACCCAGTGCGCTGATCCACGGTAATCGGTTATCTCCCAGTACATCCTTGCGTGTGAGGGCCCTCAGGTACAGGTGGCCAGGCACCGGCAGAAGCGGTGAATGAGAAATGAAGTGTTAAACAAAATCCCTTCGGGGGATTTTCATGAATAAGGACCGCATTGCCTTGCTGCCATTACGGCTGACGCTTTATCTTCACCGAAAGAAATTAACATTTTCATCAAGAAAGGGCTCCAAACTCTAGCTGAGATGTAATTCAGTCCAGTTCCTTTAGCGTGTCCAATACTTCATTAAGTAAAAGCAGGCGGCAGAGTCCAGTGAAAAGAAATTTGATTCACGCAGGATGAAGTCAGTGGTAGCGAGCAGCCATCACCGGCGCAGGATTTGGGCCCAGAGATCTGCTCAGAGCATGAAGTCTTAAGTTTTTGTTCAGCAGCGGCCCTGTAGCTCTCAACCAGCCTTTTCATCAAAGTCAATTAAGGGATGCAAACGCCGTGCTGTAGAGAATTGGGCTTACATTTGCCAGATCATGATTTAGTATAGTGGGTTTAGACGAGGCAGCTGAGCCTGTCGAGCCGCACAGCCCAGGGTCTAATGAAACAGACTGCCAGTGAAAGCCTCTCCAAGTTTAAGATAGTCGGGAAGACTAGACTAGTATAAAATAACCTTTTCCTAATTTTCAGTGATTGATCATTAAGTTCAGTGGAAAACTACTGAAAGGATAAATAACCGAAGAGTCCTAATGAATATATATTGATGCAGCTAAGGATGTCTCACTTATAAAGAACCTTATGGATCCTCTAATTAATTCTTTTCAGTGCCTATAGCATTCCTAGATTTGCCCCAGATGCCCACTAATGTAGTGTTTGCTATATCTTCACCTAGTAACTGTAACTGAATGGCCTTCTTACCTGTTTGGACATTTCTTGATAGGGAGGCTTAATTGATTCTGCTTTAATAAAGGTGGTTATTTCTTAGCATCACTCCACCTAAAATTGTCAAAAAAGTCTCATCAGCGTTAAAATATATTTGAAGGGTATACGTGCCTGTTAAACCCAAAACTGGAAGAATTCATTATGACAGACAAAAGTTTTTTAAGTTTGCACCTTGGGAGTGAAACATTTGTGAGTATTTTGATTGCATCACTGCGAAAAAGAACATCACCCCATTCCCCTTGCAGCTTTGCTTCACAGGAGGCTTCCTCAGTTTGCAACAATAGAAATAGTCTTGGATTATAATAGTTATTTTTGATGAAAAGTACATATTTAAGGAGTTTCAGGTTGATGGTATGAATAAAATGGGAAACAAAAGCCTCCCAGACTGAACTATGAGTTTGGAAGTATTAGTGAATATATTTTCAGAGTTATTTGCGACGTCAGAAGATTGTAACATCTGAAGTCCTTGCAAACATTTTATAGTTACGTGATGCTGAATTGTTGAACGCTAATCGTTAGCACAGATAGCTAAACGCTGGGAAAAAAAAATCCTGCAAGGCATTAGAGATTTTAAACCCAGGAAGGAAATTCTCTTGCCCAGGACTGATATTTTTCATGTAATGAACTGGAGGGGCGGGGAAGGCTGGAATGCGAACTATGAGGATGGAAAACATTTAGTCACTCTTGGAATGATATGAATGTTTTTACAGGAAGCTTAAGTAAACACACATGCTGCTGCTTAGTAGGCTGCAGTTAACTTTTTTGGACAGCAGACAAAATTCAAACAAGTATGCGGGCTCGGATGAAAGGCTGTTGAGCAGCGCACCCTTCAGGACCATTTTTTAGCCAGTTACGTAAAGCATTAGGTAAAAAAGTTAGACTGCTGTTCACTTGGGGGGGGGGGGGGTGTTCTTGATATTTATAGTAAATGCTTGAACACACTGATGCTGTGGTGCTTTAAGTCAGTTGGTGCTGGTTTTGTAGGATCAGAACATCTTAATCCTTTTAGAGATGGTTTGTGTTATGAAATGCTACAGAAGAGGGAGCTATTTCACTTTCCCCAAACACAGGCATGTTCCTTATTATTGATGTTAAAGGTCTTTCTCCATGTGTAGAACATGATTTTGACTAATTTTTCTTTCCTCCCCCAGAAGAGGTTTTCATTTCGTGCTCCTGTTGAGATGTTGGGCTTCCTAGAAACCTCTACTGTTGAGCTTACTCTTTGTACATGGCTAACACTTTCTCCAAAAATCCCAAGACCAATCACTGCAGAATCTAAGTGTGCCGCTACTTTATATGAATTATTCTCTCCAGGGTTAAAAATGATTGCAAATTAAATGTGTAAACCTCAGAGAATTATTTTTTGAATTTGTGGCTGAGTACAGTAAGACCTTTATAGAGTTTCTTATCGTCCCTCCTTAAAAAAAACAAAAACAAAAACAACCCCCAAAACACCAAAAAACAAAACAAAAAAAACCCCACAACAAAACAAACCCTGTAGTTAATTACTGTTAAAAGTATTGGAAATAGCAACTGGCAGAACTTGGAATTATTTTATTTGTTTTCCCACTTATACTGAAAAGGGTTTTTATGATCAGTACTGCTGTTGTAAAGGTAGAGAGAACATACACAGTGGTGCTCACAGGTGGATATAAAGCTTCCCTGTGCTATCCACTGAACATGTGCTTCCATACTCCAGCCTTTTTAATAATATGCGCAAGGAATTAATCTATTTTATCTGGCTGTCGTTAGTTAAACTATAGACTGGTTCACATTAACAAGATGGGAATATGGAAGAAGAGGTTGGGGAGTTGTAGCAGTGAAGTAGCAGTGAAGCATGCAATCCTGCTTCTCATTCTACAGTTATGACTACATAGTCTTCACATTTAAGTTTAGGATTAGTTTTAGGCCTGGTGGCTTCATTGTGCTGCACAACAGTTAGTTTGTGTTTTGAAAAGTTCATGTTGGTAAAAGTTTGAAAAGTTACTGCTGGCATGACTTGTGTGTTGAAATTATCTTGATTGTAATTTAGCCTTTCAAAATTACAAATGCTTTTTTGCATACTTTTTTTGGCAATTCTTTTTTTTTTTTTCCCAATGTTTTTCTTAAACATGGGAAAAAATCACTGGCAACCTTATCTTCCAGTTGCATGAGCAGTATTCTCCAAGTAATTCCTAAAAATATCTTTATTAGAATACACTGTATTTGTGTTACATAGTAACTATGAAAACAAATATCTGAAACTGTTTCTAAGCATGCCAATAATAGTCTTTATACAAATACTGAATAAATACAAATAAAATACAAAATAGTATTTTAGTGGGTTCCAGGGACATATTTGTCTTAATGTCTTTAATGTAAAAAATTGTTTGCTTGGCAATGAATTTTTAAGGCCTCTGCTCCTAAATTCCTTGTAAAAGATAGGTTCTTGTGCAGCAGTTTGCAGTCTTACAATGGAATTGATGAAATCCGGGGTGGTTTGGGTATTCAGCGAAGGATCTCAGAAGATGATTTTCAACCTCTACATAGTGATTTATCTATAGAGCTTACAATTTTATAGTTCTGATGAAGAAATGTATCTGTGATGTAGACTGAAACCTCTTTTTTGGTGTGAAGTTGGCTGGAAACGCTGGTTTTATAGGAATACAGATAAATTAATATATAAAAATCCAACAAGGCAAGAAAAACATGCATGCATACATACGTACATAAAACGCTTTCAGCTTTGGGGTCCAAAATGTCCTTTACTTGCCTGGTTTTGTTGAATCTATATACACGGAATGCTGTCAACACATGCTGTGTTGTAGCTTGTTACTACGGCATTTCCAAATAATATTGTGATATCTTGGGGACACTTCACACCAAACGTTGGTAGGACTTGTTAGCTTTCAAGCATATGCGCGTAGAGTCATACGGAGTAGATCTGCTCTGGGAGCAGTGATGAAGAGGAGGAGTCAGACCTCCTGCATCTGCTTAGCTGGGGCAACCATTGTGCGTGAATCAAAGTAACTGAACCCAGGTTTTCAATGCGTACTTTTGTCATGCTTTTACAGCAAGGAAAAATACAGTAATATAATAGGGATAGCTTTCTTCTTCTGTATTGACAGGGCAACATTGATGAGTGGAATTAAAAACTGGAATGATTGAGTAGTGTAAAATACCTGTCCCCTTACGTTTCTAGTACTTTTGGGTTAAGGTCCTGAAGGTCCAGATTTCTAACAAGTCAATTAGAAGCAGCAACAGAAGTTCCCTATTTACTTTTAAATTAATTTCTGTTTAACTATATTATATTTAACAATGTACAGAAGAGAAAACTTAGAACACAATAGTTACTTCCCTACTTAAAACCAATTCTGTGAAAGACTGGAGTAGGTATTTATGGTATTATTGTGAAATAAAACATATTTTGAGTTAAAGTATTGCATTCTGAATGAAACAAAGAAAAGAGCTTGTTTTAAATGTTTTTCATGTGATAATAAAAATACCTTGCCAAGAGGTGAAGCATGGGTAATGTTTTAACTCAAAGGAGGACAAAAAATGAGGCTGATTCAAGGTGGTTGTGGCTGTCACTACATAACGCTTCAGAGAGAGTTACTGATATAACTGCCTGGAAGAAATTTTGCTTCTTGAATAAAAAGTCATTAAATAGATTTCGGAGAGATGGTATTACGCAAACATACTTTATTGTGGAAGGAAGGTCATCAGTTCTTGGCAAAAGCATACAGAAATCATCAGAAATGGAAATGTTTATCTTTGGATTTCAGTTCCCTGATTAGGATCCATCAAGGATATTGCTTCTTTCACTGGAAATGTCCTGAGTTTGCATGGAAGTGAAATTCATGGGGTCATGCAAGTTGGAAAGGACCACCAGAGATTTTTCCAGTCCTGACTCCTGCTCAGAGCAGGTCCAGTGACAGCAGGATCTCAGGGCCTTGTCCCAAATACGTTTTGAGTATTTCGAAGGATGGAGATCCCTCTCTAGGACTCTGTTGTAGTTTGACCACCCATGTGGTTTAAAAGAAAGAACAAACCAGCTTTTACCAAGTTGTAATTTCCTGTCTTCACGCTTGTGTTCATTGCCCTCTCATCCTAGTCTGGAGCCAACTCCAAGACGAGCCAGGCCTTGTCGTCTTTGTACCCTCCCATTAGGTAGTGGTAGATAGAAGCAGAATGCCCCCCTCGCCCTCGTTCTCCAGGCTGAACAAGCCCTGGTCTCTCAGCTTCTCCTTGTACCCCGCCTGCTCCAGCATCTGACCAGCTCGGTGGCCTGTGCTACACTGGGGGGTGTCAGTGTCTCTCTTCTACTGAAGACCCCAAAGCTGGACCCCACTCCAGCTGTGGGCTTGCAAGTGCTAAAGAGAGGAGGAGCATCACGTCCCTGCAGCCGCAGGCTGTGTTCCTGCTGGTGCAGGTCCCTCTCATCCTTCACACTTGGACCTCTCATAATACAAGGGCTAGAGTTCCAATTTTGAACAACTAAGGGTATGATGGAAGATGGGTATAATTTTTTATTCTGGTGTCAACCTTAGGGGGATTTTTTTTGTTGTTGTTCCTTCTAAAATTAACTAAAGAATTACATAAATGAAATCTCCAAAGTTAGAAGGAAAAATGGAATTGTCAGTGAATGGTTCAGTTTTAACACAGAGATAAACAGTAGAAGTCAACAAGATTGCAAAAAATTCTCTTATTTTTTTGTTTGTTTTGATTTGTTTTATTTTCCAGAGCTTCAGCAATCAATGATGAATTTTAGTTTTCTTTCTTTTCTTTTTGATAACTTTGATCAAACTGTGTGTATAAATAAAATTCTAACCTTAAGAAACTCTTTTTCCGCTGCTCTCACCGAAACACGGATGCATCAGTTTCTCTCCATTTCTGAATACTTCAGCTGAGCGTTGTCTTAAGACCTCAATACTCATCCAAGTATAAGATCTATGTGAGGCACCATACTCGACCAGAGCAACCATCCCATGTTCTTGTGTACGTATATGTATGGTGTTTCACTTTTTTTAACAGAAGAAGACATGTCCTCTTAGTAATACCAGCTGTGTCACATCGCTCAAAGGAGAAGTGGGAGGTTTCAAAAATCAGAAAGTAGCAGAAAAGAGAGGCCTGGGGATTGCTTTTGTTCATATTACAAAAGCATCCTGGATAGAAAAATATCAGTGAAAATATGGTCTCATTCCACCTAGCCAACTTCTTTCTTTTTTCTGATGCTCCAGTTTTTGAGTTGGTGTTGCTGGTATAGGCTCTTCAAGGACAAAGCCAGCTCCAGGCATTACTTGGATGTCACCATCTTCCCTTCCTTCCCCGTAAGTGCACAGCTTGATTTCAAACTGGGATGAACAGGATTCAGGGTTTTGATTGCATACTATAACATTTTTCAGTGGACCAGTTCAGGCTGCTGGACCACCAGTGGCTGAAACATCTACTGTGGTTTTCAAAACTTTTGAAGTTATTTTTCAGTAAATGGCAGTGTAAAAAATTAATTCAGAGATTTTTATGAACTTCCCAGCAGGCAAATTAATAATCCTCTGCACTAAAGTTCAGCATAGAAAGCATCAGGCTCAGAGAGAGTATATGGAAACCAAGATGTTTTAATAGAAATCTGCGTTTAACCTTATATATAAGCACTTGACATCAGCAAAATCTGTGCTTTATTAAATAATCTATTGTTTTCATCCAAACTCTCTTCAATCCCCTTCTCTTTATTTTCTTCTTCCCTCTTTCTTCCTACAGTGTAGTTGTATTGTTGTAAAGCACACAGACAGAACCAGCACCCGTTTTTCCCACCCATTGTCTGTGCATTTGTGCACTGGATCTTTCTTCTGCCGTTTCTACCGTGAGCAGCAGTGAAAGCCTAGCTCAGATCATGCGGTGGTACATGCTTTTTCAAGCTTAGCTACTGCTTGCCTATTCAAATAGCCAGAAGCCTGGCAGAGCAGAGCTGGTTTTATTTGTTGAGTCTTGTCTAGCGAAGTGAAAAGGGCTTAATTTTTTTTTTTTTTTTTTTTTTTTTTTTTTTTTTTTTTTTTTTGGCTGCATTTTTGCACATGTGGGGGTAGGGAATGAAATTATTTCTTTTGTCCTCGACTTGCAGCTCATTGAGAAGCAGGCATGCATATAAAATTACTATATCTCAGGGCTTACCTTTAGGGACAGAAGGGAGAAAAAACAAATTTGTAAGCTTGTCTGGAAACACTGAGGATGCTGAGAGCAGACACAGAAGTGGGAGGTAACAGAATAATAAAACACAACAAACAGAGGACTAGCAAAACCCTTTCAAATGAATATAATGACAGTTTTATTTTGTCCCTTCTAAGAAATACCACATTACTGGATGTATCAAGGGGGCAAAAAAATTGTTGTGTCGGTGCGTCCAAGACACAAGAGCATCAAAACATAGAAGTACAGCTTTGAAAAATCACCGTGAAAAATATGTACCAAAGATCCACTGGGTTTTTTTCTAGATATTAAATTATACCTGCAGATAAAGAGAAGTTATCTTGAGGAGTCACCTTCAGGGATGGGGGGGTGAAATACAATCCTGTTTCTATCTCGATTTAGTTTACACCCAAGGGGATCAATGGATACTAAGCTCCATTTCAGCTTTCAAGGAGTTTTTGTGGGATTTTTAACTACATATTTTAAACTAACCATCCCGCACTCAGATGGCAAAGCTACAGTCTCCGTCAGTTCTGCAGCTCGTGTTACTGTCTGTAAACTCTACTTTGGGTAACATTAATGGTTCGTATGATTTGTGGTGGTTTTAATTACTGGTGAGTATAAGCAGTAGTGTGGTTTTCTTGTCATTTGAAGCATCGGGTTTGGGTTGGCTGGCCAGTAATCTGAATTCAGGGTAGCTGTTGTATTCTGGTCTTCTGCATGTTTAGGGTATCTTGGGTGGAGAAAGCAGCAGGTAGGAAAGGAGATTTTCTCTGAATCTGCACCAACATGCTGAAGATCAGTTTGCTTGCAAAGCTAGTTTATATACTCTGAGTACTAAAGAGATGAGATGAATTAATGGAGTTTCTGGAATATATTGTAGTATTATTATTATATATCAGTATGTTCTTGATCCCTAAACTAATGGTTTGTTGAAGTTGCAAACGTTAGATATTAGGCATGAATATGATTTAGTTAGATTACTGAATGAACTCTAAAACAAGCACAAAGAGTTCACCGATATGAAAAGAAGTCTAGTTTGGGGATCCATGGGTTCTAAAATACATTGCTCATTACAGTTGGTCTTCCATACTACACATGCAAAGTCAGAGCTGTGAAATGAGTAATTTACAGAAATTTTTAAAACCTTTTATTTGACCCACAACCTAATAATCTATATTAAACTCTTAGGAAAAAAAAAAATCTTTACAAGTTTTAATTTCAGCTTGAAGCGCTTTGAGAGGTCTACAGACACGCCGATGCCATTGTGCAACTCTTCAGCTTGCATTTAAACAAAGCTGTCGGTGGTATTTTATATATGTATATTGAGTATAGCTATCTTTCTGACAGAAATTACACAGGCCACAGAATTTGAATGTTATTTTGAAACTTTCAGCAAAGCAAGGAATCTGAACTGTGGCCTCGGAGATAGAAGTTTGAAGTCATCTAACTTCACTGTAGGGCCTTTCGTGCAGTTCTTCCCTCCAAACTCTGTACTTAGCTGACCTAATTTAAAAAGGATTAAAAATGTTCATCCGCTGTATAAACTGTTGTGAAGGGAAGAGCAGGGCTGGGGACAAGCTATGAAAGCTGAAAATTGTGAAAGACAATGAAAGCAGAAAAGCACATTCTCATAACGGGATAACTTTCGCTTGACTGGAAGGCATGGGTGCAAAAGCTGGTCATGGAGCCAATAGGCACAGAAATTTGGATTTTGGTTAACAGTGTATAATTCTAACGGCTTAATGAACGTTAAGTAGTATTTTACTCTCAGTCTGAGGGTAAAGACTAGCTGCCTTTAAGTAAGGATGGCAAAATCTGCCTTTCAATGTATTTGGTTTGGGGATGAGAGATGGCAAGATGCAGTCCATGCAATCCACCTGCAGTCCATGAAAATGTGCATGCTGTAGAAAACTTATTATGGTTTATTGCCCTGATGGTTAGTATACTGTCTCTCCATATTTTCAGAATTTATCAATTCATATTTTTTAAAAAATGCAATTTCCTTTAAGTCTTCATTTCTTGAGATGGAGGAGCAGGATAAACTCAAACAATTGAAAGAATGAAAAGAAACATCACAGTTCTTTAAAAGTCATGCGATTTATGTTTCCTGAATGCTGAGTTTATTAGTAATGCTCATAACTATAAATGTATTGGTTCTTAAGTGCTTGAGTTCTATAAAAAATGCAAGATAGACTAAATTAGTCTCACAGAGCAAAAAGTCATTAAGGAAAAGGTAGGTGTTTCATTCCTTCTGTATCCTGTTTTATGATGGTAGCGTTGAGGTTCCTTGTTGTTTTCCTAAGTCTTTGGATATTATTTTATTCTATTAAGTTTATATACTAAAATACATTAATATTTCTGGTTAGCATATGTATTTAAAAAAATTTCATACTCCAACTTATTTAAATTGCGTCCAAAAGTAAGCATTACACTGTTCATAAATACCTAATAATAGGCAATAATATCCTCCACTTCAAAAAGCATAATCTGGTACTGCAAAGTATACTGTAAGAAGCGATGTTTTTAACGAATAGTCATGTTAATTGGTTTCCAGAGATCTTTCACACAGAGTGTATCTTACATTCCCTTTTGGTATTCAGTGTCTCTTCTGCTTTAAATTTCAGTAGAAGTGATCTTATTCATTCAGAGAAAGTTTTGATCTATCGCGTCGCATCCTTTGATTTGCAGCTTGATAGTATCAATCAACTGAGCTTTGGAGAAAGCTCTGTTCAGTTTCTAAAGTAAAAAAATCTGTACAGAGTTTTGATTAAATACTTTTGGAGAAAAGTGGGCTAAATAAGTATTTTACATTCACCTTTAAACTGCATATGCAGGAAAGCTGATTTTGTAGTGAACAAAAAATGTAGTATTTTTTTCCTGTTTCAGTGTTTCAGAAACTTTATGCAGCTTTGTACTGGTTTTGATGAGTGTACATCACTTCAAAATGAAGTCTGTTTCTTGAATTGTTTCAGAAGTACCAAGAATATTCACTAATCAGAAGCAGAATTAATTAAAAACTGTTCTCTTCACTCTTGCATTGTGTCTGGCTTTCTGTGGACTTAATTAAAATACTCAAGTGATCTCAAATTTATTTGTTTTATTTTTTCTTACCTTCAGAACCAACATACATCACAATAGGTCCACCCACCTGTGAGATTTTGGTGAACTGCACTTTGACTGAAAAAGACTGTATCTATAGTTTCAAACTGGACCAAAACGGTTGCCGCATTTGTCAGTGCAAAACTAGTGAGTATGCAAAAATACGGTGGCTTCTACCTTTTATATCAAGCTGTATGTGAAAACGCTAGGATGCTGGTTTTTCTGTTCATGATGTTCATTAGATGTTGTGTTGGTATGCGTGTGCTTTATAGTTCTTCATTTTTGAAGGATCGGTTCCTGATCTCTGACACGACTTGTTTGCTTGCTTACAATGTGTTTGGAGGAAAACATAAAATGTCTGACTTCAGGTGAAAATTTAACAGCTAGGTAGAAAAGGTAATAATTTGGGACTTAATCTTTGTTCAGACTTCAAGAAGGCTGATAAGACTTCCACATTTCATTTTTCTCTGTGTATGTAAAGAGTTTAAGAGCATCTAGGTTTGTGCACTTTCAAAAACTCCTGTTGCTCACCAGCCTATTTTCAACTTAACTTTTTTTCCTCAGAACTTAGGTTTTGAGGATAAATGTTTGAAAATTATGTGCCTTGAGGGTATTTGTATATATACAAACATATCCATATATAATTTTATTTCTATAACATATTCTTATAGTTACATTTTTTTATACTTATATAATGCTTTAGTTAGGACTTACGCAGGCTCTAACATCTATTTCTTCCCCAAGGAAAATCACTGTGCGTTGTCAGAATTTTGTGTGTATCAGTGAAGCAGCAAAAATGTATTTTCTCAATGTGTTTCCATAAGAATTCCATGTTTACAGGTGAAACATAAAGCAAGGTCAGGCCAGTTGTTGGAATTGCCCAAGAAAGGACACCCCTGGGGTACCAGGCTCAGCTGCAGGATGCAGCACTCTGGCTGCCAGCCCAGCCTAGGAGTGAGCTTAAACTTTCTGTAATTTTATTGTAGTTCTGCAGCTTCCTTGTAGCCTCTGAGGCTTTTACAACTGAAGTATTGCTCTGTTCCTCCTCTTTAATTTCAGTGCACCCGTTCTCGGCCACTTTCTAAACTGATACGACTATCTTAGGGGTCCTCAGTAGAAATAGTCAAAATAAAACTCCTAATCAGCACAAACTAAAGCATTTTAGGCTTGGATTGGTGTTTTGCTTAAGGAGCAAGGAAAGAGTTTGTCCTGGATTTTTTTAACATTTTTTTCTGGGGAAATGTTCATTTTTTATTTCCATAAGGTAAAGGACAGGACTTCTTAATAACAATCAGATATATAGCAAGCAATAATGTCATTATGGTAATACAGAAATAATACCTTTGATTACAAGTTGTATTTGTGGCAAGGACGACTTTCCATAGATTGCATCCAAGCTATCACACATGCCTGCCTTACTTAGTTCTTCTGAAGGACAAAATTAGAAATGTTAAGTTCTGCTTTTAACATTGTGGTTTGATTTTCCTTCTTTTTTTACGGTTGGTAAATTGATTGGGGAGTTTGACACAAACAAGAAGATGGACATACTCGGCAGATTTCATCATCTGTGCCTGTGCGTGCAGTCCTTCCCTCCAGTTTGGTGCACAGGAGACCCATCACTCCAAAGGATGTCTTTTGTCCTAGATTGCCAGATTGCACGCATACACATAGCGCATCCCAGGAAGTCTCCGTTCTTGCTTGGAGTGTTTCTGATTAAATAGTACTTAAGGACCTATTCAAGGGAATTTTTCTCTTGCCAGATTGCTTGAAATTATTTTCATTTTGCAGTAGCAAACTGTCTGGAGCAAACTTAATAGTATCATTTGTCTGTCATCTTTTTTTTCAGTTAAATAACTTGAATTGTAGATTACTTAAAAATCTCCTCAATCATTCAGAGAAGGGAAACCTTTATTTTCTAAAGAAGTGAAGAAAAACAACAGCTTGGAAGTCTTCATCACTTGGTGCTTATCAGTCAAAATGACAGAAACAGAATTTTTTTTCTGTCAAGTAATGTCTCTCGCTTGCAAGCCTCTGGACAAATGAGTGTATGAGCACTGAGAAGAAAGGAGTTCTAGGTCAAATATGCTGAAAACATACTGTGCTAGTTCTCTACGTATTTTCATGTCCAAACCAGTTTACTTGCATCTTGGCTGTCTAAGAATGTGAGAATGTATGTTATCTTTAGCTCATGTAGACCCATGTGGACTTTTGAGAACATCACTGTCTTCATACTGCACCCACTTGTTTCATGCTGGTCTAAGCTGTTGGACTGGGTCAGGTTAAGTGCCTGAGTCAAGGAGGCCCACACGGCCCCCATTACCATTGAATTCGTCATAGCCTAATGCTGCTAATCTCTTTCCAATAAAGTTTCCTTTTTTGCTAATTTCTTTAGAGATCTCTGCTGAAGATTCATTACACTGCAATCTATTCCAGCCAAAATAAAAGCAAAATGACAAAATGGAAGAACATAAAGTAAAGCTGTAAATTGTTCCTCATTTTTACCTTCATTTACATCCCTGTAGCCAGAAATCAGCCGGTTTATTGGAAATAATTATTTAAGTATGATGTCATGAAACTTGTTTGGTGCTTTATTGTAATTTAGTTTCAAGTTTATCTAGCTTGACTCAAGCCAGCCTACAGAATGAGAAGGAAGAAAGAAGCAAATCGTAACATTTCTAGAATATGATTTTAATAGAAGTAGTTTACCTTGTCCTCCATCCTTCTTCCTCTTTTTGCAGTGAACACAAAAATAATGCTGTAACAACATGCAGTGAAAACATACATGCTGTAAAGTGAAATAAAATTTTGGGGGGGGAGGGCGGGGGGAAGCAGAGGCAGACCACAGTTGTAAGAGAAGGGAGAAAAAAACTACCACTGAGCAAGAGTGAGCAGATATAGATACGTGGCGGGGGGGAGTTCCAGTGAGTAGAGATGGAACCATAAATGATGAGGGAGAAGGAATGATCATACTGACCGGGAGCATATAGAAGCCAAAGCAGCACTACATGAGGATAAAAGGAGAAAAGTATACTCCAGGATATAGGAAGAACCCCTGCAAAATACCAAGAATAAAACTAAAACAGTAGGAAAAACATGAAGTGCATTACCAAAAAAAAAAAAAAAAAAAAAGAAAAAATTAAGAAGATACAAGATGACACAAAAACAAGAAACAAGTAGAAAAATGTAAATAGCAAAAAAAAATTGTTACTTGTAGAGTGCAGCAATCGCTATTGTGCTTGGGGTGCCCAGGCCTTTGCTTTCATAGGGGGAAGTGGAGTGGATTAAAGTCTTCAAAGGAGGAGCACGTTAGGGGACTGAAACAAGACCAGCGGTCGGCTCTTTGTGAAGCAGGGCTCCTGTTGCTCCAGAGAGGACTAACAGGCACGTTGAATAATGCCTGCTGATTGCAGTAACATAGGATTTAAAATCTGATCGCTGTTGCTGGACACTAAATCATTCTGCAGTGAGGCACAGTATTTTATTTGGCTTTGTCTATCCCCTGTATTATATTCATGGGGGAAAAAAAAAAAAAAGCCTTTAAAAATCTCTCCTGCAATTTAGACTATCGCGTTTTATCCCAAATTAATTGAATGTGAAGTATGGTTCAAGGTATGACTGTGAGCATGTATGGCTTTAGTACTTTCTAACCTTTCAAATCTTGCTAAAATGGAATTACATTAGAGCATTGCTGTCAATTTAAAAAACGGTTTGCTTCATTTAGAAGGCTTACCTTTGTAGTTACAAGATGCAGTTGGCACGCAATTTCACTAATTCCAGACTGCTTATGGAAAGAGGCAATTCCTCTTTCCATAGAAGGCTGAGACGAGTTGTTCTCCCTGCACATCATAGTGCACCATCATCCAGTTCGTGTCATGTTCTCTTTTGCCTGTCAAAGCAAACCATGAAATCAGTATTCAAAAATTAGAAATCTTGGTATATTATGTGTTTGCACAGTTCTCTAGGCATAAACCCACCCCTTTCCCCCAAAGACATTCTGTACAGGTACAGAAATATTTTTGGAAGAGAGTTGACACCTTTTCCTTAAATGAGAAGAAAATGTATTCTACCATGGAGATGAAAAGGAGGTACTGTACTAGCAGACATCTGCAGCATTGACTTCAATATTCTGGCGAGTCGCACCGTCTCCCTTTATAGCTGATGAAGCAGAGTGGAATTCCGATGTGGAATTTGGGTTTGGCAGTGTGGGACTTGGTTTAGTTGTGTAGACGTTCAAAGGCAGGATGGGAAGGTTTGAGCAAAGTTAGATAGATGCATTTACGGGCAGTCTATAAATAGCAGCAGTTAAGGCTCTGAAACAGTCTATGGAGTGATGATGAGAAAAAAACTAAGAAACGCTTTGCAGGGACTGCAACGGGGG
This sequence comes from Egretta garzetta, assembly GCF_000687185.1. NCBI lineage: Eukaryota > Metazoa > Chordata > Aves > Pelecaniformes > Ardeidae > Egretta > Egretta garzetta. Next base: position 3,270,870 of record NW_009258284.1, read on the forward strand.
GATACATCTCAACTCCTCTTTTCTATATGTTAATCATTCAGTAGTTGGAGTTCGGGATGGCTTTTCCTAACCTTTCACTCTTCCTAGCCAAAATTTGAGTATTTCATTCCTTTATTCCTGTAAGTAATCCATACTCAGGGATGTGTTCTGAACTCCTCAAAACTCCCTCACTGTTAATTTTGTCCATTTAAATATGTTTATTTTGATGTCAAGCTAGGGTGGAATAAATAATCACAATAATCACACAAAGCGTACACCTCAGACAATGCAAAATTCCTGGAAATAGTAAAATATAAATTACGTAACACTTTTCTATTTTGGTAACAATTATCTCCCATCGTTACCTTCATTTAGCAGCAAATTCCATAGCAAAAAAATCGTAGAAACAAAGACAGTCCAGGTAGTCTCCCTTAGTGCAAGGAGAGTGCGTCTTGGATTTTCGAATAGTTTTGCAGACCTGGCAGAAAAAGGATGTTTTATTACCCTTCTGCAGTGATGTGAAAGCTATTAATATATTAGACATCAGTTAGTGAAATGCAGCCAGGGACAATTGGGGATGAAGCATGTTTCTTAAAAATTTAAGGCTCAGCTCAGAAAAGTACATAGTAGAATAGAAATATTAACTCTAAGTACACACGTGGAAGATAGTGGAAGTGCTCCCTGAGGAGGGTGGAATTATGATGAGCTAACTACTCATGCCAAATAAATATTATCTGTCTACTCACTAGAAGAAAAGTCTTCGGCGGGGATCTCTGAAGATTACAACAATAAATTGGTATTAGTAATGCTTACCATATATCTAATGCAATAGAAGCAGATAAGAACTTCACTTGACTTGTGGGAAAAAAAAAAACAAACCCTTACTGTGCTGCTAGAAGGTTTGTGGAAGCTTGATCATCTTCCAGTAATTCCACCTTTGAGATATCACTGCTACAAATCCATTTTCATGAAGTCATGTGTTGTATGTGAATCCTAGAGTTGTGTAGAGCAAGTATCCAAGCGGGTGATTTGCCTCAACGGACTCATGAGATTATCTTTTTAAACAGGGTTTTCTAGCATCACAGTGCCCAGTCCCTTCATTTTTATCCAGCTATTGTGAATCGTGAGTTAATTCTAAGGAAAGGAGGGAGGGTTAGTGTGGATCTGTGGAGGCAATATATTCAGAGAATTCCAGTTACTGATAAGTAACCTAGTTTTCTCCTTCATAAATTTGCCTCCCCAGATCCCCACCCCTGAAGATTAACCAGCAGTAGCAATCCACACCGAGAGGACGGCTGAGGAGTGCTTAATTATAAAGGTACTGTGAAACAGTTCTCCTGATACGATCTAGCCTCAGCGTCAAGCAAATAATGATGGGAAAGGTATGTAGCTAGCTTTGTGTAGCAACGCTACAAATTTTCAAAAAATGGACACCAGCCTAAGCCAAGTTGAAATACTGACGTAATTCTTGTCGAGTATCTATTAATATTCTCTGGCAGTCATTTTTTATCTGTGGATGAGAGGATTGAAAACTAAAAGTATTTCAACAGGCTATGCATCTCTAGAATGCATTTTCAAAAGTTTCTAGACTAAGGTGACTTTCAGTCTTTACAGTATAATTATCAATGTGTCCATATGTAAAATAATAAATTGGAGAAAAACAAATATCCCAGTTTAAGAGCTTAGAGTTTCTTATATGCCATATATAGTAGAAGGAGGAAATTGAGAAGTCATTTTTTAAATAAGAGTTAGCTGAAATTGCAATCAAGCTATTAAGAAGCTCAAACTGAAGACCTTTTTTAGATGTAAACATGCAATTCATTGAATTGAATTTTGTTTACTTTCCAGTTTGATTTTTGAGCAACATTTTATGACACTCCAAATATTCATAGGTTCATGCAAGGTGGGCATGTGAGCACTCTGAAATCAGGAATAAGTCATGCATCTGATGGTTTGAATTTAGGCCAAAGAACTGTGATTCCTTTTGAGATATGTTGCCTCTGAGATACCGTGCCTGAGAAGGAAAGATTGCGTTGTTTCTGAAATATCTGACTGCTGAGTGAATCTTCATAAATGCCAAGATTGTTCACATTGCATCTCCTGGGACAGAATTTTGTTGTCTTGTTTGCAGGGTGGGCCCTGGACTAGTAGGTCACGCTGATGTATCAACTGCTCTTACATTCTGATTTTTATACCTATCTTGTCTGTCTTGTAGCAGCCAGTGACTCGGTCTTACAGTGATCCAACAACCTTTTAAAACAAGAGTTGATGTTGGCATTGAGAATAAGATGCTTAGTGGAAAAGAGTTTTAAAACACCAGGTAGTTTGTCTGCAGTGTGCTGTGTAGAACCTCACCGTATCTTGGCAATCATCTGATCTTAAGACAAGACTTTCTTCTTCAGAGAGTCTTGTCCTATCCCCCATATCCCAAATTGATTCTCCTTAAAACAGTATCATGCTCTTCTGAAGCTCTAGTATTTGTTTTCTTGTAGTCTGTGTGTATGAAACTGTTTGTGAGTGGGTGAAGAAAAGGGGAGAAAGAAGCCACTATATTTAAAAGGAGTTTGTGGTGACCAGGCTTAAAGACCTTGGTGCTAGTATTTGTTTGTTCATTAATAATTCACAAATGTTTTTGGAAGACCCAATTCATCTTCAACTGTTCTTTCCCTTTCTACTTGTATTTTTCCCACAGCGTCTTATTAAACTCATCCAAATGAATCCTATAATTTGAAATTTCCATATCCACGTCAGCATATAACGTGTTAAACTACAGAACAAAGTGTTTATTAGAACTACAGTGTTTAGAGGTGTCAAAAGCTTGTGCCTGTTTAGCAGGGTCTAGTGAAGACTGTGACTAGAAATGTGGACCTGTTGGGAGCTGACTTTGCTGCTGCCTTTGCAGTCATGGTTGCACATGGAAAAGAAAACTTCATAGTGTCGTTGTGTGGGCTGGATACACTGCGATAAGTATTTGGTGCATGTTTGTCCCCGTTCGTTTCTAGCAGGAGGCTGCTTTGATAATATTGTTGGTTGAGGACAGAACAGCCTTTCCATGATTATTGTCCTAGCCTTTTGCTATACTTCAGTTGAAATTCTTCCAGAATTTTATGTGGTGTTTCAGCTAATGTCTGTCCTCACATGAAAAAGCTGAGTATTTGTGGTGAAGATACCGTTACGTTAGCCTGAGACATTCAGGAACACATTCATCTGTTTCTAAAGTTGCAACACATCAGTATCGTTCTGAGATCAATCAGTACCCTGCGCCTGAACTCTCAGCTTGTAGCACAAATTCTTGTTTATTCCCTACGGGTGGCACAACTTTATACGTTTTCAGTATTACATTTGACCCCACTGTTATTTTATCCCCCTGAGCCTTCCTATTACCTTGAGTAGAAGGATTGTTTTCTGAATTGACATTACCTCATTGACATTTCATGTTTCATAAGAAAAATTAATGAACATATTTCTACTACTCCTGTAGAAGAACTCTACTCTCCAGCCAGATACTTCCCTAAGCAGCACAGTGAGAGATGTCTTCCTTTTAATTGGTTTCCTACTCATCATTTTGTTTCTGTTTTGGTCTGCCACCTCCTATCTAACCATTAGTTCAGTTCCCTAGGTGGTGTCATTATAACTAATCAGTCAGACAAATAAAGGTGGCTTATACTACGTGACCAGAGGTTTGATCCCATTCTGTTAGAGCTGCAGTAATGCAGTTCTCCCGAACTCTGAAAGGTAGTTTTCCTTCTGTATTAGCTTTTAAAAGGTTTCCTATCCTCTCCTTTCAGACTGTCTGATTACTCCAATACGCTTTTCAAGCAGTTATTAGCCCAGTTAGGGCTGGATCTCTTCTCTGCAAATATGCTCCATGATTTGGGATTCAGGTTCCTGATGAAATTTATCTAAGCAGAGGTGAAAAAAGCCCCCAAACAAGTATCCTGCTAACATCTTGCCTTAATGAATTTCCTCAGTTCATTGTAATTGACTTTCATGAACTAGCTCTCTTTATTCTTTAGTATTTGTCACTTGAAATACAAAACCTTAGCAGATTTGCCTTAATGAATTTCCTCAGTTCATTGTAATCGACTTTCATGAACTAGCTCTCTTTATTCTTTAATATTTGTCACTTGAAATACAAAACCTTAGCAGAAAATCTTACTTTTTCATAATGAACTTGTGATTATTTTATTAATGATGAATTTAAAGCTGTAGCTAAGGCTCTAGCGATCTTGTCAGGATGACAATTGCATACACAGAATTTGATTCGCATTTGAATTTTTAGCCTTGCAATCTTTTTATCTTTTTTTTTTCTTTTCTTTCTCTGAGAGCTACTCTGTAAAATTGATAGTTCACTCTGTTTTCTGAAAAAAAATGCCTGGTTTAAAATGGTGGACTAGGGTTTTCAACAGACCTGTGCAGCAGCCATAAACTTTGTATGTCTACCAGATGGTACTTCAGTTTGAGACTGCCTGTAATTGTCATGC
>NW_009258284.1:3275539-3311543 GCF_000687185.1 Egretta garzetta
AGCAGGAGAAGTTTAGGTGGTTAGATGTGAAGTCAGAAAACAGATCAGAATTCACTTTCTGATTTTCATGACACTAAACGTCTTCACAGAGAATTTTTCAAAAACTATTTAAATGCTATTTCCACAGCTTGTAATGTCACACTATCAGAAATTTAAGTTAACAAGTTAATAACACGTTAATTTTAGTAATAACCATCTTCTCAGAAGGCATCATTTTTAGCATCTTATTAGAAAGACTCTGTCAGGAGAGGTCTGTGAGGTCTGTGTAGATTATTCTGATGTCCTCGTACAGCATTGACATACCACTAGTAAATTCAGATGTGAACAGTGGTCTGTATTGACTTCAGCAAACTTTCTCTGTATGTCTGACATAGCCAGAATTTTGATACTACTTTGTATCCACTTCGGTGCCCATTCCTGAGAGGCAGTGATGGTTAGTCAGTCATCCATCCCAAGGCTCTGAAGAGCTTTCCTATCTTGGCCACTTAACCTCAGAAGAATTTACCCTTTGTAACTCACTATGCACAGGATGAAGCAGGGAAGACGTTGCCTTAAGACCGGATCTTCTGGTTAGTATGTCAGCTGACTATTCAAGTTTTAAGTATATTCAACATCATAAGCTGTCTTCCTCCTTGTATAGCATTGCCCTAGACACCTTATCCCTTTTAATAAAATAATACATAAAGCAATAATAACCCTTTTAATAAAACTTTATACATAAAAAAATTGGTTTGCAGTTTCACTAACTAAATCAAAGTAATCAAAACAGAAGGGGAGATTGAAAACAAAAACACATGTGGTTGTGGGATTTTGAGGAATCACTGTTTTGCCATCTTCTGTAACTACGTACTCAAACCTAGGTGTTGCACTTTGATAGCTCTCCTTAACACAAATCTGGGGACAAGTAGGACATATCCAGACTCAAAAATGTTCTTCTTGTTTCTATTTTTTTAGATTTTAAATTTTTTTATTCCCAGGGCTTCCTTTCACTTTAAGGTGCCTATTCATTTCTCCCATCCTTTTGCATTTGTACCTTCTTGTTCCTTGACCTGTCTTCCATGAGCCTGATGTTTATGGACAGCCACCTAAACACTTCATCTCCGTGACAAAACGCTTCAGAAAATGAATGATTCTGATAATCTAGCCGGTGCAATGCTGGGGTTATTCACTGATCCGTTCTGAGCATCAGCAGAAGATATCGTAACTCACCCTGTATCGAAGGTCATAACTGAGCTTAATTCTTCTTGGAGATATTCCCGTGTAGGTGTAATTTTCCATACATTCTTTATAAAGTTCAAGTTTAACTTTAAAAATTATGACTACCTTATGAAGTCGTGCATAATGAAAAGTTCCTTAATTTTATTATCACTATATGCTGTTGGGCAATAATTTTTACAAATATCCTCCTATAAAAGCTCCTTAAAAAAAGAAAATTTTTCAGTATTTTAACTTAGATCAAGGAATGTCTTCCTCATTGCGTTACATGCACATCACTCTTTACCGGAGAAGAGTGTCTGAATTTTCTCTGCAATATGATGTTTTTAAATCAGCATTCATGCCCACATGTTAGAAAGATCTAGTATTCTTGACAGATCAGCCTGAAGTCTGTCCTTCAAAAACTTGTAAGACTTCATGAAGATCTTTGTATCGTGTGTCTCTGAGTAAAGCAAGAACCTGAGATAAGGGTTACCATTGCTCTCAAAGGTTAGATCTGACAGAGTAAGCGCTTAAATATTGTGACATTGGCACTCTGCTGACAGATTGCCTCTAGAACCAGATGTGAAAGGTTCTGTCATTTCTTCTGTATTCTGAATGACAAATAAATTTGCACACTTTTAGCTTCAGACACCAAATTTGCATAAAAGTGGAGAGGTAGGAGCCATGAACCTGGTGATGATCTTTGTCCTTTTGAAACTGAGAACTGTGGTTTGGGACAATAAGGCTTTTATGTTGCATGGCACTTGTATGCCCAAATTCCACTGCAGACCTAGGCAGTGTATTTGCTGGTTTTCTGCGAGGCTTCAGTCTCACTCTGGGCTACTAAGAAACACGACTTCTTTACCAAATGAGTATTAACCTGGTAGAATAGATAAGGAAACACTTAGCTTACCCACATCTGATTAAGTCTACCCATTGTCTTTGTAAGTAGGTTAGGCTGTATTTTACAGTCTAAAGATTCCTTCTGCTTATAGCGTATTAATTACTGTGTTAGAGACATGGGGTTATCATCGTGTTTCAGACCCACAGAAGTAGTGTAAGGAACAGAATAAGTCAATGTGCTGTTCTCCTCTTTGGAAAAGCCCCATCCCTAAATGTTCATATCCCTAAAGGAAAGTGGTGTTCAGAGCACTGAGGAACACATCTGGAAGAGCACTCTGCAGCTGCCCTCCAGATAACGAGCACTTTGTAGTGGTGTGGATTTTTGAACTGGAGATGAGCTGTCCTTTGAATGCCACTCTGAAAATCAACCCTTTGGATATCACCCATCATATTCTTCTCTTGATGAATCTCAATTATTTTCCTTCTTTTTCTGTTTTGATCTTACTTTGGCTATTGTAATAATGGTCTTTTTTTTTTCTTCCTGTGTTTTGCATCCCTAATGTAACAAAAATCATTCTTTTCTGCTTCCTCTCCCCTCTGCAATCAGTAAATGAATTTCATATCCTAGAGTGTGTTAAGAGTGGGTTTGGTGGCACTTCTTCTTTCAACAAGAACAAAAAGAAACTGATCATTCTCAAAATAGTATGTTCCAATGAGAATGAATATAATGACCATAATGACACCTCAGTACTGGAGAAATTGAGTTGCCAACAATCCACCATTTTCCTCATGCCACGCTAGCGTCTGTAAGCTTATATTACCTCTAAGGGGTTTACAGTTAGATTTTTAAAAAGCAGGTCTTAATCACCAAACAGTTGACAGCAAGCAGTGTAAGGAATAAAAGTTGTTAATATGTCCCAGATTTTCAGTTCTATTTAAAACAGAGGAGAAAGATGCTCTATATTGAATAGAAACCTATTAAACCCATACAATGTGTTGAAAATATATGTTATTTTAAATGTTTTGTTGAAGGCCAACAGTCACAGCTGTTGGACTCCTTTGGCTGTGCATCTGTTCATAAAACCATGTTAGTTTAGGGTACCAAGTTCTTGACTGGAACTGAAGACATCCGGTAGCGTCTGCTCATACAGTTTGGGTCATTACTGGAAAATTCTGTCAAATATTTTAAAATTAGGATTAGTCCGAAGGTAAGGCTTACCAGTAAGTTACGAAGTAAACGGGAACAGAAGATTTAGTCTGCTAAAGATGCGTTTGTCCAGTATAAACAGTTTTCGTGTTGTGGTAACCTGCTTATGTCCTTCACAGGGGAGGAGCTGTGCACTGGCCTCATTTCGGGTTGTTCCTTGGACTGTTCCTTCGGCTTCCAGACGGATGTCCACAACTGTGAGATCTGTCAGTGCCGACCACGGCCTAAGAAGTGCAAACCCATTGAATGTGACAAGTACTGTCCCTTTGGATACTTGTACGTATTCTCATTCTGAAAGCGTATTTAATGTAATCCCTGTACATACTGAAAATATGCAAAATCCAGGCACATACACTTGTTTAGTTTGTGGCAAAGTGGGGGAAAACATAGGAAAATAGAAATGTCATTACTTGATGTGATATTAAAGTATTCCTCAAAATGGATTTTGATCAAGAAATTAAGAAACAGCAGCTAAAAAAAATCAGCAGATTATGAAAGCAAAGCCATGCTTAAATTTTTTTGAAGAATATTTGATGAACAAGATGAAAAAGCAACTTACAAGTAACATCTCTTGCACGTAGCTGTTTGAAATTCTGTTTGCATGTTCCGCTGTGATACCCTTTCATTTTGTAGCCCATTTGTTTTATTCAAATGATTTTATAATATTTCAAGGGCTTTTTTAAATGTTGATACGACAGCTGACTAGTTTTAATGAGACATTTCTAATAGTTACTTTACAGGATTCCTGAAGAACAGTACCATGTCTTATCTAAGTTTTTGTAAACATGTTCAAAACCTGTATTGTTGCTGGAGGTCTTTCTTCATAAAAGGGCATACTTGAGGTATTTATTAATTTGTGGAACAGGTGATGAAAACTGGGCAGATTTTTTGTCACGTAGAAATTTCTTAGTAATTGGTGTGGTGGCTTCTATATGTATTTTACCAACACATCTTATTTTTGATGGGTTCATTCCATGTTACTGCCTGCTTTTCACAGCAGTTTAATTTCTACCTCATGACAGCTGATCTTCAGATAATGTTCATATGCAATTTGTTTTCCTAGGATTTGTAATGAAGTTTACTCATGTTGCAACTCTTAGTGTTTGATACTAATATTCTTTTAATTTCTGGTTCTTCTCAAGAATTCTGTTTGACACCTGTTCATAAACGCTGCAGGTTTTTATAACAGTGACCTATAGTGTAGTGTGTCCTCCTCATAGTATGCAGTTTTAGTAAAGTTTGGAGGAATCAAAATATGGTAGAACCTGAATGATCAGAGAGGTACCAGAGATTTTAGAAAAATAGAAATCAAGTTGCAACACAGTGATATTCTCACAGATTTATTAAGCTCCGCTCGTAGATAGTGCCAGTGAACAACTTGTATTCTCTCTAGTTGTGCTGCCAAAGTAAAAAAAAAAATAATACCACCAGCCATTCACCTTCCTTTAATCTTCATGCTATTCTTAGCCAGAGAGTGGTGTTCCACTTAGGTGAACACAGTGTTGTGGTTGACCTCCCTCTTATTGCCCATACAGCTCTTGCATTGTGCGTGGTGCTAAACAGGAGGTGGCATTACATCAAACAAAAAGCAGACCTGTATCCCATGGAACAATAATGGCACAAGTGTGCTGAACACAGCCAAAAAAACATTTGAAGAATATGTTTGCCTTGAAAACATTGAGTCACTTTTTCCTCCGCCCCCACATTAGAAAGGATGATTGACTTGTATCCTTGAGGCATCCTTAGTGTGATTTGAAAATACCTCCGTAATAGCAGTCCAGCAAAATAAAGTAATACCAGTTAATATGATGCTGTATTTATTACCTGAGATACAGAATTAGGCTTGTGTCTGTTTAAATAACGCAAGTTTTTGCAGGAAATGGCACTTAAGAGAGTGATAGGATTGAAATAGGACAAAATGAGGGAAAGACAACAAAGATTAAATCAGACTTCACTTCTGTCCCCAAAACTCAAAGTTTAGTAGATGAGAGAGGAAAGGTAAGAATTTTAAATGAAAAGGTTAATAAAATTATCTTCAGGCATGTTGACTTCAAGAGTGGCTGAGAGTTATTTTCAGTTTTGCAAGCAAGACAAGGTGGAGCAGGAGGGAAGTTACAGAAAAGGGATGTCAGTTTTGTTGTCCTGAGAACTTTTGCCCAGTGGCCTCACAGGCAAGGATGGCTGAAGATGGGTAGCAGAACGAAAAAAGCGTGAAGGGCTGAGCAGAAATAATGACTGGTTAGATGTCTCAGTTTTTTAGATAGGATAAATCTGCTTACATTAAGGATCAAAGGAGTGAAGTCAATTAAAACAAGTACAAAGCATGCGGAATCATTTAGAAAGCATCTGGTGAGAGCGATGTTTGAGCCATGCCACTGAGCAGGCACAAAATCCAAGATAGGGTCTCTTAAAGCTGGGAGACAAAGAAGTAAATGGTGTCAGGGTATCTGAAACTGTGAGAACTCTGTGACGGAATCAGCAGAAAGGGTGGCCGGGGTGAAACAAAAGCAGTAAGGGAATACAACTTACAACTATATTGAAGCATTTACTGGCCACTGCCATATAGTCCTCATGTGGTGTAATCATTCCTCAAAGGGCTCTGAAATCACTTCCATTAGCTTATATTTGATTTTGAACTTTGGCACAGAAGAGAGAAAAATTCTGAATAATGGCCATCAGAATATATTTCGTTGCTATTTGCAACAAAGATGGAAGCCATCGTTTTTGCTCATGATCCATAAAGCATCCTCAGTAGTAAGTGCAGGATGTGAGCTCAGCAGTCTCCAAACTGTATATGTGAACGTTTCTTTTTATTTCTGTTTTACAGTTGTGTTTTAAAAACTAATTCCATGAACAATACTCAGTTACTTGTTATTTTTCAAATTGGTTTATAAACTCAGCGGATTAATCTAATGTGATATTTAAAGGGCACACTAAGACTGTTAGATCTTGGGATTTATATTTTTCCATATTGTAGCTCTTAATTTATTGTCTGTAGCAGGGTTGATAAAGCTATCAGGACAGAATCTGAGAAGACTTTATTCATCCACACGCTCAAGGAGTGGGTGCCTGCATGTGTTTGCATACCAGCAGAGACAGTTGGTATGAATTACAAAATTTTTTACTGTTTACTCAGTGTGATTGAATATCCTTCAGCTTTGAACAGGAAAAGCTTTTTTAAAATTTTAATATTCCAAGAGCATAAATAAGTTACTGTTTTCAAGGCCATTTGCTTTAGCCTATTGAAAAGCTACAATGTGAGAAAACCATTAAATGAGGTCTATTTAATGTGTTTTGTCATTGCCTTTTTGGACTTACACAGAAATAGCTTGAATATATTCATGAACCAAGGTCTAGGTGTTTATTTCTATTCCAGCTAACTCTATTCTTTGACTTTTCTGCGGTATCTAAAGCAAACAAGCTTGTTCCTCCTTTTGGTTTCTTTCAGTTCACTGCTACTGGTTTTCTTCACTGGCAGATCTAATGTAAATGTCACACGGAAGCATTGAAAATGGTTTTCTACTGCTGATTATGGTTGTTCTGAACTGTACTTACCAAAGTCAGTTACTATTAATGTTTTGTGTAAATGAAATACTCTCTTCCACACAATGAGCAGCTTTTTCTGGTGATATAAAGTGTAATTTCTGTTTAGAGGACAGTGGACATTATATTTACAACTTTAAATCGAAAATAGTAGAGACCTTAACCTGTGGTGAACTGAATATTTTTTTTTACCTTCAAAGCTCTGAATCTTCAGGGAGAAGCAAATACTCTTAAAAGATAAGTTAAGACAGTAAATTTCTGTTCCTGGGCCCATCCTCCCAGGGTGTGCGACTGACAGTCGTGTTCTTGGTTTAAGTCTACCTCATTAGTTACCAGACCATGCATAACTGCTAAAAAGAATAGTATTTTCTTTGGTCTTGTTTTCTTCCTTAGTTTTCAGTAAAGATGCGCCCCTATTCTTCTGCTTACATATATTTTTACTCTGCAACTTCTCATTTTTACTTTCTTTTATTAAGCAAAGGTGTCTCTCTACTGTTGTCTTCTGTGCTACTTTTTACTATTGTTAGCTTTGCAGTGAAGTAGGCTGTTCCACGTGAACGGAATTAATTAATGAATTAATGAACTTTGATTAATCCAAAACTTGTTACTTGGTTCGAGAGGCCTGACTTTCATGCGCTCTCTCATGAACAGAAACTTAACTGGTTTTCTGAAGGAAGTTTTAAACAAAGATGAGGAAGACCCTTATGTATAGTTGGAAGACGACCCTCGGATTGCGATGAATTTGACCTGTGATGTTAAGGGTTATACTCTGACACACCAATATAAATCAAGAATACATTTTTGAACAACAACAACAAAAAATCAATTCTATTGATCTTCTTTTGTTGCACTTCAGGTGAAATGTCCCTGTGTTATTTTGAAAGGCCTTAAAGGAGAAATCTCAAAGAAATGAGTGTTAATTCACCATTTGGAAATGGAAATTTTATTTTATTTCCCTCCATTAAGAGTAGGAGGACAGAGTATAGAGCTCTACTTCACTTTAAAGCATGTGAAATAAATCTGATCTGAAAACGCAGGGGCAGACATGAGTCTGTCGAAGCCCTCATAACACTGCTCTTTGATACGCACCGTAGAATCCTACCTTCTGTAAGTTGAGGCTGTTCTCTAGTTGTCTGTCTTCCATTTAGCCTTATCACATCATATAGTGTGATGCCTTTATATACTTTACTTCCACATCTTCAAGGAAAGAACCCAAGAATAGAGCCTAATATACTCTGTGCCTTAATAAAAGGATGTTCTGTGTTTGAGTGCAATCCTCTTGACCTACAGAGTCCCTTAGTTTGTCTGATCTGTGAGTGTCATCCTGTTGGTACCTGTGCCTAAGCAGTTAAGGTGATTACTGTGAAGAAATTCGTGGTATGTGTTGATATAATCTAGCTGATTGTATGGGGAAATCTGAAGGTGTCCGTGCCATCTTCTTCAATGTGGACATACCTGAAGTTTGCATTAATGCTGTCTATCTACCCAGAAATGATTGAGTCTTCTGAATGAAAATCAAAGAGGACTGAAGAGAAAAAAGGTAGATGGGCCTAGGTGCATATAAAGAAATCGATCAAATCATTCATCTTCCTGGAATGTTTTCATGTAGTAAAGAACTGATGTGTCCATTTCTGAGGAGAATAAGAAAAAGTTCTGAGTATTGTCCATGAGCTGCAAGAGTACTTTAAACACAGAGATGCTTAGTCCTAGGTGCAAGTCGATCATGTGTCAAGGATAATCTGTTAAAGGATCTAGGTGCAAGTATTTTTCAGGGTCGATCATGTGTCAAGGATAATCTGTTAAAGGATACAAATTTTAAGCTCAAATTCAAGCGATTTTCTAAACTCAAGGAGGAAGCAGCCAGTGTCTAAGAACTTGTGTGATACTGTCACATAAGAGTAGGAAAAATTTAGAAAAACTCTAAGGTTTATGATGTTGAAAAAGAGAATAAGACAACAGTCTTTGTTTCCTAGATTTACTAGGCTTGATTTTTACACCTGAGGAAGAATAAAATTACCAAGTAATAAGCTTCAAAATGGAAACTCAGATCTTCAGAAATGGAAAGTATCTGGAACCTGGTGAAACAGAAGAAAAATTGTAAACAGGTTAAAGTAAAAAAGCATAAAAAACTGAATCTTGCCATTTGCAACTATTCATTTGAAGTCCTAGACACGATAAAGTGACACCTTGATCAGACATTGACTCACAGAGTATCAGATCTGAGCCATTTAATGGCTTGCCTAGGCACTCCCTGGTCCAAGGCATGCTGTCTGTATCCCCTTCAGAGGAGTGGTGGGAGCTCGGTGAGGACATCTCACAGCTCAGGACTGCTCCAGGCATGGGCTAGCACTGAACCACACGGCTCGTCTTCACGTAGAAGGCATTATACCAAATATAATGTTCGGCCTCTCACAGAATTTACACTGCTTGTTGTGAGAAGTAAATTTTACCTTGTATGTGTGACTCCTATTGACCTACAAAGGAAAATTACATATTCCAGTGCGCGTTTTCTGTACTTAGATAAGCTGAAACACACTCCTCCTCCTTTTTTTTTTTTTTAACAAAAGTGTGCATATAACAGTTTTATTGGAAAATCTGTGTGAACTATGTAGCAAAAGCATTTTAGAAATGACAGCAAATATTAAAGGGCATATTATGGTAGCTGGGGGTAAGATAAAGATGTTTTAAAATTGAGTTGATTTCCAGCTGATGCTAGCGTTTTAGGAACCCTGTCTTTGGGATGATCTCTTCCTTGCGTTTTTATACACCTGAAAAAACTGAACTTCAAACTTTTTTAAGCTAATTGGAAAATAAATTTCAATTTAAATTCTGGTTTTAAATGTAGAATGTAATTTAATTATGTGTAATGCTTGGCTGGTATTTTTAAATTACGAGTGTTTAATAAGTCTTTAAGTCGATTGTAATTTAAAAAAAAATAATTGGAAATGAGCATCCTAATCTTGTCAGTGCCTATAAATTATGAATAATTGCACTGAATGAAATTAATAACATTTAAAGATAACTATGTATGTCACAGTTTGTAGTATAAAGGTCTAAAATTGTGGTAAGAAATATTTTAAGATCATTTCACTTCAAGTCTTACTTGAGTGCTAAAATTATTTAGATTTGCAGTTGTATGGTACATTCGGTTCTTTACTGCTACCGTGCCAATTTCTTTTCTAAAATAGCAAGCCTTATGGGACTTCCAAGCCTGTTACAACCATCAAAAGCATGGGATGTAATGGAAGACGAACCTTTATTTTAATGTAAAACTCTGGTCACAAATAGGAGACTAAAGAAGCAAGTATTCAAAGAAAAGTATATTAGAGAGTGAAAAATTAAGTCACCCTGATTGTGATTTTTTTTTTTTTTTTTTAAGACTGTCAAAGGTTAGTACTTGGAAAATCTGAGTTCGTGCATCTTTAAAGAAACCAAAACCTTGTCACAGTTGTCTGAAATAACCTGCTCAATAGAGTTCAGTGTTTGAAAGCTCTACACATTAATGGAAAGAAGCATTTCTTCTGACACTAAAAGGGCTGTGGTAACAGAAATAAAGGAGGGAAAAGTAGACAGATAGGAGGACAGAAAGTTGTCCGTTATCCATCCTACTGTGTGACTATTTGTTTTTCTCAGCCTTTTAAGTAAAAATTAAGTACAATTTTCTAGAGCTTAAGTCAGGCTTTCTAGAGATTTACATAATTTATTTCTTCTCTATCCCTCTAGATGTTCTTCTTTAACTTCCCATGTCTTTTCTTTGTTTTGGAGGGAACGGGTGTGCATTTAAAGTTGTAGAATTCAATGAAGTATCCGTCAGTTAAATGTTTTTCCCAGTTTTAGAGAGTTACCCCATTAGAGTGATATGTTTATCAGCAGACTCATGACAAACCATTTATTGGTTTTTTTTCCCCTCTTTGTCTTGAGCTTCTTCATTACAACTTCTTTTTTTTCCCTGTATCTTGGGAAGGCAGGGAAAATTACTCTATCGGTATCTGAAGGGAAATAGTACACTTGTGCCTAGACTTTGAATGGTATTATCTGTCTTCCTGATGAAAGACAAGCAAATATTCAGTATAGGATTCTCAGAAGCAGCATGTTTATGGTGCTGTGAGGAGATGCTGTCAGGGATGCTCTAGACATGCTCTAGACTCCTGCCCAGCTTCATCTGGAAGTTTTGGAAGCCGTTGTTCTTGATTCTCTGTCCTGTCTGCTGAAAAGTTCAGTGGTTTTCTCCATTTGAAAATACGTTACTGTGTGTCTGCTACTTCTTATGTTGATTATTGGCATTCCACGTGCTATTTTTCAAGTAAGTTTTGTGTCTGCATATTTAGTGTTTTCAGAAATCTGTCTGTAGTTTTAATATGCAAGAGAGGAAATCTACTGTAGTTTACCTGTTGTTGGAGGAAAAAGTTTAACAGTACTTTGTGTTATAAAACCATAGTAATTCTTACAGATTCCTGCCTACCCCTCCAACTTCATCAGTTTTAGACGTTATTCTTTCTACTTTTTCAGTTGAGAAAAGAATTGATCATCAATAGTAGTTGCAAGCACATACATCTATATTATCTGTTGTGGCTTGAAAATACCAAATGCAGAGATTTCACCTGTACTCCCCATAGACCCACTGAACAGAAGGGTGACATTTAACGATAATTTTCTTTATTTGATCAGTCACTTCTTTAGGGGATGCTTTTGCTGTAAAGATCATGATATGTAGCTATTTGAAGTGACCTGCTGACCTGTTACAAATTATTTTGGTCATCTAGGAAGAACAAGCATGGCTGTGAAATCTGTCGGTGTAAGAAATGCCCGGACCTGCCTTGTGGTAAAATCTGCCCGATGGGCTTCCAGCAGAACAATCACGGCTGTGTTATCTGCAAGTGCAGAGGTAGGTGCGAGTTCATTACCACCTCTCACTCCAACTTGTTTTCAGAGCAGTTGGAAGCTAGAGCAAAAGAAAAGGAATGCTGCACAGAATATGTAAGAATTGAAATACGGTAACTGGTGGGGGACTCGGTTCAACTTTGCTCGAAGGAGTGTATTGGTTTGCAGGTGTCTGTTACTATTGTGTTACTAGCTCCACTTCCATCTCCCATTACAACCTCACAAAATTTGTTATCATTAATAAAAAGTAGATCAGGCTCTTAAGAAGTAACTACTAGAAATAAGCAAGTTTAAGGGGGGGAGAGGGTGTCAGTAGCAATGTTCATCTTAACTTCTTCACCATCATCTTTTCTTTACAAACTCAGATTTTGGATTTGATAGTTGACAGATGCCCTGTGCACCACCTAAAAGTAGAGTACTGTTTCTTGGACACTTTTCAGGTGGTCTTGGGGAGCAACGAGCAGAGGGAGTGCTTACCCAGGAGAAGGGACTGGGTATTCTTAAGCTAAAGATTTCACATGCGCCACTTGTAACCCAAACTTGTAACCACCAATTTCAAGGTGGAGATGGAGAGAAGATGTTCATTAGTTGTCTGCTTTAGTTTTGTGCTGCTTTTAACATGTCTCTTTTTAAAGATATTTTCAGTTTGTCTTTTGTATTACTCTGGGTATCAGACTTCCTTCATTGCTCATCTCCAGGTGTTGCATTTAATAACTTTTCCAGGCTCTCTCTGATCCTAACTTGTCTTTCACGCTTATTTTCTTTGATTCTTACTCGTGTGTTTTGATTTCTAGCTATTGGCAAGTAAGTTTGAGTATTTTCCCATTACTTTGTGTAAAGACTCCATTCTTAACTTTTTTAGCAGCTATTTCTTTTACATTTTAAAAAAATATAAGATATAATAGGACAAACTATGGGAACATGGGACTGGAAGAAAGTGTATGAGTTCCTGAAGTCACTCTGCTGTAGTTGAAGGCAAATATGCAGTCATATAAATCAGAAGGATCTGACATTATGTTTTCTCCACATGACATCATACACTGCAGATAATTATAACAAAACTTTAAGACTTCTGGGGAATAAAAAAAAGAAATGTTATAAATGTACCTTGCAGATGTGAGAAGTGGAGAGAGATTCAACATCTGACTTTTACTAGAAATAAAAATTCTAAAAATTAAGTAAGAAAGGGTAACTGCTGAATGGAGTTCCATCGAGACAGTTCTCATCACTTACCATTTGTCTTTGTGTTCACAGTCAACACAGTATTTCCTGATTATCATGATGCTGCGGTGGAATATACACAAGGTGTTCTCTTAGGTGTGCCATAATTGCATCCCAGACTATACAGATGCAACTCTTCAGTTACCAGTTATGTGTATGCACACTTTTAAGTGTTTTCCTTAATAAGGATGCATTTTAGAACATGCACAAATATTAAGCGAAAATAACTTGATCCCTCTTTAAGTTGTAATTATCGTTACCATGATCATAAAGATACCAAACCACAAGGGTATCGCTTTGATATCACTTCATTAGCAACTTGTCTAAGAATAATTAGAGCAATCATCAGTATGTTCTGGGGGAGCTGTGAGTCCTTGTGAAAGTTTTGACCCAAAATCCCTGAGAGGAAGGGATGGGTAAATCCCCTGCCTGTGAATTGGCTCCACTTTCTAAATGGCTTCTGCCAGAAATAGCTTATGCTAGGATTAATAGAAGTAGAACCATAGAGGTACAGAGCTGGGGTAGTCCTCCGGAAAACTGAGAGTCCATTTCTCACATAAAATAGAGTGTATCTGGATAATCCTTCACAGATGTTCGTCTAAGATTTAATTTATTAAGAACCCCCACTCTCAAAAGAAAAAAAAAAAAAAGCAAAACCTCTCTAAAATAATATTTTCCTGTGGTTACCAATATCTGACATTGGAAAATAAATTTTCTAATATTTCTGTCTCCCTTTCTACAAATTGAAACCGTTACTTCTTGTCCTAAGCTCAGCAGACATATGGAACAGCTAAGCACCATTCCCTTTCGCATTATTGCAGTATTTAAGGGGTTGCATCTGGAGCTCCCTAAACAATTTGGAGGGGGGAGGTTCTTCTTTAACTATTATCTTTTATACTAATTTTAATTAAAACCTGAAAAGTGAAACCAATCTTAGTTTGTGCAGATAATTTTGAATAGTTGCCTGTATGCTTGTAGAATATTTCAGGAAAAAAAGTTTGACTACATCAGATACTTTATTAAGGAAGGGGAAGGGCATTACCATCTCAGACTTTCATGTGTCATTTTAATATAGGACAGTATTCCAGTGATATTAATGCAAATAGGAATTAATACAAAATTTGATACTGAAGTATACAAGTGTAGTAACAGAACGTAAATTTTTTTCATAATATTGCTGTTCATGCAATAGGATGAAGTCTGGTTTAAGACATATTTTATCCTTATGCCATGGCTTTTCTTTTTAATTCGAAAAATGGTATAGTAATGTAATTTCCGTGTATTGGGTTCTTATTCCGATAACGTGCATCAAGCTAACTTTGTACCATCTGCTTGTGGTTCTTAGACCACCTTTGATAGATCTGCCACACCTGAAGAAGTGCTGACCTACATGTTCGTTTAAAAAAAAAAAAAAGAAAAACACCTTACTAAAATTACGTATAAACATTACTACTTTTCAGAAAATGAAATGAGCAACTTAATACAAATAACCTTATATATGTGTGTCAGCAGAACACGGTTGTTGACATACCACTGAAAACAAGTCAGTTCACTGACAAACTGATCCTAAATCCTTCATCATCTTAATGATGGGGGTGAGGGAGTGTTGGCCTCTAAATTCACTCTGCTGATTAACAAAGAATATATTGAGGCAGAATCCTGCGGCACTTAAATACCCTTTAAGATACAAATGAGACTTTATCCTCCCTAGACCAACTGCTTGTGTGTTCTGGCTGAGTGCAAGTAATGCAGCAATGCGAGCTACTGTATTCTCATCCCAGTAAAAGCTAGGAATGAGGGATAAAATTGGCAGAGTGGTTACCTTCCAAACATCTAATTTAACGTAGTAATGTAAAAAAATACTTTCTCATAGGTGTTTTCTGAAATACTTCCAGTACCTAGCATGACCCCATTAGAACTTGCTCGGAATTTTTGTCTTTCATGATAATAAGACCTTCCTTAGCTCTTGTAAGTGCTTTTATATTCTACTTACTATCAGTTAGTCATAGGTAATCTTAATACACTATAATATTTCAATATATAATTCTAAATGTGCTTCGTGCTTTCTGCTATTTCCCTCCATTGCGTTTCTCTTTTTTCTTATCTTATTTAGCCAGGACTGCATTTCTGTGTGATTGGAAACGGTATAGGTGCAACAGAAAGAAGTGATTCTATTTTCCAAGGAAATATATTTCCTACGTCCTACCATCCCCTTCAGTATACCTTTTAATTGTTCCACGTGTGTTACTTTATTTTGAAGCGTAAATGATGGAATTATTGATCACTTGATTTTGTATGGGCTTTAAAAATAAATGCAATCCAGGCATGAAGTTGGGGTGGCTTTTTTCCTAAGGAATGCATGCTTATCAGTACACTTTGTTTTCCTTTGCTTTTGTGCAGAGGCAACGGCTTCTCTTATGCCTCCCGTTAAAACGGGCTCTTGCCTGTCAATGGATGGGCGCCGACATGAGAACGAGGAGAGCTGGCATGATGGCTGCAGGGAGTGCTACTGTCACAACGGGCGGGAAATGTGTGCCTTGATCACCTGCCCCGTTCCTAATTGCGGCAACCCCACCATACACCCAGGGCAGTGTTGCCCATCATGTCCAGGTAACGTGCTTTCTCCTATGTGCTTTGTAAGCAGCTTTCATTTCACGTGTTTCTGTTTAATGGTTGGACTTGATGATCTTAAAGGTCTTTTCCAACCTAAACGATTCTATGATTCTAAAACATGAAAATAATCTCATGCATCATTCGGTAATAGGTATGTATGAAGGTTTCTATGCCCACATATAACATAATGAGGGGCTTTCATTAAGACCTCAGGTGTGAAAAATGGGAACTTAAATATTGAAAGCATATGCATGTTCTGGGTCCTAACATGTTAATTTTTGACACGTTGAAATCTTTAAACTAGAAAAGAAAAAGTTTCTAGTCTACATTAGCTATAATACCAAATTTATATTCATGTGCGATTTTTTCCCCTGTAACAGCAAATATAATAAGCCATTATATTTTCTCTTTTTTAATTTGAAGTGGAGTTTTATTAAAATTCATCTCTAATCTGTGTTTCACAACCCCTCAAAGGAATACACATTTACACAGATGTCTTAAGTAATTGAACATTATGATTCTGTGTTCTGAGGGAAGGCCCCTGTGCCACCAGCAGTAGATTACTTTAATGCTTTAGGTGGGAAGGCCAAGTACAATCGATGTTGCATTCCAATACAATTTTAATAATAAGTGTTAATATGAAAAAAATCTAGGAAGATGTTAAAGTGTGGGTAGAGTATAAGATTAATGCTCTCTGCTTTCAGAATGATTCCTACAATATTTTACGTGCTAAATAGATTAATTTGTAAGACGGTGATATTGCCTATGACTTTATTGGAAGTCATGTTACAAGTAGGAACAAGGAGGCTCATGATACTACTGTCAGTAGCGAAATGATGAGACAGGACTGGCAGGATACAAGCAACTACGAACTCTTTCAAATGCTTTGTAAAGAATAGGAAATCCTAGGGGCAAAATAAGCAGCCAGATCTTCTTTCTGGAAGTGACAGTGTATCCTCGCTAGGACATAGGATAACCAGTCTCTGAGGAGAAGGACTTGGGGGTGTTGGTTGATGAGAAGCTCAACGTGACCCAGCAATGTGCACTTGCAGCCCAGAAGGCCAACCATACCCTGGGCTGCATGAAAAGAAGCATGACCAGCAGGTCAAGGGAACTGATTCTTCCCCTCTACTCCACTCTCGTGAGATCCCACCTGGAGTATTGCGTCCAGCTCTGAGGTCCCCAACATAAGAAGGACATGGATCTGTTGGAGGGAGTCCAGAGGAGGGCCACGAAGATGATCAGAGGGCTGGAGCACCTCTCCCATGAGGACAGGCTGAGAGAGTTGGGGTTATTCAGCCTGGAGAAGACTCGACTCTGGGGAGACTCTACATCAGCCTTCCAATATCTGAAGGGTGCCTGCAAGAAAGCTGAAGAGGGACTTCTTACAAGGACATGCAGTGATAGGCCAAGGGGTAAAGCGTTTAAACTGAAAGAGGGTAGATTCAGATTAGATATAAGGAAGAAATTCTTCACTATGAGGGTGGTGAGACACTGGAACAGGTTGCCCAGAGTAGCTGTGGATGCCCCATTCCTGGAAGTGTTCAAGGCCAGGTTGGATAGGGCTTTGAGCAACCTGGGCTAGTGGAAGGTGTCCCTGACCATGTCAGGGGGGTTGGAACTAGATGATCTTTAAGGTCCCTGCCAACTCAAACCTTTCTGTGATTCTGTGATTGTAGGGGATGGTATACTTCATATGAATGGGGACAGGTTAGCATGTCAGTCTTGCGTTAGATAAACATTCAAAATTCAGAATTAAAAATGTAGGATGGTTGTTCCAGTGCCAGCAATTCTATTGTTAGGTCCCCAAGACTCATTCCTGATTTCACTCTTACTGTCAGCATACTTGTATGTATTGATTTACCTAACACATAGAGAATACCTCATAGCATTGAAGAGTGATGTTTTTTTTGGTCTTTCAGCAGCACCGGTGGCTAGTTACTTTGTGTACGGAGAATGAGTTTGGGTGAGTCTAATGTTCAGTTCCTGGAAGAAAGATCAGGATGAGATTAGTAGGACCTATCTTCTCACGCTATGCAGTTCTTGTGGATGACATCAGTGTTCGATTCTGAGCACCAGCAATGTTGGTCTCGTTGCTTACCCAGTAGGTCCGTTCCTTCGAGGTACAGTGTCTGTGCAGGTTTCTCTGGCATCTTTCCTGCTTCCAAAGTACCAGTCACCTAGGTTCTGTGCTAGCAAAGTCATACTTGGTGTAAACTCTCACAATGCTGGGGCAGACACAGCATTTTTTAAAGCAGTTGTGCATATAAGTGTATGAATTAATATGGCCAAATTAGTCCCAGCGTGGTTTTGTTTCCCCCACTGAGGTTTTATATTTGTTAGAAATGTACTTCTGATTTTATTTTGCAATGTATTGATTCCCCACTGATGTTGTTAAATAAACATCATGGCTTTCAGTAGATTGGAATGCAGTTTGGAGCTGTGAGACTGTGAGCACGTCTCGAATGTGTCTCGCATAAGGGTATTGACGTAATTAGCAATCCTGATGTATTGAGTTTTGAATTGCACTGTTAACCTATCAACAGGGAAGTGGCAGCTCTCAGAGGTCATTTTTCAGACTGGAAAAAAAAAAAGTAGTTACATTCAATTCCATATTTAATTAGTTTTCAATGCAGCAAGGTATACCTTGACTGCTACAACATTCATTATAACCAAGTTTCTATATATTAAGAGGTTTAAGTGGATTGTCAGAATGCTTGTGAAAAGCTCCAGGTTCCCTGTAAGATTTAGGAAGCTGGTAACTGCTAGTGTTTTGCAGAGCCATGCTATCCAGAAAGTGTGTATTTGTTTGGCTAGTTGCTCCTTCAGGAACATAGCAGTTGTATACGTGTAGCAACTTGGTTGCAGTGATCTATCAGTATGAGTGCTGCTAAGGGAGCGGTAAGCAATACCACATGTACAGCAGTCCTATCTGGCTATGTTTTTCTGATTAGGAACAGTATATAAGCTGTAGTAAAACAGGCCTGTGACCCCCTGGTGGGGGTCGGCCTCTTCTCCCTGGGAACGGGCGATGGGACGAGGGGAATGGTCTGAAGTTGCACCAGGGCAGGTTTAGGTTGGACATTAGGAAAAATGTCTTCACAGAAAGGGTTGTCAGGCTCTGGAATGGGCTGCCCAGGGAGGTGGTCAAGTTCCCATCCCTGGAGGGATTTAAAAGTCAGGCAGATGAGGTGCTTAGGGACATGGTTTAGTGGTGGGATGGCAGGGTTAGGGTAACGGTTGGACTTGATGATCTTAAAGGTCTTTTCCAACCTAAACGATTCTATGATTCTTTGCAGAGAACTAAATGCAAAGGAGATGACTCAGAAAATTTCCAGAAAATAATTAGTATTGCCTCGGCCGTGGTGAGTTAGGATGCCACTGCATAAAATGTAATATATTGTTCCCACTGAAATAAAAAAGGCAGCAAGCCAGCAGACCAGCTCTCTCATTTCAGGTAAATGCTACCGAATCACTTATGTGGTTCATAAACATAAGCAATCAGCCAGAAACGTAAGATCAGCCAGAGTCAGGCTCCTTGAGCTCTACTGATCGTTCTCTGGAAATGAAAGCAAATAACGGAGTGGTGTGTCTCTGCGTGGCAATGTCACAGAGCAAAGGGCACACGCGCCGGTCCCTGGACAAGTACGGCAGTGCTACAAATGTGGAGAGAAGCACGTGCACTTTGTGAGCCTTGCTCTGCCAAAATGACTAGAGGAGCTGCTGGCCATTTCATTTTTCTGTCCTTAACCAAGATATTTGGATTAGGATGATCACATTAAGCATCTTTATCATTAAGTAGGAGAAAGGGACCTTCAGAAAGTGGTTTAGAGATGTGGAGTCATTACCTGGAAGTCACTTTCTGTTCCCCTCCATTCATAGCACAGGAAACCTGAGGCATCTCCATTCTTAATGCAGGCACCTAGCTTAGCTGTCTAACGTTAGATGGGTTGAATTCAGGCTGAAGGACATCATCACTTATAAGCCTGCAGCTTCACATTGCAGCATATAGCTTTCAAACTCATGGCTTCTGTAGCTGTAAAAGATGCTGTGTGAGGCACCTCAACTCCTATACACGCTGCGTGGAAAAAGCAGGTGGACTCGCTCCAGGTCCAAAGCAGCCAGCATGGTAAGATGACAACTGTCATTGCACTTATTGCCCCTTGTGTGGGCGTGGGCTTCAAAGCATTTTAAGCAGGCTATGAGGGATGCAGTTCGTGGCACAACCTTTTCTTGATGGCAAGCACTTAAACAAAGTGCAGGACAGGCTTCTTTTTTCTTTTAAAACACCAAGAGTTAAAGAGAGTTCATTATGTTAATACCCCATTTTCTTAATACCCCAGTGGTTGGAGGACACTCGTGCTGAACAAGGGAAACGATTTCAGTTCCTTTCTTAACTTGAAGGAGGTCAAATCTATTCTCTAAACTGCCTAGGTTAGCTAGGGCTGTAGAGGTAATGTAATTAATTGTTTGAAAAGGAATTAAGGTTCATTTGGTGAGATGTGAGATACAGTCACTGGAAATACAAGCTATACGCTATGGCATCTCCTTGGGTCCAGTTTCTACTTCAATGACAGCAGATTGTTTGTTTGTTTGTTTGTTTATTAACGGAACAAAGTGATCATAGAATCGTCTAGGTTCGAAAAGACCTTTAAGATCATCGAGTCCAACCGTTAACCTAAGCACTTCGACCGATGTTAAGCGCTTATATGTTTCTAGGGGTTTGGGTGAGGGATTCTGTGTTTTTCTTTTCCTTTTTTCTTAATCTGGCACCAAATGGTGCAGACACATATCACTTGGGAAACTTAAAGGCAGAAGGTTGAATCTGGACTTTCTAACTCCCAGACAAGAAGCATACTTATCCAGCCCTTCAGGAATTGCACTGATGCTAATATTTAGCAATTAAGAAACTCTCTGCTCAGTACAATTTTTCAGAAAATGACAGTTGTCTCTTGGAATTCCTACAGCACAGGTTGGTTTGATTTTTTCTGAAATGCCAAGAATGCTTGAAGTTATCTCTGATTTATATTAACTAGCATTTATTCAGACTGATTCTCAAATTGTTTCTTGTTTATATTTTTCCCATTTTCCATGAGATGCAGGCGACATAAAGTCAAAAGTGACATAAAGTCGAGAGAGCTTCATTAAGAATATATTTATGGCTGGTTTTATTATTCCTAGTCTTTTCAATAATAACAGAAATTATTAATCTTGGGTACATTGGTTAATCATTGACGTCAAAGTTCATTTTTGCCTGTCTTCCAATTCTGTTTTTCCCAGATGAAATAATTGTGCAGAAGCCAGAGCTCACCAGCCCGTCGATCTGTCATGCTCCTGGCGGGGAATACTTTGTGGAAGGAGAGACGTGGAATATTGATTCTTGCACACAATGTACATGCCACAGCGGACGTGTCCTGTGTGAGACTGAAGTCTGTCCCCCTCTTCTTTGCCAAAACCCCACCCGCACACAGGACTCCTGCTGTCCACAGTGCCCAGGTATATGTTGACAGCCAGGTCTCATCAAGAGTCCTTTCTTGATCTGAGAGCGGATGATGTGAATATTGAATGTTCCCATATGCACACAGTTGGTTGTGGCGCCTTTATTCTGTAGTAGTTTGGAGCGAGAGCCCCCAGGCCTCTATTTCAACTGCAAAACTTGACTGTGCGCAAGAGGGATCTTATGTGGAAAGGGGAGTTGTGGCCCTGAAGTTTGAACATCTTTGAAGGCCATCTAATAATGTAAGGGTTGCATGAGAACCAGACTCCTTAGTTGGAAGGTTTATGAACTAGGCGCCGGCTCATTTATGGAAACAAGCAGGATTAGAGAAACTCCAAAAGCATCAAAACGCTAGGCAGATGCAGGCTTGTTTCTTTTCCTTTCTACGTGCCTTGGTTTCTATGAAACTTTTTATTACTATCTTGTGTATTTGGGATTTGGTCTCAAAACTACTTCTGTTTGTTTTTACCTTCACCTGGTATGATTTGAGAGTGACTTGAAGGCAACTGAGTAATATCAAAGCTTTCCAGCCCAGGAGGTGTGCCAGGTTCCTCCTAGACTGCCTTGCAGTGTCAAGACAGTAGCAGGATTTGCTTTCCCCTGAGGGAAGAGATGCAGTTATAAATGAACCCGAATTCCTGTTTTACATAGCAAATGGGGGAGTTTATTGCAGTGGAAATTTAGTCCAAACCTGTAAATTTTATGTAAACTCAGTAAGAACATATATGTCTCTCTTAAAAAAAAAAAATCTAAAGATCTTACTGTTAGGTTTTGCCATTTCTTCTACAGGATGTTTGTTGTTTTGGGGTGGTTTTTTTTCTGACAAAACATTTTCAGTAAAAAAGTTAGCCAGTTCTCCTGATTCAGTTTTTCTCATTATTAATAACAGTGAACATTTACTTAACTTCAAAATCCTGTCTGGAGGAGCTGATCTTCCCTCACTGGCTATAGAAGGAGCTTAGTCTCATAACTTATGCAGTGAGATTGAGAATCTGATCTGAGTGCCCTTAGGAATCCTTTTTTTTTCTTTTTCCTTTTCTTTTATGTCTCTGCACATACAGTCATATTTCTTGATCCATAAAGTCTGTCCAGATATAGCTTCATTACAAAAATATGCCTCCTCCATGGGCAGGCATGAGAATTAAAGCAGACCCATTGGCACCACGCTGAAGCCCGATCAAGTTCCATTTGTTTCTCAACAGCTTATAATTAGCTCATGGAAGTCCACTACTGAAGGCGACAGCAGTGTAATAGCTTTTCTCTTTGCATCATTTGAGGATTTGAACTGACATGGCAGAACCTGGGGTTCAAGTTTAGATTTAAAATTTAATCTCTCTGGTTTAAGGTGAATTCCTGTATAGCATTCAGTTCAGAGCATTCAGAGTGGCTTTCTGAGGGGATGCTTCATATAGTGGTTGGTTTTCACTTTGCTCCCTCTCCCTCCCTCCCTCTCTTCCCCCCGCCCTCTGTCTCTTAAGTAAACTCAATGAAGTTCTACATAAACTTTATTCTAGAGCACATCATGAGATCCTCATCACATGTAAGGACTGAAGAGGCATAAGGCTCTGCCCTTCTAGTTCTTCTGAAGCAGTGAGCCAATGTGTTCTTCAAGAGCGAACCCTCTGTTGAGGAAATACGAGAGAAGTTAGCTACTGTAAGTTAAATAACTTAATCTGTTTATATTTACAGATGAGCCTCTTCAGCCCTCTTCGTCAAGCAATGAGAGCATGCCCAGTTATTGCAAAAACGATGAAGGAGATATTTTTCTGACAGCTGAGTCCTGGAAGCCCAATGTCTGCACTAGCTGCATCTGCATGGATGGTGTGATTAGATGCTACTCTGAGTCTTGCCCACCGGTATCCTGTGAGAGACCTGTTTTGAGAAAGGGACAATGTTGTCCTTACTGTATTGGTGAGCAAATAAAAATAGTTAACTTGCTGTTCCCTTCCTGGGAGTAAGAAAGAAGTTTTATTTCCAAATTGAAATATGTTTTCCCTGTTTTGGGGAGATGCGGTTTGTGCCTTCAGTTGAACTGGAGAGTGAAATCTGAATGGGGAGCTTTGAGGATCATGATTTGTGGTTTTAAGGTAGAAGTGCAGGAAGATATAAATGCAATTTGCCTACAAACTTGAGAGGACATCCTCCTGAAAAGTTGGTAATATACCTTGCTAGATGAAAACATTACACAGAAATTGTTTTATTTAAAAGAAGATCTGCCACGTAACATGTATGTTATGTCAAGATATGTGATAATACGAGGAAAATATTAATTATGACTGAAGAAGATAAGCTGAAGCATTATGAAGTTTCACAGAATGGAGAAGTGTTAATAAGGCATCTAAATTAAAATACAGGAAAAACCAGGACATTCATTAGAGATAGTTATGGAAGAGGCAAAATAACATATTTGAGAAAAATTAGAAAAATTCTTAATACTAAAAACGCATGAAGAATTAAGGGCCATGTACTGGTTTTGAATTTGAAATGAAAATTGCCAGGCGTTTTTAAAGTTGCAGACTTTGAGATTCCTGATCACTTTTTCATTGTATTTTGCATAGGAGTATTTATTTACAGATTACTTTTTTGTGAGTTTGCAGGGTACAAAGGCTATAGAATAGAAGCTGCTGGTAAAGAGGAATTGTATAATGAACTTACTGAAATTAAGTCTTTCTAGCGTTGTTGGAAAGCATTCAAAACTTACTATAACCTTCATTTCCAAAAATAGTAGGGGGAGATACAGTAGAAAAGAATTCAGAAAAAAGGAATATGATAAAATAATTATTAATTGAACATGTGAATCAACTTGCCCATCTATAAACAATACAGTTCTTCAGCAGAAAGATCTCAGAAAGGTTGTGAAGTCCTTTCAGATATGTACCATTGATATAGCTCTTGAAGTCTTTAAATCATTGCAGAAAAAATATCTTTAATAATAGGTGATGCAGTTTTATAGGTTAAGCAAGGAATTCCGTCAAAGAAATGCCTGGAAAAGTTAGAAAGTATCAAAATTCCAGTTGCCCTTGGAACTCTACTTAGATTCCTGATGAGAACATTTTGAGGGGAAAATACTATGTTATCCTATTACTCCTTTCTCATCATGATTTGCGTACGAAATGGGGAGGTTTTAAAGCTTCTTTGACAACTGCCTTTCTGCAGGCTTTTCATCCAGTGATTGACTTTTCAAGTATAACGATCATTTTAATCCAGAATACATTTTAGTGTTAAAAAAATACAAAGTGTAGGCAAAGTTGGGCAATCAAACCATCAGAGTCAGACCGTGAGCCTTAGTACTGTACTGGAGAATGGTTCAGGTGTAGGAAGGGATGCACCACAGGGACTAATGCCATGAACTACAAAAATAAAACCTCTAGAACTTTGTGCCTACACCCTGCATGTCATGTTTGCAAATATATACACACAGCATGTAGATATGGCTTTAATTAATTCACTTGGAATCCTATATAGTTGCACAATAGTGCAAATACTTAATGTGTGAGCTGTAAAAACCTAGTTTTTTTTAAGTAGCAGCAGCTCAGCAACATGAAACACAGAAGCCAGGTTTTAATTAGTGCTCAGATATGTTTTATTAATCTAAGCTGTGCTATGTTATCAGTATGTTTTGTGGTCTACATATCTGAAATTCATGGAAAGTTACTTTTTTAATGGTTTCTATGAACTATATACTCTTGCCTGTAAGAGGAGCAAGGTCATGCATTCAGTTTTTGTCTTCCTGCTTCTTACTGGTTTACTCTTCATTTCTTGAGAACTGTGAAGCACAACTTTATACAGATTCTTCCTTACTATTTTCATGTAGTAGTTGATGAAATGTTCAGTAGGCAAACTCTGTGGAAACAGGACTTCTTCATTTATTGGAATTACAAAAATCATGCAGGGTTTTAGCACTGTATTTTATTCTGCTTCTTTCTGGATCCAGATCTGGTTAATGCCTAACAAGTTAGCACAGATTCAAATTCAAAATTTTACAGGCCTTGGATGCTTTGCTGTTTGTCTGGATCCTCAAATTCATCCTGTGTGGTCAACATTCTTCTTTCCCATGCAAAGGAAGATTAATTTGGAAAGATGCCCTTCTACTCCAGAGCGGATAAAGGGATATCTATTTGATTAGAGACAAGATTAGTCTTCTGTGGAAAACAGAACAACAACTGTTTGTTTACCAGATGAGATTGATTTACTGGTGCAGCTAGAGGAAATTTGAGAGAAGACAGGTAGAGCTAGACATGGCATTCTGAACTGCATTTTTGGATGTGGGTTTCTTACTGCAAGTTTGTCTTGTTTCCACTGTCCTCGAGCACTTAGTGATGCCGTGGCCTTCATCTTCACCCTGTGCTTATTCTTGCAAAGAGATGGACACCAAAACGGGAGACACGCACGGGATAGTACTTTCTCAGGATTTAAAAGTTTCCTCTCGAGGTTCAAAGGTGCAACACTGCTATTGTGATTTTACCCTTCTTCATTCTTCTAAAAAAACATTCACCGTATTAAATTGTGATGTGTTCTTTACGAACTTGCAACAGCCTGTGCAAGTTAAAGGACTTTTCCAGCCAAAGCAGCTGCTGAGTTGAAGAAGCTGTCCTGAGTGGGGCAAGGTAGCACTTTTGTGAGCGAATCAGCCCGGATTGCTCCACTTTAGGTCTGCACAGGAAACGAGCAGCAGAGGACTGCTTGGGCTGTGTGCCTCACCCTCGCCCCAGCCATATCTACTTTCTGACCAACACAGGGCTCCACTAGCTCTGTACGCCAACACGCAAGTTATCAATGGAAGAAGATCTGGTTAGCGGTGTCCCTGCTCACTGCAGGGGGGCTGGACTAGATGACCTCTAGGGGTCCCTTCCAACCCAAACCATTCTATGATTCTATGAGAACCTAATGTGTTTTTTGCAGTTTGCAGACACCTTTTCCTCCCACTCTTCCTTTCCCTTGTCCATCCCATATTCACTTATAAAATCTTCCACTTGGAGAGGTTGGGACTCATCCTTACAGCCATGGAAGCCATAGGATACCCATACCAAGGCCCTCTGGACCATTTACGCTTTTTAGATAATTCCATTAGTATTTTCACAGTAGTACTTCATGCCGGTCTCCTTTTGGCATTTGAATTTACTCTGTCCAGATCTGTTGCACTGGTCTACTGCCTGCTAACCTTGTTATTCTCCGTGATGTCAGTCTATTATGTTGTCACTAATTAAAAGCTGTACTGATGGCCAAATTATTTCATAAGGCCTTTTATTTATATTTGAGAGGTAATTCTAAATGACATATTTACATCTGTATTCTGTGTGAATGTTAAACCGGTATTTCTCTGACAGCATAAGAAGCTTCTTTGTGATTTCACTCTGTTACCTCATGCATATGCGTAATCTGCAAATTCATGTCATCAGCAGGTTTCATCATAATAATTTCTGCCTCTAAGAAAAAAAGGTAGTGAGAAGTTAAGATGAAAATCAGATGCTGCTTGGCTTTTAGAGGTTCTGCTGTGTAGTTTTATTTTGATTATCTACAAAGCGCTACAGCAGCAAAAAACATCCTAGGCAAAGCAATTCATGTCTTCAGTGAAATAGGAGATATACTGCAGGCCACCTAAATGGCTTGCATAGGATGCAGCATAAAAAAAAAAAAAAAGGTGCATTGAATGCTTAGGCAGAAAGCATAACGCTTCTTTTAAGTCTTTTCCCAAGACCTACTTGCTTCATCAAGTCCAGGGCCCTATTACCGACTGTGTCAAAACTTATCTGAAAAGCTGTTAGTTACAGTTCTCCATCTTTGGGAAAGGTGTTCTGGAACCTCACTTTTTTCTGAGGGTTAAAATCACACCAATTCCCAATTTATATAATATTAACCATGGAAAAACTGTACTGAGTTTGGTTATTGCCCTTTTCCTGGGATTTTCCATTGATGCAGTTACAGGGAACGATCAGATCCTCTTCAAATCTGTTTTATCATAATAAACAGCCTAAGCACTTCTAGTTATGTCACCTGAGAGTTGCTTCATCCTTCTCGGCATCCAGCCTAATCTTTTCTTCAAGTATTCCAGACTGAGATTAATCTTTCTTGAACCTTGGTAATTAGAATTGTAGGTAGTCTAGTTTTTTTCTTCGTTAAATAGGATTTACTAGGAAACAAGGAGGAGGAGGATCTGGCAGCCTCCAACAGTCAAACATCAACAAGTCAGTTTTTCTTAATTTTCACAGCACTTTCAATACCCTTATTTCATGTCCCAATCATCCGTCTTCTAGCCTCTTGCATGAGGAAGATGAGGAGAAGCAGCTCAGGGTAATTAGGTACTTTATAAAGAAGCAGAAATGACACTTTTTTAACAAAGATTTTCCGCAAGATGTGGCAGGAGTCTTTTAATTACAGCTGGGATTCCTGCGGAGCTTTTGTTTCACTTTCGTGTTCGGGGAAGAAATGGGATTTGCGTGTGGTGGGCCATTTACTGCGTGATCACACCGCTCTCTTTTCCTTCGACAGAAGATACAGTTCCAAAGAAAGTGGTCTGCCACTTCAATGGGAAGACATACGCGGACGAGGAGCGCTGGGACATCGACAGCTGCACCCACTGCTACTGCCTGCAGGGCCAGACGCTCTGCTCCACCGTCAGCTGCCCACCCCTCCCCTGCGCCGAGCCCATCAACGTGGAGGGGAGCTGCTGCCCCATGTGCCCAGGTAATGCCGTGTGACAACCCGGATTATTGTAAAGAAATTCTGTACAATGAGGGTGGTAAAACACTGGAACGGGTTGCCCAGAGAGGTGGTGGAGGCCCCATCCCTGGAAGCATTCAAGGCCAGGTTGGATGGGGCTGTGAGCAACCTGATGTGGTTAGCGGTGTCCCTGCTCCCTGCAGGGGGGTTGGGCTGGGTGACCTCTAGGGGTCCCTTCCAACCCAAACATTCTATGATTCTATGATAATAAAAGGTTTTTTAATTGGTTTTTGAACACCAGTCCACGACTGAATGGAATCAAGAAGACAACAGACATTTAGACTTCAGGAAAAGGAGTATTCTTAACAGATAAGCATATTGTGCCAATATATAGTTTGAATTTTACTTATTCTTAGAACTGTGAACTCAAAAATCAGTTGCTTATCCCTGCTGTGTCCTTTCACAAGGTTATGGAAATACATTAGTGAAGTAGGATAATGAGTATTCTTACAACTCCGCAGATTCTGTCAGTGATTAACATTTCTGTCTTTTCCGAGTCTCTTCGTTACCATTTCAACTATTGCATTGCTTTATTTATCATTTTAACTTGGCTTAAAAGTAATATGAAATTTTCTTAGCTATGAACTGGGGGTGTTCAGCCTGGAGCAGAGGAGGCTGAGGGGAGACCTGATCGCCCTCTACAACTGCCTGACAGGAGGGGGGAGCGAGGTGGGGGTCGGCCTCTTCTCCCTGGTAATGGACAACAGGATGAGGGGAAATGGACTCAAGTTGTGCCAGGGCAGTTTTAGGCTAGACATTAGGAAAAACTTCTTCACCGAAAGGGCTGTCAGGCTCTGGAATGGGCTGCCCGGGGAGGTGGTCGAGTCCCCATCCCTGGAGGGATTTAAAAGAAGGATAGATGAGGTGCTTAGGGCCATGGTTTAGTGGTGGGATGGCAGGGTTAGGTTAAAGGTTGGACTCAATGATCTTAAAGGTCTTCTCCAACCAAAGTGATTCTATGTTTCTGTGCACACAAGGGATGTAAGAGTTGCAACTGGTTTTTAATGCTAGTCCTGACAGACATCTGCAGGATTTTTCTCATCTTATTCAGTCAGCTGGTAACTACAAATGGGGAGATTCAGCAGTCCCCTCTCCTGCAATTCTCCTGCTTTGAGGATTACAAAAAAAAGGCCAGCAAAGAAAAGAGCAGTGACAGTTTATGTATCAACTGGGAAGATGTAGCCTTCCCTTGGCATTTTTGTTGTTCAGCATCACAAAGAGGCAAGGCTGTAGTAGCGCGTGTATTCTGAGATGGTAATTTCAGAAGCAAATTTGTCCACAAGACTATATCATCCCATTCACACATTAGGATAATGATAATGGCAGCAGGCGTGTGTCCCATATACAGTATGAAACAGGCTTTAAAACAAAATCCCAGATAAGTAATGGTGAAAATTCTGAAACAAATGAAAAGATTTGTAGGACAAAGCACTGCACATGGCCAAGTATATTTTCTGAATTAAGAGCAGCACCGGGAAGTTAAGCAGCCTGTAATTTGTGAAACACATTTATCTCATTTCCCAGAGATGTATGTACCTGAACCTACTAACATCCCCATTGAGAAGACAAATCATCGAGAGGGCATTGAACTAGAAGTACCAAACTGGCCAACACCGAGTGAAAATGACATCATCCACATTCACAGAGGTAAGATCCGATATAAACGGGGCTAACTTAGGTCTGTGTTTATTCCCCGTGTTTTGCTTGTTCTATTCAGGTAGCATCGATGTAATGTTCTGAAAAGGTCATTATCTGAGAATATTCTTCAGTGCAGAACTCTCACATGCGTTTTGCTTTGAGTAAAGATGACTCAGTCTATTAAATTATATTTATGCAATTTGGTCTCATTATCGTTCCATCTTCAGCTTGGAAGAAACATCTGTGTTGGTGTGATGGAGTTCTATAAAATTAAGAATGTGATAAAATTATGAATATGGAGTGGTCTGCAGTGTCTTTTCGGATACCAAAACTGGAAAGCAGGCTGTTGCCAGGCCGCTGGAGTCGATAGACCTTCATTTGATCCATTTGACGTTCTTATATTGATAAACAAGACCAGGAAAACGTGTACCACAACTTAACATATATCACAGACAAATGCCAGATAAAAAAAAAAAAGCCCAACAGTTCACGGGTTGATGGTAGAGGGCAAATAAAGTTGTCTAAAGTTGTAAATCCATCTTCTGTTCAGAACTGTGCTGAAATGGTTATTCTGGGGTAGGGGGAACACTCTGTGTCACAGTCTTTGTTAACCTTTTCTAACTGAAGGACTACCTAAACTTGTATATATATATTTTTTTAAATCCAAGGATGATCTCCTAGCATATTATCATTTGGTGGCTAGGACAAAGGATGCATGAAATGTAACTGCTTTATGAAATTGTAAGCTTACATTTTTACAATTACAGCATTTTAATTTCTCGCAGGCATTAGTAGCTGGCTTGCAACTATCCTGGCTGGGGATCATAAACACACACACTGCAAACTGTGTGGGGAACGTTGTGTATGTCACCGAAAATCACCATTCTTTGCAATTACATGCAAAACTTGCAGCCTAGTAGGCTGTCAGCAGTCTTGTTTTCACAGGTTGAGTGGCGCAAGTGTTGTAATATGTTCTCAACAAATGAGAGAGCATACACATCAGAATTATCTTACCAGTTGTTGTTTGTTTTTAATAAAGGGGGCCTTCATCCTAAGACTTCCAGGTTGTCCTCAGCATAGAAACACAGGCTGATTTTTTTTTATTATTTTTTTTTTTAAAGTGGGAACTTGGTTGTGATCATATAAGATAATGCAAACACAACTGGGCTCAGAGGTTATTGTCAGACTTGCTTGTTATTGTGCTTTAGATTCCATCCTATTTCCACTCTTTTTGATGGCCTTTTCCCAGCTGATACAGTCGCTATGTAAGATCCTGTCTTCCAGTTGTTCTAATTTATACGAAAAAGGTGACGTTTCAGGAGAGAAGTGTCCAAATTCATGCGAGTGACAAGACCCACGGCTGGGACTTTCATAATTACGTTCTTCTTTATGGTCGAGGCCCATTTACAGTCACTAACAACCGCTCACGTTTGCCTGGCAGACATGAGCCACCTCCAGGGAGAGTACAGAAGTGGCGGTGGACCGCACCCGAGCGAAGATGCGTCGGTTAGCTCCGTTGCCTTGGTGACGATTCCGATCACGATAGCGCTGTTGCTGATCGTCGTCCTTCTGCTCGTCAATCAGAAAAAGCAGTGGATTCCAGTGTCCTGCTACAAAGCTCCAACAAAGGTGCCCTGTTTACATTTCTTCCCAGGCTTTCGCTTTTTTGGAAAAGATTAACTAGAATATCGTGTAGGATGCAACTGAGTTCACATCATCTGGACTCTCTTACATTATTTTCTCTTTATGTCTTAAACCATTTCATACCAGCCAGTCTATTGGCATTTATTTAGTCCCCTGAATGATTTTTTTCGCTATCAAACAAAAGCATTTCCTGCCCCATATATTAATGAGTTGTCACTAGATAGAAATCAAGCTCAGCAACGAAAATGAAAAAACAAACACCCCAACTGCGCATATGTGTAGGTAAATACATGCAATTTTATTCTCTGCAGTCAAACTCGTAAGAGAGTATTTTTGCTTTCTTAACCATCCACTTTAAAAGTATTGTCCAACATCAGGTACCGTATGTACTAGTAGTGTTTATCACATTTTCTAATAACAGCATCGTATGGTTCTGGGATTAATATTTTAAGAGAGATCTCAGGAAATATCTGCCTATTAAGTATTCTGAGACTACCAAAAAAAGGAAGAAGCAGGTAGCCTAGAAATGAACAGTGAAAAGAGCCCTGGTTTAAGTAGTTCCATCAGCAGACTAAGCCCATTGCTTTGTATTAAAATGCCATTTATAGCAGTTCCCCAATTTATCCCCCTTATATTTCCTAGTTCTAATCAAACAGACTTTGTTCATACTTGGAACACAATTTGAGAGCATCCTTTCCTCAGTTCCACCTAGAAGAGTAATGCAGTACCTTTAAAAATTAAGTGTCCATATTCTTTCTGTCACTGCTGCAGAGCTTTAAAAAAAAAAAAAAAGTCTTTTCCAAAATGTTTACAAATACAGTCAGAGCATAAAATTGAATTCAATTGTAATTAAATAGGAAGCATGAGGAATTGGTATGATTCCACTTCCAGTCTTTCAAGACAAGTAAGTGATACCAGTTTTTGAATTTCTTAAGGAATGCATTTAAAAATCCATTTTTAACTCTAATGTATTCACTCTGACACCCAGAAAGGCTGCTGTGTGCTATGTGACAGAATAGTTGAAGCTGAAGTGAAAATCACAACTTCCTAACTGTGGAACTATAATCAATGATGCTACGTACTTTTTTACTTACCAAACATCATTTTCCTCAAACACTTCTGTTGCTGAAACAGTTTTTCAGTGTCACCAAAAGGCATCATCCATATGCTAAGCAAGCTTCCTTTAAGCCACATAAATATTCAATGCAAGACTGTGGATACAGTGAAAACTCGGATTTCTTGTGAGGGTCTTTGTCATAAATGTAGCTTTTTTTTAAGGTTTCTTCAACTAGGTGTCGCTCATTAGTTTCTCCTATTCCTTGCTGGGTGATTGATGGTTCCTAGTAATAAATCTTGGCAAGCCCCTTTCAGCTTGTGTTCTTTCTGTTCCAAACAGTCCAGTCAATAAAGAATAAATCAACAACTGTGCTTAAATCATATCAATACCAAAAGAAAGGTTATAAGAAAGATGTTTAAAATTACAGCTGGACTGCTAATGGTTAGCCCTGATTCCGTTAAGATCAGTGAATCGCAGGACTTCCCTGTGAATCCTGTCCACAGAGTTTTGAAGAGCCAAATGCAAAAGATTTCACAATAATGTTCTGTAATAAATATTTGGGTAAAAAAAACTTCTTGTGACAAGGGTTACTGAATGTAAATTTTTAGTAATTAAAAACCCATCTGCTTTAAGTCTTGGAAAAAGAAGCTACACCAGTGGAAACTGGAATTTTTAAGATTTGTAGCATGCTTAGAGCGTGAGCAGAGTCACTGACTTCCTGTGGATCCAGCGAGTATGTTACTGCCTGTCCTCCTTCGTGCTTAGCCCACAAACACCTACAGTCGCGCACACCCAGCATTGTTTCACCTTCCTCTCGGCTGCAGAATCTTTCCAGTTGAAGGATTCTCAGAGGGAATAGTAGGACTGGATATGGGGACACCAGAGCTCTGTTCAGGAGATGAAAAATGGTGGTTCAGAAGAGGGTGCTGGTCCGTTCCTGTGCCTGCCATAAGCCTTTACCAGCTTCAGCAAAACTCCAGACTCTTTCATTGCCGATTTGATTCCGTTTAGCACTTACGGACTTGGAACTGTAAACTTTTTTTTTTTTATTATTTCTTTTTAATTATGGGTGGAATACAAACATGTTTTAACCAATTCAATATTCCCTTTCTGTTTTAACAGCCTTCTTGCCTAAACAATCAACTGGTATATGTGGACTGCAAGAAAGGTACCATGGTCCAGGTGGACAGTTCTCAGAGGATGCTAAGAATTGCAGACCCAGATTCAAGATACAGTGGATTTTACAGCATGCAGAAACAGAACAACCTACAGGCAGATAATTTCTATCAAACAGTTTGAAGAATTGCACCCTTACCAAGGATTTACAAAAAAGAGAGAGAGACTAAGTCTGCTATTAAAATAAAACTAGAATTGTGCACTTGCTTAGTGGATTGTATTGGATTTGTGACTACATGTACAGCTCTAAGACCTTACTGGGATGAGCTCTGACTCCTGCAATGTGCCAGAAAAAGCATTCCCACTTTTCCTTGAGATAACTGACCAAGTGTTTTCTTAGAACCAAAGTTTTAAAACTTGTTAAGATGTATTTGCTTGTAACATAGCTATAGAGGTTTTTTTTGGGAGGGGGAATCAGGGGCTAGGGGTAGGCAATGAGGTAAAAAGAAGCTTCAGAGAAGCTGGTCATGCTTGGCTGGAGACGAAAACGAATAAGGAATACTGCCGAGCAGCAGGGTCGTGTTTTTTTCTTGCTGCTCTGAAACTGCATCTGTTGCAGCAAAGCCTAACCCCCGGTGAAAAAAAATACGGAAAGGTCTGATTTTTTTAATTTTTTTTTCCCCCCAGCTGTTGCTACAGTAATATACTCCTAGAACAGAATTCGTCACATCACAGGTGTGGTGTAGCTGCAAATATTTTTCTATATGATGAGAAGCTGCAGTAGTTAAATGAAATAGCAAGGAAAAGGTTATAGCAGAAAATAAAGGGTGGGTTTATTAAGGATGTATAAAATTATACCTTGTGCTGCTTTTTGGTTTTATTTTTGTTTTCTTCAAAGCTGATTGGCTAGATTAGCCAGACTTTGGCAGAGTTAGCAAATGACTGAGGCCTAAGTAATTCCTGATATGAGCACTGGATCTTTTGACAGCAGTATTGAAGGAAGGAAGGAAAAGTCAAGAACACCACGCAGTTCCAGGGGCTTTTGTTTGTTTGTTTTTGTCCGTTGTGGTTTTGTTTTGTTATTTTGTATCAATCTCTGGTTGTTCATACAGGAGAAGGAGAAATATTTTTGTTGGACAAAGCTCTTGCTTACAAGAGAGTGAAAAAGAGACTGTTTTAAGGTTGTTGTTTTTTTTTTTTTTCTCGTTGATGTTCTTATTTACTGGTATGCAGATTTAGAAACTACTTCCATGCTAGGAAGCTGCTTAATTTTAATTGTATATTACTCAAGCACCTTTTTTGAAGCTCAGAAAAAAAAAGGAGATCATGCTTCTTTAAACTTTAGCATTATAGGAATATTTATGTAAATATAATTATGCTAAAACCAACAAAAAGTATTTGTATGTTTGTGTATATATATGTATATACAAATGCACGTAGGTATACATAGGTATATATACGTGCATGTGTATATACACTATACATATATATACTGTATATATAAAATACTATGTATACAGTATATATTTTTTCTATTTTTTTTTCTTGTTGAATGTATTTTTATCTGAGAGAGATTTTACCCAGAGCAGAAACAGATAAACAGGCATTCCATATCAATGCTTAATCGCTTGTGAGTTTAGGAAAGACAAGAAAAGAGCATCTCATTCTACCTACCGTTTGATTTGATTTGAAAGTGTTTGCGCGCGCGTGTGTGTGTGTGTGCACTCTTGTGTTTGCGTGTGTACAGTACGTGCACGATTATAGCAGTAAGCGTTGCTCTTGCTACTTGCTACATTTCAGGGTGTTTCTTCTTTTTCTTTTCCTGCTTAGCCTTAAAAAGGCTTTTTAATGAATGCATTGGCTAGAGACACTGATGACAATATACATGCAGCACTAATCAGCTCCACAGAATAACACCATCGGCTCCTGGATTTTCTTTTTTTTTGTTTGTTTGTTTTTCTTTCTTTCTTTTTTTTTTTTTTTCTTCAAACAATTGTTTGAAACAACTACTGGAATATTGTCCACATTAAGCTGGAAGTTTGTTGTAGCTTGCCTCATTTATAACTCTGACTGTATAATACAATGTTAACTTTCCAAACAGGTCTTGGCACTTTTATACTAATTACCCATTTGTGCATTGCCTTTTTTTCTTTTACAAATGCTTGTCATAAGAGACACAGATACCCAGTATGCTTAATGTGAAAAGAAAATGTATTTTTTGTAAAGGAACTCTCAAGTATTGTTGTAAATACTTGGTCAGAGGTTGCTGAACTTTAAAACTGAAAAAAAAAAAACCCTAATTTATTATTATAATGACCTAATTTATTAATCTGAAGATTAACAATTTTTTTGTTTTAGAATATCAAAAAGGTGTTCTAGCTGTTCGCATCAAAGAAAAAAATAGGTTATCATTAAGGGTCAACATTTTTTCTGCTTATATAACTTCAGTTTCCAACCACCAATAAGAAAAAATGTAGTCTCCCCAGTGTTTTGTACTCAATCTGATATCGAAACAGAGATGTTTCTGTCCAGTTACCACAAAGATTTTGTCAAGACAAAAACATCCATTCCTTGCATAAGAGTAAGCAGTCTTTATCCAGAAATTGTAAATGCTTGCTTTTGTTCTACAATCAAGGCCATATTCTGAAAATATTAGCAGGATATAGGACATGGTGTAAAATGTTTTTTATTTTTATTATTTTATTATTATTATTTTAAAGATATGATTTATCCTATGTGCTGTATCCATTACACTCTTTTACTTTGGTTCCTGTTGTGCTCTTGTAAGAGAAATGCAGATATAATTTTCTGAAAAATAGATGCATAT
>NW_009258284.1:3311562-3313967 GCF_000687185.1 Egretta garzetta
AGCAGATTGCTTGTTTACTTTTTTAACTGTAAGGCGGTTTTCTTGTAATTTGGCTCTTGGCAGCACAATAAAAAAATTTTAAACCTATCGATGCATTATTTTCTGACGTTTTCGTATTTATTCCTTCCATACGCCAGTCCTTGAGACATTAGTTTGTATCTTGATGCTATGGTGAGGTTTTTTCACCTGGGAGTAGGAATTCACATTATTGTCCTGCTGACCTTAGATCCGAACAGTTCAGAAAATACGGTGGGTAAAGAAAGTTCTGGGGTTTACGGTAAGGAATTTTCACATTAGAGGGATGTGTGGAATTCCAAATAGTTTCAGCATGCAGTAAAGAGCAATCTCTCAAACACACGGTTAGGCCTTTGCCCTGCCATCGAGTCCATCCGTCGTTACCTGTCGAAGAGCCATAACCCATCATACGGGGCTGTGAGATGGGGAATCAGGATTTGCACTTCAAGGACTTCCTGAGGCAGAGAGCATTCATTTACCTGTTAGCCTAGAATAGTTGTCTTCTACTAATTTGTAAATTAATGGACTTGATGCACAGTTCCGGTACGTAACTCCATGAGGCAAGGAGTTTTTCAGCTTGACTACTTGCAGCATCAAAAACTGCCTCCTCTCCCTTCTTCAAACTTACCCCTTGATGGTTTCATTTGGTATCCCTTACTTCCTGCGCTGGAAGTGGATCAGAATCTATATGCCACCCGTTAATGGAGAGACCTGTACCTTCTCTCCATTTTTTCTGTGTTAAGAAGCCCAGGATGATTCTCTGGGAGCTGGTCCATGCCTTCTGGCCAACCTTGCCGTTCTTTGCACTTCCCGCCCTATTACATCCTTTTGAGATCAAGGAAAACGTCCACGTTGTGCAAACATGCTACACCCTGGAGCTAGCATCGTATTTACTGTTTGGATTGCTACTGGCCACTGAGTCCATGTTCTTGCTCATCCAAAAAGCCCAAGCAGTAGTAGTTACCGCAAAGCCCATAATCAACTTTGACTAGGACAGAGCAGCATTTTTGTGTATCCCTTTACATTTATATATGCTGAATTTCCAGTAACTTCCTCTCCCTTGCTAGTTACCTTTTCCAGCATTTTTGCTCCTTCCTCAGTCTCTGGAATGGGCTGCCCAGGGAGGTGGTAGAGTCCCCATCCTTGGAGGTATTTAAAAGAAGGATAGATGAGGTGCTTAGGGACATGGTTTAGTGGTGGGATGGCAGGGTTAGGTTAAAGGTTGGACTCGATGATCTTAAAGGTCTTTTCCAACCAAAGCGATTCTATGATTCTATGATTCTATGATTCTAAGACTATGGCTATGGAAGACTATGGCTTCCAGAAGAGCACCTTCAGATTCTGCCTGCAAACATTTTGCTTTTTCAGCAAAATGGAACAGAAAACATCAGCGTGCTAATGTATAAACCAGTGGTGCGCCCACATTTGAACACTCAAAGTAGTCCTGGCTTCCTGTGCCCTACTCCCAATGTCAGAAAGGATCATATTTGGAATGCCTATGTATAGTAGGGTCTGTCAGCTTGAAAAAGCTGAGTAGGACAGCACGAAGGTCTTTAAATACCTCAGTGGCACGCAGATGCTTAACAGGGAATTAATTTTCCACTCACTGTGTCTCTTACCAGACATCAGGTAGGACCCATGAAAAGAAAGGAGGCTCAAAAATGAGGACAGGCTGAGAGAGTTGGGGTTGTTCAGTCTGGAGAAAAGAAGGCTGCGGGGAGACCTGATTGTGGCCATTCAGTACCTAAAGGGGGCCTATAGGAAAGATGGGGAACGTCTTTTTAGTAGGGCCAGCTGTGTTAGGACAAGGGGAAATGGTTTTAAACTAGAACAGGGTAGGTTCAGGCTAGAGGTAAGGAAGAAATTCTTTACAATGAGGGTGGTAAAACACTGGAATGGGTTGCCCAGAGAGGCGGTGGAGGCCCCATCCCTGGGGACATTCAAGGCCAGGTTGGATGGGGCTGGGAGCAACCTGATGTGGTTAGCGGTGTCCCTGCTCCTGCAGGGGGGTTGGGCTGGGTGGGCTCTAGGGGTCCCTTCCAACCCTAAACATTCTATGATTCTTTGAAAACACATTTGAGAAGTTGAGCAGAGATAATTCTTGCTACATACTGTGGGATATCAAAAGCTTACAGTGGTTCGAAAAAGTACTAGATAAAAAAAAGAAGAAAAGTCTATCATGAGCTATCGCACGTAAGGGTGCAACATAAAGCTTGCGAAGGATGGGTACGGGGGTGATCACGCGAGTCAGAACCAAGTCTCTCCAAAACTTAAGTTTTAATCGTGTTAGGTGGCTGAACGGAGGGGGAAACGACAGCCAAAAAAGCCACCCGTCCCCAGGTTACAATGAAATTACCGCAAATACCCCTCCTTCCCCTTTCCCCTCCCCG
>NW_009258284.1:3314985-3379442 GCF_000687185.1 Egretta garzetta
GGGGGGTGGTTCAGCTTCGCGCGAAATGCCCGCTGTTTCGGTGCTTGAAATTAAACGTGGAAAGTACGGAAAGCAGGCGGAGAACAAAGTCCCAGCTGCGATTGTGATAATTGGTTTTTTTCCCCCTGAGCAATAGAGCCGTCTCATCTATGCTGCTTTCCTGTTTTTTTTTTTACAAGTATTTATACTTGCTTTCCTGTCTTTAACGTTGTTTAAACGTTGTTCAGCCTGGAGCAGAGGAGGCTGAGGGGAGCCCTCATCGCCCTCTACAACTGCCTGACAGGAGGGGGGAGCGAGGTGGGGGTCGGCCTCTTCTCCCTGGGAACAGATGATAGGACAAGGGGGAATGGTCTGAAGTTGTGCCAGGGCAGGTTTAGGCTAGACATTAGGAAAAACTTCTTCACCGAAAGGGCTGTCAGGCTCTGGAATGGGCTGCCCAGGGAGGTGGTCGAGTCCCCATCCTTGGAGGTATTTAAAAGAAGGATAGATGAGGTGCTTAGGGACAGGGTTTAGTGGTGGGATGGCAGGGTTAGGTTAAAGGTTGGACTCGATGATCTCAAAGGTCTTTTCCAACCAAAGTGATTCTATGATTCTATAATTTTACAAGTATTTATACTTGTTATTTTATGGTAAATTTCAGTCAGCTTATCTTCCTCAAGAGCACTGCGTTTTTTTCTTTTACTCGGAGGTGACTGAATTGTATGTCTTCTAAGAGAAGAAAAAAAAAAACCAACACCCCCCCCCCCCCCCCCCTGCCACTTCACAGCAAATCGTAATGCCTACCGTTAGCCAAAGGCTAGATATCTATCGTATAAACAGTGAGGTAGGTCCAAAGAACCATGAGTCAGAGACATGTTGTGATGAGGCTCTCTCTGCCCTTCTGTGTCTGGCTCAGCCATTCCTCTGACCTCCTCCGAGCCTAGCTAGGCAACCACCCCAAACACGCACCCCCAGCACGGGGCTCGGAGGCAGGGTTTGTTAGCTGGCCTGGAAAGGCTAGATATCTATCGTATAAACAGTGAGGTAGGTCCAAAGAACCATGAGTCAGAGACATGTTGTGATGAGGCTCTCTCTGCCCTTCTGTGTCTGGCTCAGCCATTCCTCTGACCTCCTCCGAGCCTAGCTAGGCAACCACCCCAAACACGCACCCCCAGCACGGGGCTCGGAGGCAGGGTTTGTTAGCTGGCCTGGGGCAGCAGCCTGCTAACAGGGCTGCTCTGTTTCAAAATCTGCACTGGTATACCAGAATAGGGCTGCGTCTGCAAGCCTCTAGTACAGCCAGAGAGGTTGCACGCTGTACGCACAGCTAAGATCAACTGTAGGCAAGAGCAGTGGGCTGAGCTCAGCAAGGGTGCTTCTGGATAAAAATAAATTCTCTCAAAATTTTAGGATGATTTGCGCGTGTTCATCGCTATGTGATAAATGGAACGAAAGAAAAAAAAGATTTGGCTCAGAATTTGCTAGTCAGCCTCTTCTAATTCCTGATTCTAATGTGCAAAAGGCAAGGAAAACAGGAACAAGTCCAGGAATGGAATTTATAGCTGATCTCAAATGTCACTAAAGGAAGGACTCATCCAACCCCAAAAAGATTTCGAGTGTGGTTATATAATTAGCAGTGAAGCTGTCTCTTCATCGCACTGTTT
The DNA here is from genome assembly GCF_000687185.1 of Egretta garzetta. Classification (NCBI taxonomy): domain Eukaryota; kingdom Metazoa; phylum Chordata; class Aves; order Pelecaniformes; family Ardeidae; genus Egretta; species Egretta garzetta. The sequence continues at coordinate 3,316,629 of NW_009258284.1, forward strand.
TTATTTCACCGCTGTGCATACATTGTTGGTTTAAAAAGGGAAATAAATTATGTTTATCAAAAAACATTTTCTCTTAGCTTCAAAACGTTATAAAAATATTGTCAGTAACTTGTAGATGAATATTTAGGGGGGAAAAAATAGTTGTTGGTAGAAATGTATTATCATTACAAATATATTTACTGCTGATCAGTTGCTGCTTGTTTTAAGGTCTGCATTTTTGTTCCTTTATTCCTCTCTCCAGGATTTGGAATGCTTTGACTGATAATTATGGTAACGTAATGCCAGTTGACTGGAAATCTTCCCACACCAGAGCTTTGCACTTGCCAACACTGAATCTTTCAGAAAAAGGGGTAAGTTCTGATAAGCAGAAATACACTCAGCAGGGAAATAAAACAATTTGCATTTGTATAAAAGAGTGTTGTTATAAAATGGCTTAAAATATTTTTAGTGCTTGGCATTATACATGAGAGGTTTTTAAAAATCAAACCACCATTGAAGTATGTTTGCATCTCCTTGAGTTAGAATAAGTCTGGGTTAGTTTTAGATGGATGTTCGTTAGAGCCAGAGCTTGATGGAAGAAATTGTAAAATGAGAAAGTGTTCCACATAAAAGCTTTCTACTGTCTGTTTCTTGTTGAAATGTTAAACCTTTCTGGATAAGGGAGGAAAAGAGGCAGGAGTACTCTGATTTAGTAAATCCAGTATGGACTTAAGTTCATCCCATTCTGCAGTCAGGTGGAGACAAAAGTGGCTTATTTTACAGGAAAGGTGACCCAGGAGACACTGAAGTGCAAGAGTTTGTTTTGTTTTGTTTTTCTTATTTAACAGGTAGAACAGTTGTCTGGGGAGAGAGCAGGGCGTGAAGAGCTTCAGAGAGGTTTAGAGAAAGAGTTGTCCTCTGATCTTCTTAAAAGTGGATTAAAATGCTTCAGGAAGAAAAAATAGGAAGAATTCCCATCTCCCAGGTCTTCTGAGGAAACGAGTGGCTTATCTTTTAAATGTAGTGAAGTTATGTTGTAAAAATATCTGTGTGTGTAACCTGAGAATAAGGTAATGCTTTGACTTCTGCCATCCATTATATAAACAACAGCTACTTTTTACTGCAACGGTAACAAAGATTGTCCCGCTGAAGAGGATACTTTGGTGTTTGGCAGGGGAGGATGGCAATTTGGAATTCACTTTCTTGATTTGAGTCTGATGAATTTCCCTTTAATTTGACTTGTGTTTATTCTAATTTTTATTAGAGTGTTTGTACAGATTTTGTAAGTGGTTCTAGAGTAATTAAATCCTTACTTTAAAGTAAAAAGCCTTAAAAGCCCCCATGCTGTGACCTTGTTGTTGTGTGACTGAAAAATGGACCGGAAGACTGATGGATTCCTTGATAAGGAACTAGGTAAAATATAAAAAAAGTTTCATATAGTTTTTGTAAATTGTTTGCGGGGAGTTATGAAGGAACTACATAAAAAAAACCCATAAAGTGGTGTTGCTGGATTAGAAAGAATCTTAGGTGTGCTGCCAGTAGAGGGAAAATAAGTTTATGGATTAAACATATCTCAAGTTTTTTTCAGCCTTCACTCCACCTGGCATGCCTTTTGATGTGTAAAGCCCATCTGTTTGGGAGCGTTTGACATACTTTTTTTATACTTCTCTGTGTTTCGGCGGTATTTCTAGATATGTGACAGCACATATGGATCAGCTACGTAGCTTGTTTTAACTTTCCTACAACGAATACTAACAGCTAAGCAACACTTCCTTGATGCGTTTGAAACTAATAATATGCTGTTGAACTTGTGCATAAAGTATTTATCTTCCTGTTTCAGTAGGAAAAAAATGTAAGGTGAATGAGGCTGATTCATCTCATCTTTGTTGCTTCATGTCACAGATCTGTGAACGCTTTTGTACGGCTCTGATGGCGAAAGAGGTAGTTGGGTGGAAGTGTTGTACAGTGGTACAAGGAACAGAATTGTGCAATTGCATGTTCATTGTATTTTTGTTAGATTACTTTTAAACAAGTTGTTCCCTGGTAGGATTGTGAGGACAGAAACAGGCACAGAGTGCGGCTGGGTGGAAGGCCAGGCGATCCTTTTGGCATCAGCTGTAGCTTGGGCTGGTTTAGGTGGTTTATTAGCCTAAATTATCAGAGTGTATTCTGAAAGTCTCTCAAAATGTTGTTTCTGGAGGTGTCAGGAGGGGAAGCTGACCTCCTTCTAGATAAACTGTCATCCTTGCTTACTGTCCCATAGTTGTCATAATCCTGTATACCTGGAAAAACATTTGAGGACTGCAGACACTAAAGAATGCCAAAACTGGGATGTATCTGTGCAGTAGGTGAACAGATATTCTTAGTGGAGCCCTGTCACTGCATGGTTATTGCAAATCAGATCCCGAAAGAAGTGGGCGTTTGACTTCATTCTGACAGCTGAAGAAATAAAAATTCTATGTTTTCCCCTATTGACTACCTATCTGGGGCTATCAGTAGCGTCTTCAAAATGAATCTGGAAACTATTAAGGTTTCTCAAGAAACTGGGAAGACTGGAGGAATGACAACAGAAATTGAAAACTGATACAGTGAGACCTAGGACTTTATACAGCTAGTCATAATGCTTGTAAATTAGCTCACAGGTCAGTTAAAGGGATTGAGCTCAAAATGTCAAAGGCTAGGGGTTGCAGCTTTTGGGGGCTGGGGGGTTTTTCTCGGTTGGTTTGGCTGGCATCTAGTAATAGACAAAGTACAGAAAAAGCAATCAACTTTGTAGATAAACTAGAATATATCACCATGTGAGAGTAAAATATACGTGACTGATTAAGGAGGGGACTTAAATATTTTCTTTTACTCTATGTACATAATCTTTGGTTTTGAAGGGTGTGTGTAATTTGATGGTATATGTGCGGGAACAGCATTACTTCTGTTTATTTTAAAAATATATTGTTGAGTATCTCAGGGTCTTTAAAAAAAGAATCTGGGGTGATAACCATGTTCTGGTTTTTAAAACACCTTTTCTTGTGTGTCTTTTATATGAAAAAGTATAACTATAAAAGCATGTAAAATTACAGGTTTGTATAATGTTAGAGATAGGTTTTCACCCCACACTGACAAATGTATATATATCGTCATTTAAAGATCTACATTGGATTGACTGCCTTCTGTGCAGATATCTGCATGTCACTGTGTATATGGTTTTTATATGCTGAGGGTATTTCAAGAGTGACAGCTGTTTTAACTTTCTCCAGTTGCAGTTTTGATTTCGGTTGTTAAGCTACTTCAGTTTCCAGGTATTTGACAGCAAGAATCATTGATTCCATTATTATGGGCAAGGAATCTGTTTCATTCTTAAAATTCAGTATTAGTTCCCCTTTTGTTTTTTATGTATATACATATATTTTTATATATATACACACACACACACACACACAAATGTGTGTATTGCTATTTATATAAATGCAAATTTTCCTGCTTTCTAGGTAAATGATAACTTGAACCTTGACCTGTCAGATGATGAAGAGCTGAGAGAACAGTTGGATATGCATTCTATCATTGTTTCCTGCATCAACGATGAACCACTCTTCACAGCAGAGCAGGTAGAGTGTTCAGCAAAGACAGTGGTGTTGCAGAAGTACTTGCTTTTAGTCCGTGACTATTTTTTGTTCTTCTTCCTTGCTGTTCACCCTAGCTAAGCTTCTTGACTGATCTTTATTTAGGGTCATAATAATGTGTGAGATTATTATTACATCATTCAGATTTGAAAAATATTCGAGTGCTTCAGGTCAGGTTGACAGTCCAGGGTCTTTGAAATCTTCATGAATTTCTTACCATGAATTAGTCAGAAATACTACTGAATTAAGCATATATGTTGCAAAGCAAAAATACTTTCAGAATGTTGGTGGTATTGTAGAGTTTGTAGTTTTCTAGTGTGACTGTATGGCCATTCGTATCTTCATGTGGCTTTGTGCTTAGCAAGAATTCTTTGACGTTTTTGCCTAACATGAGAGCAGATCAAAAATCTGCTACTGAGCTTTCAAATTACTTAATGCCTAAAGGCTTCTGTTCCAAATACATGCATTTACTTCAGTTACCTTGAAAATTCCTCTTTGAGTAAGGTTAATGACTGTCCATTAAGAACCTGTTTAGTAAGCAAACACAAGAATATATTTTCTTGTTTAAATGGTCACCTGTGAACTCTGATAAACCGGGTTATTAAGAGTACAAGAGGAGGATTGCCTGAACTGCCTCAGCTCTTTTTTACTCTGTGGTGGATCTCGGCACTGTCTACAGCTTTTAAACCTGTAAGAGTTGATGTGTTATTTATTCAGCTGTTCAGTTAATAATTTAGCGTGTAGAAAGATGGTAATTTCTGTACTGAAAAGTACAGATTTTCTGTTCTCATACTTTCTGTCTGGCTCAGGTCTTACACCTTGGGATGAAAATCAGCTTCAGGTTATGATGGATCAATTCATAAAATTTTTCATAAGCACAGTAGGTGTCCAGGTTATTCAGAGCTTTTTTTTTTTTTTTTTTGCTTAGAGGAGTGTAGTGAAGTGGGGGATGGGGAAGTAATTGATTTTTGTTGTTGCTTTTTTTCCCTTCAACTGAATGTTCAGGAAAGATATTCCAGTTCAATCTTCAGTTCAGTTCTCTTAAGCAGAACCATGTGTACCTTCATATAGAAATAAGCATGTAGTTTCAGCACACTGCTTGTTATGAGATCACCAATTTACATTGACAAGGTATTCTCAGAGCAAGGTTGGGGAGGAAATGTCAATATGATTTTGTTGATTCTCTTCCATCCAGTCTTGGTATTAGTTTCATCCAGCAGCATCTCTGCTAATTGAAAGTTTAAAAAAAAAAAAAAGCAAAACAAAAAACCTAAGTTCTTAGCAGCTTTACTTCAGATTGCAGGCTCCTTCTCTTCATGCAGGGGTTTTCATAAGGGTTTTCATTTTTCAAGGTGATTGAAGAAATAGAGGAAATGATGCAGGAATCGCCTGATCCAGAAGATGATGAAACGCCCACCCAATCAGATCGGCTCTCCATACTTTCCCAGGAAATTCAGACACTCAAGAGGTCCAGCACGAACAACAGCTATGAAGAGAGTAAGTGACACTCATTTTGTATTTTGCTCTTATGCTTATTGAAGATGGTTTAAAGGGTAAGTTTGCCATGTGTTTGATTTATAGCAAGTCCTTCTTATGAAATATCTGCATTCAAACATATTTTCAAAATGCCCTAAAAGAATAAACTAGATCTAGAACATAAACAGGAGACTTACCTTTGTCAGCTTTCATAACTGAGAATAAAAATAAAACTTTATAGGATTTCAAATTAAAGCAAATGTGCTGGAGCTTAATTCACTGGAATGAGGTCCCTTCATAGATAAAGTGGTAAGTCGATCATTTTTATTAAACTTTATTAATTTCTGTATTTTAAAGTGAGAAAGTTTCTTGAGGGCAGTGCACTGTGTTTAAGAAAATTAGCTAAAGCTCTCGAAAGCTATGCAGTAAATAAAGAAAATGGTGTTTCTTTGGTACTGTTTCAGTCACTGCAACGTATCTTGGTATAGAATAACACAAAAATAAGGCAACAGTTGCACTTTTTTTCCCCATAAGGTCCTTGGATATCTCTCTCCTCCCATTCCTCTTCAAAAAGTTAAAAAAAACCCCTTTGTATCTTCTTCTAATCAAATGAAATAATATCTTCTTCCCTATACAAAAGGAAAGGAGAAATTACATGTATAGCTTAATTGTAGTAGACTGAATTGTGTGTAAAAGAAGCCTGTGATTAATCAGTTTCATGATGGAAATTTGTTTCATCTGCACATTTGTCAGACATCAATTCTAGAAGGTGATAGGAACGCAAAGAATATTTGCTAGATGATCCTTCTACTCTGGTCCCTCTTACAAAGTTCGGTGCTTCCTTTCCTGTAGTCTGGGTCAGCAATATAAATTCTGTAGAAGATTCTGAAAACTGACTGACCCTTTGTGACATGACTTACAGTTTCTGCTACACTTCAGATTTATGGAGGAGATCCCATTTTCGTGGTTGGACTCTTAGCTGTTATCAACACATAAATTTCAGGAATGTGAAAACAAAGTGTATCCTGCTCAGCAGAGCTTCCTGCTTTTCTGACAGTTCCATATGTCCTTAGTTTGGAGCTAATCAAGCTTGCTTGGTATTTCGTATCATATTTATTTTGCTTTGCCTGAGGAGTTCAGCTTGTCTGTAGCATCTTTATGATTTAAAGGTCAGCCTTGACCAAACAATGCCTTGAGTAACTTTGGCAGATAATTTAACTTTGCTTCAGCAGTTTCTCAGAATCTGCTTTCATGTCACTATTTTATGAAAACCTCTTGATACCTTTTGTGTGTGTGTGTGTGAAGCTGCTTCAGAATTAGTCGGCATCTGTCTGAAACTGTTGCAGGGTTTTGCTAGAAACTGTCTGGCTTTTATAAGACAAGTCAGAGGTGTTAATATTTAGGATTGAGAACAGGAAGTCGAAGCTTGTATTTACTTTTTTTCTTGGATAGGAAAAGACGTGTGTTAAGACAGTCCAAAAATAAAACCAGTTACAGCTCTGGTTACACAGGTGAGTCCTTTAGCCTACATATCTAAGATTTAATCCAAGTAATCTTCTGCATTTTAATTACTCTGACTTCACTCACCTGTGTCAGCTGAGTAGTTCCTATGTGGCCCTTTTGTAGCGTTTGATAAGGACGACTAATCTATTACAAACAAGTTGGGTAATCTGCACCTATGTTTTTGGAACAATTGTTACGTAGGCTGTGAAGCTGGTTCTTAAGTGTTGTGACTCACTGGTGCTCTCTTCACTCTTCTTTCACAAAAAGAGAACAGTGGTGCAACCTATGCTTTTAGACTGTCCATTGTACTGAATGCACATGGAACTTACATTAATTTTTACCAGAGTATACTCAGTTTCACAGGCCATAAAGCCTATTTTGTGACTTGCACCTACAGAGAGCCAGATAATCTTGTCACTGAATTTGCCATTCTTTCCCCTGCTTATGTCTGAGTTGATGTTGCTATTTGCTGTTGCTGACAACCAGAACTGACTTTGGAAAAAGTTTTTGCAGTGGCAAGACCTGCTGTGGTATGTGCAATGACTGAGCACAGCCAAGATCTGCGTTACAAGTAGAGGCTATAACCTGCATACTACATACTTAGAGTAGTTTGAACAACAATATCACCTGATGGATGGTTCAAACTACTTGAAAATTAGATACTTAAGCATAGGGTACTGTTACAGTGTTTGAATAGAGTTTAAGGCCTAAGCTAGTCTGAAAAACTGTGGCTCCTTGCTGGAGAATTGCCTTAACAGTTTTCGTTGCTTTTTCTGTAGTGAGTGACAAGGACCTTTCTCCAATCAGTTTTCCGTGTGGTAATTTGAGGGAAAAATCACATTTCACTTACTACCTCTGATGCTTCTAAGAGCTATACTTTTTTATCGTTTGTGGCCTTATTTGTATTTTTCAACACTTGTCCATAGGTATTTTCACTGATAACAGGGTTTTTTTTAGACATGACATTTACTAAACAAATCCAATGTAACCAAATAATTGTGAACATCTATGCAGTGTCCTTAAAGAGATCGTACCTTTCAGTATAACCAGGAGTAGCTGTTTCTCAAATGCCGATGAAAATTGTGTTGTTTGACATAGCAAATGCTGGGACTTTTGAGCTTCCGAAGTGTGTCAGACTTAATTGGGAATGGAAAGCAGTCCTTAAAGAACATGCTCACTTTTAACCCAAGCAAGCCTCAGAACATTTTTCGTGGTCATAATTTCACTCTCTGTAAAACATGACCCAACAGTACCTTTAAAATGCAAACCTGGAGGGGTTTTTTGTTTCCAAACTGACATTTTACAGGCTCCTGATTTAGCTTTGACCAATTCAGTCTCATGCTTTCTCAAAACTATTAATGCTTATTTTTGATTGAAATGAGCCTGTCAGCTAATTTTGATCTAGGTCTTTGTTTCCGGCAATGCAAGGCCATGCTTTTGACTGCAATCCCCAGGCAAAGAAAATCTGGAGGATTTTGTTGGGTTTTTTTACTAAATGCATCTAAAAATATTATCATAAAAGCTTGGCACAAGCCTTTATTAATATGCATGCATACATTAGCAATATCCTCAAGAAGATTCCCTCACTCATAGTTTCTGTATTGCTGTAGGTGAAAAATCCAAGGATTCCAGAAATGCCAAAGTGTTGATTGTTGTGTCAGAAAATATGGAGACCTTTTACTTTGAACAGTGAGTGTAGGTGGAAAGCAATAGTTAACAGAGGTGCAGTATTAGAAGTTTGGCACTTACTTCAGCTTCCTTAACTGCAAGAGCAGATTATCACAGATTTCTCAGAAATAAGAAAATTTAACATCTTCTTGTTGCTAATCTAGTTGCCTCTGTGATGTGTTTATTGCTTTAGGAATATTGGTTTGTTCTATGTAGAATTGAATATTTTGTTCAAAAAATTTCAGAGTACTTTTTTCTTGTAATTCCCACAAGTATTCTCATGCTTAAAATCTTGACATATTACTTTTTATATGAACTATTTATAGGAGTAAAGAGATTGTCTGTTGCTGAGTTAAATGAACTGCTAGAAGAAATTGAGACTGCTATTAAGGATTATTCTGAGGAACTGGTACAGCAGTTGGCTCTACGAGATGAGTTGGAGTTTGAGAAGGAAGTGAAAAACAGCTTCATTTCTGTCCTCATCGAAGTACAAAACAAACAGAGAGAACACAAAGAAACGGCAAAGAAGAAAAAGAAGCTGAAAAATGGTAGTCCTCAGAATGGCAAACAAGAAAGAGGTCATATGCCTGGAACAGTAAGAAAATTTTTGTAACTATTTATACGTTCAAAGTATTTTTTTGTTTTTCCCTATGGGAAGTGGTAGTCCTAGATCATATCAAGATACCTGGTACTCCTGCTTCCATGCCTTCCTTCACAGGCAAGGCTTAGGCACTTCCTATGGAGGGGTTTTTTTTTTCCACAAGGTCGTATAAAATTTTACTCTTATAGTCAAAAAAGATTTTTTTTTTTTTTTTAATTGATTGCAAATTAGCCTGGAATCAGCATTCCTTTCTTGCAAAAAATACTGTCTTTGGATATACTGCTGTGTGTTCTATTGTCAGTAGGCAAACTCATTTATCTGTTTGGTTTCACTGTGTGAATTTTATTATGTGTGTACCACTGTTAGTCTTGCAGGAAACTGAGTAGTATTGTTAGTGTAGTTGTACAGATATTTATTGATCATGTTGATTTTCAGGTAGCAAAAAAAGTCCAAGTCTTACCCTGGATCTCTTGAAACCTGTGGCAGTTACTGTGTCCAAGGAGAGACAGGGGTGAGGTCAAAGTGTAGTGCAGGTGTACAGGGAGGAGGTAATTTGGTTTATTCTTTACAGGACATAGCAACAAAAGGAAAAACGTCTTTCAATCAGAGTTTGACTAATAGGAAGCAGAGAATGAGAGAAATTAGGTTATTATCTTGTCAATGCAATTTTTTCTTTCTTATCTGTCTAGTATAATTTTAAATTACTCAAGTGGGATATTAATGTTAGAATTTCTTAGTGTCTCTTATAGATGTGGAAAATGAGGTTAATGTATTGTAGATCTTGGCTAAGTCCCAGAAAGAATGCTTCAGTTTGATATCAGAAGGTTTTTAGGTTTGTTTTTCGAACATAAAGAGTAAACATTTGTAATGAAACATGAATTATTCAGAATTTACAAGAATAAGATACCTGTGTTATAATCCAAATGGAATTCTGGCCTTCTCTGCCTAATGAAAAGTGTTTGTGTACATAGCTAAATTTTAATGGAACTCTAAGGAAGTATATGTCTGGAAAACAATACAAAATTGTCAACCCTTTGCAAGAGCACAGTGAAAAGTTCAAATGTACTCTTTTTTTGGTTGTCAGGCACAGAAAACCAAAAAGTGCTGTTCTAACTAGAAAGAAAAACAATTATTTGGTTTGGGCACTTTGGTCAAGTGACTCATAAGCTATTCTGGTTGCTTTCAAGTTTAGAGACTTGAATGATGCTTTCATGTACGTGGTCCCAATATAAGACATTTTCATGTTTGGTTGCTTCAAGGTATAGATGTATCAAATTGCTTTCTGAGAGGGATTGAATGAACTAGCTCCCAAGTAAGACTGTAGGCTGTGTGTGTGTGGTTCCTTTGAAAATAGCTTTCGCTATCACCAAGTACAGATTTGAGAGCCTTCTCCCAAAAAGAGGTGCAAGCTTCCTTCCTTCAACACTTTTTTTTTTTTTTTTATTTAAGGAAGTGCTGAGAATGTGCATACAGGCAGTATGTTCAAGTAACTTTGTGACGAGTGAGTTTCTGTTAATAAATAATGTCTAAATCAATAACTTTATTAACTAAAACAATAATGAAGTCTCATTTAAATACAGAGCTTGGAAGTAGGTTAAATTTTCATACGCTTAAGAAAATCAATTCTCCTGTAGATATTAAAATTGAATTTCAGTAAATAGAGGTTTTAATTCTCTGTCCTTGATACAGTCTTTGGGTAAATCACTTTCTTAGACTTCTAAAACTTTTACCTCTCTCACAAGGACAAACTGGGGAGTAATTAAAAATAGTCAGGGCTTGAAGATACCAATTCCTTTAAGCAGGATATCTTAAAAGAGTTAAGATGGCTTGGGCAACATCTATGTCTTATTACTGACCTCGTTGTGCTTTAGAAGGTAAATGAATACTGTATTCCAGCACATTTTATTCCCCCTCCCACAGATAAATACATTCAGGTAAACGTGCTGAGGTGTGCACATCACACTGCCCTGTGTCAGCAGCTTGACAGTTTCTTCTTTTTATGTTCTTGTCAGTTGCTGGTTTTTATATTTCATACTAAACATCAAAACTTTTTTGGTGTTTGGTTTGTTTTTTGGGTTTTTTTACTTCTCTAGCAAGCAAAAAGGATTACAAAGTTCAAGAAAATGTGGTTGGATTATATATTAATTTTGTTCTTTACTTGGGATTCCATGATCCATGCTACGAAATTAATATGGGTGTGTCATTAACTAGTTGTGTATATTTTATAATATTACAAAAAAATGGGAATACTAGTTGTTGCTTCAGTTGTGGAAAAGGAAGCATGAAAGCATAAAATGTTTCAAAGAAGTAGAGCTGAAAATTACTACCTCTGAACAGTGTTTCTAGTAGCTGCTTAAAATCTGAAAAATTGGTATCGACAATGTCTCTAAAAGTATATTGCTCAAACACTAATTTTGAAGGAGATTGTACTGTGAACAAAGCCTACAAAAATACTAATTTTTTACATTTTGAAATGAAACAGCCTTAAAAGGCAAGTCTCAATTATTGGGTCTGCAGTGTGAAGATTTTGTTTGATTAAAATTTGATGCACATATACTGCTTAACTGCCATTATATGGTGTGCTTTTTAGTTACAAAAATTAAGTAGGTGAATGAAAAAAAATAGAAATGTGCTGAAATACATTATAGAGCTTGTCTTTGACATTCGTCTTTTATAGTCTTAATAAATGCTGATTAATAGTCTTCTGAACTTTTCTCTGTCCCTTTTTTTCTTTCTGCTATGTTTTCACTACTTTTAGCGCTTCAGCATGGAAGGGATCTCAAATGTCATACAGAATGGCTTCCGCCACACGTTTGGAAACTCGGGTGGAGAGAAACAGGTGCTGGGCTATCTTCTCTCTTTTCCTTATTCTTTGCCTGCACTTTCGGTAGGAGCCAAGATCTTGAAAATGGGCAGTAGTTGAAGATAAATGCTGAGACAGGAAAAAATAGGAGAAGAATGTTGGAATCTGTCCTCTTCCCCTGCCTCAGGACTCTGATCAGCCTGCAATCTCTTTCTCTCCCCAACAGCTCAAGACAGGACTTGATATCCTGATGCACTGAAATAAGAAATAAGGGTTATTACCCCAGATTAGAAGTCTGTTTTGGCATAGTGCATGCTTCAAATACATTGCATGTCTGTAAAAATCTAATATCCAATCGAAGAATATGTATCAGGTTAGATGTAACATTTCAGCCTTCAGCCTTAAGGACTTAGGGTAACACCTACAACTGAAAAAAAGTTTTGTTTTCTTTTTTCTTCAAAGGTTCAGAGCTGACATATCTAAAAACATAGTAGCATCTGGAAGATGCATGGACTCTATTATATGTCTTTTTACCTTTGAAAACTGCACGATGTTAAAAGCAGCCAAATGTGTGCAATGCAGATTACTGATAGAAAATACATAAGCCATAGGCAAGCACGTGGCTTTTGGTTGACTATTTAAATGTTGAAATATACAGCACAGAGACCCAGCTTCAGTGGGTATCGCTGCAGATGTTACATATACCTAAGAAGCAAGATGCTTTCAAAGTAATACTTAATTGCTTGTTTTCAGAACTGTCGTATGTATTTTATTAAATGCATTCTGTATTTTCGTAAAGTGTTAATGCTTATGCTGTCATTTAGGCTTTTGGCACAGGTTACAAAATACGGTATTTCGCATTATTTAACACATACCCATCTATTGTAGTTTATGCAGTTCTGTCAGAGGAGTGTGTTTAGGTTGGGTTTGGTTGTTTGGGTTTTTTTCCCCCCCTGGTGAGAAGTCCATTGAGGCAATAAACTGCCTGGTAGTTTAGAAGTCATGGCTGATTAGGCTTTTGTCTGGAAGATGCAGTATCTCAAGATACTGCAGAGGAGTTCAGGAGGTAAAACAACTCCTTCCAAGTCATTCCTGAATCATGAGGTTAGAAATCATGGACTTACCCTCTTTCTCAAGCAAGGTATATATATGAGAGTTGATGAGTACATAAATCCAGCTGTTTGTCCCCAGCTTTGGAGATATTGAACACACGCATAGAGCTTGCCTAACAGAGTTTTTATCACTCTACATTATCTCAATACTGGTAAAGTAATAGCTGTGCTGATGGGTTTTTTTCTTTGCTATCTTTACCATTTAATAATAAATGACAGCTGTTTACCTCTAGCTAATTTAAACATCATGTATTTTCATAAAATGAACATACTTAGCTATGCCAGCCCCTCTTACTTATGGTTAAAAGACTTCTTTTATATGCATGTCTCTCTTGAAATACACCTTTTCTTCTTTGACTGCCTCCTAACTTCCTAGACATAAGTAGCATAATCATGTATTAACAATAACATTAATTGGATAACTGTCCCAGTCATTTTTTGAGTTAGTTTATTAGTGTTATTCTTTTCCCCTGATACTATATATCCTTGGTAGCAGGGTTACGTTGGGGTTTTTTTTTTTTCCCTTCCTGTATCCTAAAGCCAATCATGGAAATAACAAGAACTTAAAATGAAAAATAAGGGATAAAAGTAGGAAAGATACTAGCTCTTTTCTGATTTAGTCCTGGAAATCCATTTTTCTATGGCATTTGGGTTTTGTTTGGGGTTTTTTGTTTGGTTGTTTTTTGTCACATTACGAAACCCTGGCCCTGCTTTTAAAATATTGGTGTCATCTTAATGCAGCAAGTTGCAAAGTAGAAAAAATTATCAGATGCTCAGTTGCTTAGTACTGCTCTCAGACTATTCGAGTGTTTTTCGGGGTTTATTGTCATTCTAAATTCATGTTCAGGTGTTCCCTGCTAGCAGGGAAGAGTTAGGTACCAGCCTGGAGTTGTGCTCCAAAAAAAAGAGTGTGCCTTAAAAGGTACAAGTTCATACACATAAAATCACAGCATAAAGTTTATGGCAAGTTTGTACAGTTATTTCAGAACTCTCTTCAGTCTTTAGTTTTAATGGTGTTTACTACCTTTACTGCTTTCTGGCTAGTATTACTCTGATAGTGGGTACTTTCGTTTTTAAAATTTTAGTCCTTTTTGTGTGTGTGTGTGTTTGAGACATAAGTGAAAATGGCTTGGAATTTTTCAGTGTTTAAAGAGAAACTTCCAGTGGGAATTGCCTGTTCCCATCTGATAATGCACTTGGAAAAAAACAACACCAACTGCATATAACCCATTGAAATGTTGGTAGCTCTTTCTGTGATCATATTTCCGGAAGAAAATTCAAGATAGTCCTCTTCATTTCAATTTTTAGGCATATTGAATGCTTTTTATGGGTGGTTACAAATTGCAGTGGGAATTGCTGCTTATCATATTGTCAAATCTGCTTCAAAAATGTAGAGGTCACAGTGGGCTTAATACTTGGGTGTGTCAGTAAGCTGCACTTCAGTCATTTTTTTCTTCCTTTTCATAATGTGTTATCTTCACACAGCAATTCAGGGAATGAGTTTTTATGGTGCTATTACAAAGACATTGTTGCAGCAGCAAAGTACTGATGAGAAAAACAAGATGATTTCTGGAAACTGAGAAAGAAATTGCTTTTTTTTTTTTTTTTTTTTTATTACTATTAGGAAAATTGGAAGGTGGAGTTTAGAGGAGAAGGAAAACAGGGAATATTGGTATTTGGTCCAGTGAAACGTGTCCTAGCAATGTATTGTGTAGATTCAGGGTAGAAAGCCACTTAGTTTTGAAGGCTGCAAATGACAGCCTGGGATCTGATTTATGAGTTAGTAGATAATTCTTTCATCTCTGTGCATTTGCAGATTTAACAGCCTTATATCTAACTATTGATTCTGGTAATTTAATTAAGAGTGTAAATCTCTAATGATAAGCTGTTGGTTGCATCTGCTGGGAGAGAAATTGCAGTGCTTCTTAGGAAACAGTCAATTTCCATACTTCCCTCTGCTGTGCTAAGTGGATGTGAGATAATGCAAAGGGAACAGGGTGGGAGAAAAGCGCCCTGTGTTTGCATAAGGTCTTGGTGAGGTGGCAGTACATCCCATACAATAGGTTCCCTGAAGTTAGACGGAATTGAGTCTGTCTGGCTTTTAGGCAGAGGATAGGGTTGGGCCTGAGGTGCATAGCATTTGAGGCTAGACATTAGGAAAGATTTCTTTACCGAAAGGGTTGTCAGGCTCTGGAATGGGCTGCCCAGGGAGGTGGTCGAGTCCCCATCCCTGGAGGTATTTAAAAGAAGGATAGATGAGGTGCTTAGGGCCATGGTTTAGTGGTGGGATGGCAGGGTTGGGTTAACGGTTGGACTCGATGATCTTAAAGGTCTTTTCCAACCAAAGCGATTCTATGATTCTATTCTATAAGCCCGCTCTAAACACCGCAATGGTTATAGCTACGTTCAGCAGCACTAAATCTCCTTCTGCAAAGTGAACCTCTTCACCAGAGTCTGAGTTACAGTTGCCTCTCGCTGAAGTGCTGCTACTAGGACAGGAGGAGACCTTGTATGTGACATGTTTTCTGACTGTTGCGTGGAGAACATCGTGTATCTCAAGGTGAATGAGAGGCAGAAGGTTGCTTTGCCTGCTGCCTTGTAGCTGTTAGCCCAAAATAAAGTTCGTGTTAAATTATTTAAAAATTAATTGAGGGAGACTTCAGGAAGCTTTTTCATTACGGAAAACTCCAGTGATTTCAGTACTTTTGAAATGCTGACCTCTTCATATGAATGCATATTCTTCTTAGGCTGTACAGCAAGATGTGGCCTAAATGCATTTAATAAAAGTGTTAGAGCAACAGGGTTGCTTCAGGAGTTTGAAAATAAATATTGGTCGCATTCCTGGTAGGAAAATCCTGAAAGATTGAAGAAAACTTTTGGGTTGAGTTTTTTGGGTTTTGTTTGGTGTTTGGGGAGGGGGGAGTCGGTGGGTGGTGGTTTGGTTTGGGTTTTTTTTAAAGCTGACAATGAAAGATTTCAGTAAAGAGTAAATAAGACAAGAGTGGAGTTGGTTTCAAACAATCTGCTGGCATACTTGCCTACTAAAACTGAAAATAGAAATCAAAATCCAACTGGTGGGCTCTCATGTTTAATTAGACTTGGTTTGTACCCTTTGGTTGGAAGTGTGTAAGGTCAGAAGGCAAAAGTCACCTGTTTTCATTTTCACCTAACTGTAGGGCAGCCCAGCTTTTCTTTGTGCAGAGGACTATAGGTCACCTTTGGAGCTGAGACTGGGCAACGCTCTTTGATCTGTCAGAATCCTTGGAATGTCTCGCTTTTTTGTGTGTGTGTACTTACTGGAAAGAAAGAATTACTTCCTGATTTTTTTTTTTTTGCGGGGGTGGATACAACTGGTTACACTCCCATGATATTTCTACTTTTTTTTTTAAGAGCAAGTGTGAAAATTGTTCATCTGTATTTGTAGTGGGTTTTGTGGGGAGGTGGTGAGAAGGTTGTTCCTCCAGCTTTTATTTCTTTGTAAGAATTATTTTAAATACATGAAGCACTTCTGGAGGGAGGAGAGGAAAGATTTTACTATTGGTGGCTCTGAGGTAGAAACCTAATGGAGAAACTTCACTGTAAGCAGCTCCAATTTTTTAAATACTTTTTTTTTTTCAGTGTTCAGCTGCATGACTGTTAAAGTGAATGTTCACATCATTTGAAAAAAAAAAAAGTAGTTGGCTTCTCTGATAAAAGCTTTGGGATAAGAGAGGTAGAATCTTAATCTCTTGTGAAATATGATCTTTAGAAAAGCTGTTATTTGTGGCTAGCAATTTCAGTTGCTACGATTTTTTGTAAAATAAAAACACAAGCAATATAAATTGCATGGAAGGACTGTCAGGTAACTCTTGTTTTTCATTTGGCAGTACTTAACAACTGTCATTCCTTATGAGAAGAAAAATGGACCCCCATCCGTTGAAGATCTTCAGACATTAACCAAAAGTGAGCATATGTTTCCTCTTTGTATTTCCAACTGTGGTTGCTCAAAACCAATGAATCGTAGTTATGTCTTCCCCCTTACCTAACTATGGCATGTATATAAATATGTATGCGTGATTTTTAACCATGGATTTTGGCCAGTTTTTACTTGTTTTCTGAGCCTGTTTGTTTTCTAGCTGTTCTCTGAAACCCTCAAGGCTAGAAATTTGCATGTATCCAAAACTAAATGCTCTCACGTTAGTTCGACAGGTGAGCCTTGCAGAAATACCACGTCATGGAAGTCGGCGATACTGTCTTAATAGTGCCTGATATACCCCTGTTTGTTTAAAATTGCTGTCCTTTATTGAGGTTACTGTAATGATCTTGAAAAACTGGAATGGGGACACTTATGAGTAGTTGTCTAATGATTGCACTTGATTGCTTTTAAAATAGCCTGCTTCTCTCTGGGTGGTTCGGGTTGGGTTTGTTGGGGTTTTTTTTTGTTAATAAATTTTAATGATTAGGGAGTATAAACCAGAGTTTTGACAGTGCTTTGAATTCCCCTTTCTTCACATCTTTTTAGGCTAGATCCTCAAAATTTATAAGTTCTGAGTCCTCTGGTTTTTATTCTAATTTGCATGAAAAATAAGGTTGTATTTTAAAAAACCCCAATTATTAAGGTGGTTAAATACAGGAGAGCATCTCTGGGAATCAGTGTGGCATCTCCATTTGAGGTTTATAGGAACAGTTTAAAGATAGATAGTAGAGTGCCTCAATGTATTTGATCAGTGCAGGGCTTAGAGTCTATGTCTTAAGGTACTTTCCAGCAGCTCAGGTCTGTGATTCCACAGGTGGCTGAGGAATGGTAAAAGACTCATTGGTTTTTTTCCTGGAGAGACAAAATAAGTATTGTGCAAATTCTGGAGTAAATTAAATGTTTGAGCAAGAATTAAATGCCTTTTATTTTTCTGCAGTAGACACCTTCAGCTGGTAATGCACAGTTATTCTGTAACAAATGTATTTTTCACTTTCTGTTTACTCCTGCAGAGGAATTTTATCCTCTTGCCGTATTTAAATTTCACTTTAAAATATTCTCAAAAATTCAGTATTAAGCAGAGAGAGGTTTCAGCCTCCTGAAAACTTTTTGTGGTGTTTTGACAGTTTATTAACAAAATGTCTTGTACAAATGCACTGTAAAGGGCATTAACGGTACTGCCTTCTGTGGGCTGGCTGGACTTGATCCTGAGACTCAGTTGCAGATTTCTGACTTGCTCTCTGCGCTGTTGTTAAGGCAAGCAGTAAAGCAGGTGTTTGGGGTTGTTTGGTTGGTTTTTCTTTCAAAGCTGTGTATTATTCCATGGTTGTAAACACTAATAGCTTCAGCATAAAAATTGAAATAAAACAGTGGTTCTATTTTGAGCTCAGAGTCTCATATGAGGAATTTGGAGCTTATGAAATAGTGCTATTCAATATAATTCTGTACTTTTGATTATTTCAGTCATGTCCAGAGCACTTTGTAAAGATTTGTCACTGGTTTTGTTTATGGAGTAACAGACAAACTTATATGTGTCAAGTTGAGCTGGTCCAAACCTTTTTCCTTCTTCAGAAATATGCGTGGACAATTTTGACTTGCCGTAAGTCACAAAAATGGAATTTTGGCATTATTCTAAGTTAATGGCAAATCCAATCATGTATTTAAGATATTTCTAAGCTGCAGTTGCTAACACTCACCATTTCAGGGGAAAAAAACCCAACACTTCCACAGCACTGTTTTCCCAGAAAAGTGTTGTTATTCCATGATTCAGTACGAAGGTCAAGGAAATAAATTAACGGAGCATACTTTTTTACCTGAGATTTCCAAGCCTCCCGCAGTTATTAGCATATATTAGGTTTGGATGTGGTGACTTTCTTTTGGAGGTTTTTTGTTTTTTTTTTTTTTTTTAATAGGGAAGAGGTACTTTTTGTGTTGTTATGACTGGTGACATTTTACTGTAATAATTAACCATGTAAAATGGGTCTCTTGCATCCATCTACTGCGGAGCTCAGTGCGAATTACACAAGTGAAAGATGGAGATACGACATGTCTCATTGTATCTTCTCATTCCAGTGAAGAGTTTTCTTACTAATCTCGCAGTAATGTCCCTATGAGTAGTTGAAACAGCTTCATGGTATTTTTTTTGAGAGTCTCGCCTTCATGACTAAATATCTGATTTATTTATATTTTTTTTTCCATACTTCAGTCCTGCATGCCATGAAAGAGGATAGCGAGAAAGTGCCAAGCTTGTTAACAGACTATATTTTAAAGGGTGAGTATGTTTCTTAGCAGGGATTTTTGTATTCTAAATGAACTTAATGTACATACAAGGTATGTTTGAAAAAGAGTAGTCCTACAGCATTCAGGAATTATGTTGCCCTTCTATGAAACACAGCTCTCATTTGTATTCTCTTCTATTTTGTCTAAGGTTTCTGAGCATGTAGTTCATAAATCAAACGTATTTATTTTGTTTGTGATAGTATAATACAGCGAAGTGTGTGGTGTATAGTCATATAGCTAAAGGACATCAGCAGGAGCAGAGTGGTCTGGCTTACAAAGTTAAATGGGTGTAATTGAAAACTTGTGTTGTACAGGTTTTTCAGAATCCGTATTCAAACTGCCTATGGTAATCACGGATTTGCTAGATAAAGTGCATATAGCTTCATTTTAAGTGTTACCTTTTGCATTCACTCGTTATACCTTCTTCATGTTTTATTTAAGAGGTTTGTGTACTAATCATTTATTTTCTAGCCTTATACATTAATTGTATTAATAGAATGTCAGACACTGAAAATCACTGCTTGCTTTAGCTTTAAGGAGTTGTTCCAGGTAGTTTCCAGGTTGTTAAATTACTTTTAAATGTTTTTCTTCTGACTTCATTTTTGCCTAGATCTTGTTAATGTTTATGTTCTTACTTAATTCTTGACATATAAATGGTACCATCTTCTTTAGTGTTTAAAGTTTAGCACATGCATCAAACTCCAAAGATCTGAACAAACGGATGTATAAAAGGATGATGGATGTCTTTTTATTTGACACTCAGATGTATGTTATGTTCTGCTTCATGTTTGTATGCTGCAAATTTTTTTCTCTTCTTGCAGTATCATGCTTTCCAAGTCTCACTGTTTTCTCAAATACAGTCATTTGACTTAACTCCCTCCGTATGATTTTTAAAGGGTTTTGTATTTCTTACACAGACTTCTAATCACTCTCATCTCACAGAGATTTGAAAGTATTTTCAGGTTTAAGTTGTGGGTGAAATTCAGTGTGCTGTTGTTTCAGAAAACCTGAAAGGAGAGCCATGCAGTATTCTAGAAGCTCTGACAGACTTCCTGTTGGAAGAGGCTCATTTCTAAGTTCCATGTAGGGTTGCAGAACTACCACATATAATAAAAATGCAGACATCCTTTCAGTTGAATCCTTTGATTGCTTCGTTGTTTACTTACCCTTTCTGAAAATCCTTCTTATATTAGACAGATGTATTTGCTTATGAGCCAGGCGCCATTTAGGCTCAAGATCAAGGGTTTTTTTGATGGTGATGCCACTAAACTTTTGTTTTGTGAAGCAGAATCTTTGACCAAAGAGGATAAACTGTTGTCAATAATTAAACCTGTTTGGTTTTCATCATAATATGCTGGTAGAAACTGATTGGAATGAATAGCGCTCTTTACAGTGTCTGCTCTTATTTTTAGATGTAGCTAACCAGAAAAGCTTTCCGATTATTAGGATACTGAGAAGAAACTGGCTGCCTAGGGAAACAGAGAAATCTGCATAGAAGGCTTACTAAAGTAGATTAGCTGAACATATGACAGGATGATCAAGGAAGCTTGATGCTGAGGTTCCCTCCCACCTCTGCGTGCTCGTGACTTTAAAATCACCGGGGATGTTCTAGCTAGATGCAACGCTTATAAAAACATCATGCTCGTATTAAATGTGTTGAGTCAAACAGGTCTTCGTGTACAAGCACTGTCCTCTCTAAATTGTAAAACACAAATGATTGGAGTGTGAAAAGTAATCACTCGCATCACTCATACTGAAAGGAAAAGGTGATTTCCCCTCCACTGCCATGGTTTCATTACTGAACAGAACTAAGCCTTTCTCGTTCTTCTGTGGGTCTGTTTGCGTAACGGCAAGCAGTCGTACAAGCTAGTGAGCACAGTTTTACTTTTCCTTTCAATGTAGCCTTAACTAAGCTTCATGTGGCTGTGTTTAGATTACTGTAAATATTATAGCTCAGCTGACAGTGTCACATTGTAATGTACATTTACCCTGTGGAACAGGGAAAGTCTTCCAGTTGTTTCTGAAGTTGTAAGCTGTTTCTCTTCTTTTTCTGCCACTAAAACTTCTGCCCTTGAAGCCTCAGTGAGGCTTCATATGTGGCACAAAATACTCCCAGCCACCTGTCTATTGTCTGAAAATCATTTTTAAAGCTTGTTGAAGGGAGATTAGATGATTCTAAACAATCACTTGAAGCAAATTTCAGCTCAGCTTTTGTACCTGAAATTCCAACCTACGCCGTGAATTTCAAAATAAAAGGAGTGACCTACTTCTTAAAGAGTGTGCTCTCTTCACTAGAAAGATTAAAAATGTCTTGGCAAGGTGAAAATGATTATGAGGATTTAGGGGGTTGAATTTATTTGCCAAAAGAAACAGGAGGATAACAAGTTCTGGACCCAGTAATAATAATCTGTATGGTATAGTGATAACATTTGTTTGCTCTATGATCCAGCTATTGTCTTAGACTGAATGGATTCCGTATCTTTTTATAAAGCTTTAATCAAGAAATGGCATTTTGAAATATGTGAATTGTATCACCAAAGATACTTCTGTTAATATCTGTTAACTTCTTGTTCCTTTGAGGATCATTTTTTCCAATCTTACAACAAAAAAGCAGGCAGTAAATGATACATGACAACAGGATATGTGTCCTTATGGGAAATCCAGTTAGTGTGGCATTGTCAGCACAGGTTAAAAACCTTTCTAGCTCTATATTCCCTTTTACACAGCAAAGAAAAAAAAAATCTTACAAGTATAATATATAGAATAGAAAATATTCTATATTTTACACAGCAAAGAAAAAAAAAATCTTACAAGTAAGTTCTTAACAATTTTTTTTTAAAGCAGCACTGTCTTTTTATTCTGTGGTATTTAAAAAAAAATCAGAATACACTAGTCTTATGTGGGTGTTATGGCTGTCTACAGAATTAGTAATAAATTTGCCCGGATATTGTTGATTGCTGTTGAAAAGTTGCTTAGATTGTTCAGAATCAAGAGCTGAAGAAAAAATATCAGGAAAAAAGTGATTCTAACAATTGTCATAATACTGTTGGCGTAATGTAATGAGATAAATAAAAGAATAGTGCTGTGAACCTGGAAAAGTTAATGGAACTTTAAGATTGAGCAGTAAGTGTTGATTTAACAAGAAATCTTGCCAAATTCACTGGTGTTCTGATAAAACAAAAAGACAGTGAAATAAGTTTATATTTTCTCTAGATTTCATGCTGTTTTGTAGAAGTGTCACCATCTTGAATATCTTGAATCAAATGCTAAAATAATTCTGAAATTTGTGAAGGACTAAATTTGGATCATGTAGGAAGAAACACACAGGCCCCCTCCGTGTGTGTTGTCTAATACCTGATATCATCATTTAATAAGGATTGAGTAAATTCGGTTTGGAGCTGGAGCATGGGACTGGAACTTGAAGGAGAGTTCTGCAACCAGATCTGCTATTGACCTTCTATGTTACCGTGGATCATTCTTTCACTTTTTTTCATAACCAGCTAATGCTTCTGAAATGCTGGAAGTAGAAATCCTCAGAACATGAGGTGTGCAAATACAGTGTAAAAAAAGAAGTGAAAAAGTTCGATGCAACTCAGTGCATTTCATGTTAGGAAGAAAGAAAACTCCATATGCATTTCTCAATAGGATTACTAGTTTTGAAATTATTTCTGGTGGTTGCTTCTTTAAAGCATCCTCTTTTCCCAATTTCTACCACCCCTCTGTGTCCCCCAAAATGTTAAAAATACCATCTTTCTGTCCTCACGCTTAAGTCCTTCTTTTGAGTGATCAGTTAGCTCTCCCCTGGATCAATTCCATAGGGAGTACCTCCCCCAAAGCCAGACTCTACTTCAAGGGTTGTTTTTTTCTCCTTTTGTGTGGTTTTGTTTCTTTTTACTTTTCAGTCAACATTTCCATCCTGAAGTCAGTAATAATGAAAGGGACTTAGTGATTTGGTTAGCAAGTATGTTATAGTACTTCTCCCACCAGTGTATGATTCATATTCCATTTTATGGATTTAGAATGAAAATAATGGTAGCATGAAATTGATAAGCATTTGCAATTGTGCTTACATTTTTCTGAATATATTTCATGGGCGTCAGTCTCTTTTCCCAAGTAACAAGTGATAGGATGAGAGGAAACGGCCTCAAGTTGTGCCAGGGGAGGTTTAGTTTGGACATTAGGAAAAATTTCTTCACCAGAAGAGTTGTCAGGCACTGGAATGGGCTGCCCAAGTGGTGGAGTCCCCATCCCTGGGGGTATTTAAAAGATGGGTTGATGTGGCTCTTAGAGACATGGTTTAGTGGTGGACTTGGCAGTGCTAGGTTAATGGATGGACTCTATGATCTTTAAGGGTCTTTTCCAACCTAAATGATTCTATGATTCTAGGAAGGAAAAACTGAGATTTGGAGGAGGGTGGGGGAATGCATTTGCTGACAGGAAAAGAAACATCAAGCCAACACGGTGATGTTCTCGATCTTAGAAAGCACGCTTTTGGACTGAGACTGACAGCTTAGTAAGCTCGCTGTATGTAAATGCTGTTTGTGCTCATCTTTCTCCTGATCTTTTTTGACGGTTTAACATACACAGTGTGCTTTGAAAACATTGTGTTTGTTTCCATTGAGAGACCTAGGCAAGCAAATAAGCAGCAAAGTTTCTTGTACACAAGTTTTAAGCTGTAAAGCAAGGAGCACAGATGGTGATATTTTTGTCGTATCTTGTAGTTGCACTGGGTTTAGGTGTTGCAACAAGAACAGGTACCATATCCTTAGATGAAAGCATGTTTGTATTGATTATACCCATTTAACTTTTTTTTTTTTTTACAGAAGCTTTTAGTCTTTCTTCTTGCATGTGTAATGTAATGAATTTCTGCAATGTGATTTATTTGCCAAGTACAATAATGCAACAAGTAGTAGCATCTGTAATCCTTGAAGTATGCAAGTTTAGGCTGTTTTCTGAAGAAAATGTCTCTGTCCTCACAAATAGTAATTTCCGATTTCAAGCCCACAAGACAGAAAGAAGGGTTATGGGAATACCTACATTTCACAAATATTGTAGGGAACTGGATCTAGGTAGGAGAAGGACTGAAACCACTTAAAACTTAACTATTATATATGTGTATATGTATTTATAGCTGAAATAAATGCATTTAAGTGGTCTTGAGCTGAAGGCTATTGGCTTTTAAAAGCCAACGTCCAGCTGGCCAGGTAGCTTTTATGTACTCATGTACGGGTGAATGCACTTACAGTAGCTCCTACCAGTTTGGGGGCATGAGGGCAGAGGAACAATATGGGGAGGACCTGCTGGGATGGAGTTCATAGCAAAGTTAAAGTAGAAGCTGAGGAAGGCATGGTGGGAAGGGGAGTTACGTAGTTTTATTGTTCCGGGGGAAGGAGGTGTATCTGAGGCAATCTGCTGGAAGCAAGGGTTCCTTAATTTAGCTACTTACAGAACAAATCAATGACATGTATGAAAAGTTAGCCTGTAGATGTACACAGAATCAGAATATTAGTGATAAGTTGTCTGGTATCGTATCTAGACACATTATTTCAAGATTATTAGTTTTTACTTCCAGTTCTTACAAAATTTGAGGATTTAACTTCATCTACTGGGATAATTTTTTAATATAACGATACTACCGGTATGATATGCCGACTGAACAAACCATTCTCTGTGCCCCTGCAAGGTTAATTGTTTTTTTTTCCTTAATTTGAGAACACATATAAGTGTAAATAATTGTGACATTCTTAAAACTTAACTATTATATATGTGTATATGTATTCATAGCTGAAATAAATGCATTTGAAATCAGATGTATCCTTACATTAAACTGTTCTGAGATGTATTTATTTTTAAGCATTTTGTTCTTTTCCAATTGTCCTTAAACAGTAATTATGACATAAAAACAGTGCTAAACACAGTATGCTATACATTACTGCTGAGTAAAATGCATGAAATATGCCTAGTATTATTTCCTTTCAGGTTTTTTTCTGAATGTAGATGTCATGAAAGCAGAATAATTTTCCATCTTTCAGCTTGCTTTGCTATTTCCTATTTGATCTTTCAAGCTTCTAGTGAAGGCTTAAAAACCCCACAGTTTTTTGTTTTAATAAAGCAAGAATTTACCCCTTGTTCTATTTTTAAATTTTGCAACTATTTCAGATGACAAGAACATGTAGATGTACACAGAATCAGAATATTAGTGATAAGTTGTCTGGTATCGTATCTAGACACATTATTTCAAGATTATTAGTTTTTACTTCCAGTTCTTACAAAATTTGAGGATTTAACTTCATCTACTGGGATAATTTTTTAATATAACGATACTACCGGTATGATATGCCGACTGAACAAACCATTCTCTGTGCCCCTGCAAGGTTAATTGTTTTTTTTTCCTTAATTTGAGAACACATATAAGTGTAAATAATTGTGACATTCTTAAAACTTAACTATTATATATGTGTATATGTATTCATAGCTGAAATAAATGCATTTGAAATCAGATGTATCCTTACATTAAACTGTTCTGAGATGTATTTATTTTTAAGCATTTTGTTCTTTTCCAATTGTCCTTAAACAGTAATTATGACATAAAAACAGTGCTAAACACAGTATGCTATACATTACTGCTGAGTAAAATGCATGAAATATGCCTAGTATTATTTCCTTTCAGGTTTTTTTCTGAATGTAGATGTCATGAAAGCAGAATAATTTTCCATCTTTCAGCTTGCTTTGCTATTTCCTATTTGATCTTTCAAGCTTCTAGTGAAGGCTTAAAAACCCCACAGTTTTTTGTTTTAATAAAGCAAGAATTTACCCCTTGTTCTATTTTTAAATTTTGCAACTATTTCAGATGACAAGAACATTTATTTTCATGCCTTTGAAGTTTTTGTTTAATTGTTACACCTGACCTTCTCTATTTGCTTTTGTGTTGTGCTAGCATTGGTTTGAAAGCTGGATTGCTCTGAGGTTTGTGTCTTACTTGTGAAACAGGAATGAGAAACACATGAAGGACATGTCTTATCTTCCCACTGTGTGATTCAAGTACACGCACCAGAATTAGAAAGTAGAGTTAGAATCTCAAATTGTCAGTGCATATTTTTAAAATATAACTGCATGTGTCACCTTTTATTTAATGTTCGGTTTTCTAATAGAACACCTCAAAAAGCACTGTTTAAGACATGACCTTTAGTTAGCTCATTTCTGGGTAATATTAGTTAAAGATAGTGGGTTGTGTCAATTATATTTTAAGAAGAGGATGATATCTTAATTGCCAGTTTCAATTGATTTCTAGATTTTACTATGTTACTGATAGGGTAGACTTCATCATTTAAGTATTTTAGTATACACAATACATTTTTTACAAACTAACTTCACTGATGTTTATTACAATGTACTTGTTCTTTCGCAGTACTGTGTCCTACATGAAGAGGGCTGCCTTTCAGAATCAGCCATGCTCCTTCCTGTGATGAGAAGCTTTCCGTGGATATAACTCATTGTATTTTTTCATTTGGGCACTATACCTAAACCAGTATGCATTTACCTCCTCTGTGTGTGCGTGGATTTTCTGATCCTACAGTAAGTCTTCTGGGCATGACAACTCATCCATTTTAACTTAATAGTGCAATGAACTGGAGCAGGGAACAAACATTGTACAGTTTTACTCATATTGTTCTGGCTTTTTAAAGTCTATTTTTACATTGTATAGCATGTAGTAAATCCTCCCGCACATTTTGTTGTTGGAAGGAAAAGTAAACTTTGAATAGTGTAAATAAAATAAGCCTAGTTTTAAGGAATCCATATTTAAAAGCATCCTTAGTTCCTATAGCAAAGATGCAAAAAGGATCGTAGTCGGGCTTGGACTAAAAGATTCAAGTGAGTTCTCCAGGAAGAAGCACTCCAGAATGGTGGTGGTGGAAGTCAGCATTCGACGCTTCTTTTAAAACGGTAACTTTGATTGAACTATACAGCAGTGTTGTTCATACAGTGAGCAAATCCAGATTCTTTGATGGCTTGGCATAAGTAATTGGTGTGTTACCTATCCTTGTTATCTAACACAAACATCCAAGTAATGTAATATTTCATATTTGTTTATATTTTAATTATTCATGTTCATGTGGCTTAGCTATTCTCCCATATTGCTGCTATAATTTTACTGGTTTTAATAAGTGGTTGATCTTAATGAAAATGCTTCAATATAAAAACATTTTAAAAGTCTATATCTTTTTAAAAATACATGTACAGTTTGAAAAACTTGCACCTGGCTTCCAAGCTAGTATTATATTGAGACATTGGTGGTTGTGTATCTCTAAATTTTACTACAGATCTCTCTTGGAAATTGTATGCACTCTCTCCTCTGTGACGATGTATCTGCATTCAAACAGATGAGAATGTATTTTACAAATCCTGTAAAGGAAACTACCCTATAATCTCAGCATTAAAAACTTGTCACAAATATAATCTTGACAGTCTTAAAGATTAGATTGAAATGTAAGGAGTACTAATAAAAATAAAGGAACTGTTCTCTAGGTTGAATCCCTATTGAGTCTACACCCAGATTTATATACTGTATATGTGAAGGCACTGGAAGATAAGGTTCTAAAGAGATAAACATGTCTTTTCTTCAAACAGTTTTTTCCATTTAAAGTCTTGAGTCTTTTTATTAGTTGAGAAATTTCATTCATATTCCATTTTATCATCATCACCAAATACTCGTTTTGATCAGTAAAACATATTCAGTTGGAAAATAGTTCTCATAATGCTTTCTCTTTTTTTCTAAAAGCCTCAATATTTTTGTCTTTTGTGCCTTTTTCAGTCAGTATTACTAAGTTTTCAGCTTAAAATTCTTTCCTCCTCCCTCCCCCCCCACGTGACCACCGATGGATACTTGCCAGCCTGCTCAGGAATAAATAGATCCTCGGCATAAGTGTGTCATATGTGAGGACATTGGTTGGGTTTTGTTTTTTGGTTTTTTTTTCTTTATTCTACTTCATTTGTGGTTTCTCTAACAAGAAAGTTGTCATTTATTTCTTTGTCTGATGTGTTACGAACTCACTGTGGCATGCTTTTTCTGTAGAAATGCTTGATGTTGACTATTAGATGCCTGGAAATTGGCAAAGGGGGTGACCCTGCTTTGCTTCATTTTTTTATTTTTTTTTTTTTAAAAGGTGCACATGTTGTGAAACATGTCTCCAAATGAGATCTCTTCAGAGGCTTGAGGTGACAAGCTGGAGCAAAAAAGAAGAAAATAAAAGGAAGAATTTAAAAAAAAAAAAAAACCCAACTTTTGACAAAGTTTGTGGTGTTAGTTGTAGCAAATCTTGGATGACTTAAAGTCATGAAATACTAAAAACAGTAAAACTTGAAAGAAAACCCAACACTAAAGACCAGAAACAGCTTTAGTGAGCTAAGCATCTGCTTGGATATATCATGCCCCTCATCAGAAGAAACAAGATTTCATTACAAAAAGTACCTGTTTATCTTGTATGTAGAATCCTGGCATTAAACAACAGCTGCCAAAAGTGGCAAGTATTATATATACATCTATATATATACATGAGAAAAAAAAAATCTCAGAATATTTGAATAAAAATAACCACGCAGATCTGCTTTTCTGCTGAGGTCTATGGACTTCATATTCTCTATTATGCATCCTTTTTCCAGATGCAATATTGAATCTTGCATTCTTTCAGGGAGCTGGATTTCATTATTCTTTTTAGTTTTAGCATGTGATAGCTGTAAATGGCCAGCCAAGAACAGTTGCTGACAAATACACTAGAAGAGATTTGATAAAAATACATTTTTACCAAAATCTGTTCCATTGTTAATACAAAGTGTGCTGGAAGCAAAGTCTCTTTAAAATATTGAAGTTTAAGTTAATTAAAGTTAGGTTATTTGTATCACTTGCTTTAATAGCCTTTTTTTCTTCTTTTTTTTGTTTTTTTCTTTTTTTTTTTTAATCCAACCCTTTTTCTGGGTTTCAGCTATTACATTTGATGTAAGCTTACTCATTTGCTGGCAAGACTCAGATTTTGAGTCAGGGACTGTCTGGGCAGTGTGTCGGAGGCAGTCAAGAGTCCTAGAGTTAGGTTTTCTTGGTTAAGGAAAGAAACTCGAAAGTAATGTCAGTTCCCTTCTGGGGAAAGATAAGGATTTAGCTGGACTCTCAGCTGGTATAGGTAATTGGTGATAAAGAACATCTGCTCTTGACTATGCCAGGTAACTGTAGCTTTGAACTTGGTGTGGTGGTTTTATTGTAGCAGTTGACATTGTTCTCGCTTCCAGGCTGGATTACCTTGGTATTCTTTCTGCATGCATGTCACCTGGAAGCTGCAGCTAGCCCAGAAGTGGCACTCTGTCTGCTTGGCAACAGTGTCGATAATCAGGTGTGTGTATCTGCACAGCATCGTTCACAGCAGCTGCCTCCTCGTTTCCAAGGGGACAATTTAAGATACAGGTTTCAACTCCTGAAGTTGTAGTAGATGGTACAGAGCCTGTTGGTAGCAGGAAGCCTGCTTCTCCAGCTGTGGCAGCAATGGGCAGTGGAGATCAGCAGCTTCCTTCACTTCAGACAGCATCTACCCAATTCAGTTGGGAAGGGCCTAGAAGCAAAGCTTTCTAGTCAAGCGTTCTCAGCTCTGATGCACCCAAGTCTAAACTTACTGACTTGTCTCATCGTTCTGCAAAGCGCGTCTTTCTTTTGGGCAATGGGACTGTATTGTAACAGGATCCCTGAAGGTTTGGAACTATTTTCTGATTCAGATACCAATCCTAAATATTAAAAACTTCTCATGAACCTCCCAAGTTATCCCTGGATATAAAAGTCACTCCAGAAACCATAAAAACTCTGTCATCCTGTAAAAAAATGAAATCTCAGAACAAAATGGCTCTTGAATCCTGTCAGGTAAATTTAGTGTTCTGTTTCTGTTGGGGGCACAGGAGTGTTTATTTTAAGCCTAAAAAGAAACTTTGATTGTCATGCAGGAAATCTACCTGTTGCAACACTAAGGTAATGCAATTTCTTTCCAAGATGTCAACAATTTGCAGGTAGCAGTGAGTGCTAGGAGGGTTTTATAGGGCATGTCGAATGATGGAGGAGTGCTAGATTCCTTCTAATTTTTCAGTGATAAGAAACTCTCTGCAAGGAAGGTATGCTTTCAGTTTTTAAGTGCTTTGTCCTTGCTGGTGAAATGAAGTGTCTCGTTCCTTTGCTCACATTCTTTTGATCAGGACCTAACTTGGGACTTCTTGCCTTTTTGTTTGTATGTATTGATCAGCGGTGGCTCTCTGGATTAGCTGGTCAGTGTCCAGTCCGAACAATAATTGTTGAAGAAACTCTGTATGAACTGGGAGAACTAGCTACTGAATTTTGTCACTGTATTTTGTTTTTCTCTCCTTTATAATCTGCAAAAGTTGGATAGAAACCTCTCTTTGCACTGAATGCTAATTTAAGCAGAGCTCATAATATTGTTGTTCATTTTCCAACTGGTCTTTGTGTTTTGGTTTTATGTTAACTTTATGTAATAAATATTAATTTTAATTTTCTGTAGCGTTGCATGCAAATTTGTGAATTCAAGTGCATGTTTCTTGGAAACAACATAACTTAGGCTGAATACAATGGGATGAAAAGCTCAGCAAAGAAGGTAAAGTGTTTGGATTTTTTTTGATTGGGAAAATGTTCGGAGAATGCCCTGTTTTTTTCAAAACTGTGGAAAGCAAATTCTGATCCTACATCTGTTTCTGTCGATACGCAATCCTATACAGTTCTGTGGCATGATGATATTCAGGGGCTGACCAATTCAAAGAAAACAGTTCAGATTTTCCCACTGACTGTGTTTTTGGCCTTCAGGAATATTCCATTGCCCAACTCAAGTAGACTGGTGTACAGGAAATCTTTAAAGTGGAATGGCAGCGTTGCTGTTAAAATGTCAGTTCATTTTTATCTGTAGACAAATCACTGACTGCTCCCAGGAATGTTTCCTTCTGCTTGTATTGCCTTCATGGGAAAACTAATTGTGCAAAGTAAGCCCCGTATAGATCATGCTGCGTATCTGTGTATTTTGGAATCTGGGAGTGGAAGATTCCTGAATTAGGATGGAAGTCCCTCAAAACACCTTACAGCTATTTCATCATGAACAAACATCTCCGCAGTATCACCTGCACTCACCTCTTTCCAACCTGAGGGATGGAAATTGTCCTTGAGAAAAATTGGAAAAAAGACAAACACAGAACCTCTGTGGCTTTCAGTTCCAGAAGTTGTTGATACTGTCTGCTAGCAATAGCATGAAAACAGTTGAGGGCTGCTTCCTTCTACATGCATCTGTCATTGGTGTGGGGGGGGGAACAGTCATATCGGCCTGATCTAAACCTCATTGTCACCAGAACCACCGAGCTTTTGCCTGAAATTGAATGCTCGCTTCCTCTAAATGCATATGCGAGACCGTAAAAGATGGAGCCCTAGAAGGCTTGGCTTTGCATTCAGTGCAATTGGGCAGTTCCCCTGTGAACGTTCTGGACGTGGGAGCGCAACATGGCACCGCACCTGCATGTCACACCAAACAGCACGAGGGCGAGCTGGGCTGCTTAAGCACTTGGTACCAAAGGGGTGTCTTGCACAACCACTGCACTTTACGGTGGTGACAGCTTCTCTAGGACAGGGCCCTTGACATCCTCAAGACTTCTGTAGGGCGTTTCAGCCATGAAGAATGGACAGGGAAGTCATCTTTCCTATTTCTGTAGACATTGCTTTTCCAGTGCCTCATGTATTTTTGTACTGCTCTGAGCTGACCCAAGAAGTTGAGGTATGACTTTGCTCACTTAGAACAGACTTACTGTTGAAATTTGGGGTAAAAATCAAGTAAAATCCTGTTGTCTCCAGGGTAATTTCAAGAGCCCTGTATCTAATCCTGCATGCTGGGGTTAGCAAACTATTAATGATTATTTTTTGTCGTGTGCTCTTCGACATAAAAAACAGTTACTGGTAATGACATTGTCTTTTGAAGTGTTGATCAACAGCTCTGTTGGCTGCCTGTAGACAATTCTGCGCTCTCTTACAAATGGCTCCCAGGACAAAGGTTACCTCTGTAGCCAGAATTTTTATCAAAGACAAGCTCAGAGTTTTGAAAAGCCTATTTAAATAAGTGTCTGAAGAACACAGAATGGAATCCAATGGACTTTGCATTAGTATTATCCCTAAACAATTCATGAGCATGGTTCGGTAGTTAGAGCAGTACCAGGAACACAAGATGAGAACATACCACACAGGCCATACCTTTAGCATTCTCTTGTAGAAACTTTATTCCCTGGAACTGAGAAACAGTCCCCTTCCCACAGCTGAAAGCAATTCTGGAGTTGAGACATCAGTTCAGAAGTCAGGAGATGGCTGTGTTCTTTGCCACTATGGAACAGCTCAGGAGGAGGTGGAGATCAGGTGGACTTCAGAAGGTAAGACCAGATACTCGGATTTTCCCACTGACTGCGTTTTTGGCCTTCAGGAATATTCCATTGCCCAACTCAAGCAGACTGGTGTATGGGAAATCTTTAAAGCAGAACGGCAGCGTTGCTGTTAAAATGTCAGTTCATTTTTATCTGTGGACAAATCATTGACTGCTCCCAGGAATGTGAATCCCACAGTGGCCAACTTTCCCTGCCTTTGCCCATGTTCCTCTCCAGGTGGCCCTTCCTGCCCCTTCCCTTGTTTGTGCTCCTTCATATGTCTGCTCCTCCCCATTTGCCTGAGGCTAACTTTGTGCTAACCCTTGCTCCATGCCTCAGTAAGAGGAACAGGATGGGTCCACTATCCTCCCCATGCTACCCCAAACCAATGGTTTTTCTTTTCCCCCTTTCCCAGCATGCTGGTGGCTCTTCATTTGTGTTACCAGCTGTAAGCCCCTTCTCCCTTTTACATACCTCATGGAACGTAAGTAGTTAAGACTCGTATCTTTGGAGAGGGGAAATTCATGAGGGAGCTGGGGAAAGTTGTGTCTAAGTAAGTGAAGCATCTCAGACTGAGCAAGGATCAACCGTACTCTGGGCTGCATCAGAAGTGTGGCCAGCAGGGCGAGGGAGGTGATTCTGCTCCTCTACTCTGTTCTGGTGAGACCTCACCTGGAGCCGTGTCCAGCTCTGGAGCCCTCAGCACAAGAAGGACATGGACCTGTTGGAGCGGGGCCAGGGGAGAGCTACTGAAATGATCTGAGGGCTGGAGCCCCTCTGCTATGAGGACAGGCTGGGAGAGTTGGGCTTGTTCAGCCTGGAGAAGAGAAGGCTGCAGGGAGACCTGATTGCGGCCTTTCAGTACCTAAAGGGGGCCTATAGGAAAGATGGGGATGGTGGAGACCCCTTCCCTGGGAACATTCAAGGCCAGGTTGGACGGGGCTGTGAGCAACCTGATGTGGTTAGCGGTGTCCCTGCTCCCTGCAGGGGGGTTGGACTGGATGGGCGCTAGGGGTCCCTTCCAAGCCAAAACATTCTATGATTCTGTGATTCTAGGATGTGTTGGGGGGTGCTGACACCACCACAGGCAAAGCAGGGGTTGCGGGGCTGGTGGGCTGCTGGCACAGGGAGGCACTGTCTGAGGCAGAGGCAGCCGCTGAGGTGGTGGGGGTGAGGCTGATGGGCAGAAACGTGGTCTGGCTGCTGCAAGCTATTGAGCACTGAGCCCGGGAGGAGGGAAGGGGCTGCTGAGGAGGAGCGGGTCTGGGTGAAAGAGAGGAGGTTGTCACTGTGTGACTTGGAGAGGGGGGTGGGGGGAAGCGAGCACACAGGGAGACTGAAACTCCCGTTTTGCCTGTGTTCGTACAAGTTGGTGGGTTTGTGGAGGCTGTTATGGTCCAGGTCTCAGGTGAGTATAGGGGGACTCTGCTGTTCCTCTGCCTGCTCTGTCTTCACGTGCTAAGGGGAAAACAAGCCTGGGCTGCATGCGTGACTGTGGGGCACAACCCTGTGGCGGTCTGTAATGGCTTCTCATCTTTGCGCAGACTTCACAGTTCAAAGATGATGCACATCACGTCAACCTTCCTAGTGTCTGCCTGTCCTTCAGGTTTAACAGTCTGGCTGAGTGCCTCTTCTAGTAAGCTCTTGGGCAGCGCGAGTGAAGCTAGCAGGAGGTAAGTGATTTTTATTCTAGGCGTGAATTGGACTTGGACCCCCACAGACCCCGGTATCTCCAGGACAGAAGAGACTCTGCCCTCACTCTTTCAAATCAGAGCATTCACAATCTGGCATCAAAGGCAGGACTGGTACAGGTAACCTTGGGGCTTGTAAATTGTTCCTGGTGGTGTCGAAGGGCTTGTATTACAGAAGAGTGGGAGCCTGTCTAGTTGCAGGATGTTTAGGAGTCCTGCAAAGGTTACTAAATAGTGTTATGAATCCTTTAGTGTGTTGCTTCATGGCTTCTTCAACAAGCGGGTGCAATTTTCCCTGTGAGGGACACGTGAGTGTGGAGAGCGTCTTGGTGCAAAGTCTCCTGGGGTCTGCCCTGTCCCAGGGCCCGTTCCAAGGACGCAGCAGCCTTGCATCGGGTACCACCTAGCATGGCTTCACCAAGGGCAAGTCCTGCCTGACGAACCTAGTGGCTTTCTATGATGGTGTGACGTCAACAGTGGACAGAGGGAAACCAATGGATGTCATCTATCTGGACTTCTGCAAGGCCTTTGACACGGTCCCCCACAACATCCTTCTCTCTAAATTGGAGAGCTATGGATTTGATGGGTGGACTGTTCGGTGGATAAGGAACTGGCTGGATGGTCGCATCCAGAGGGTAGTGGTCAATGGCTCAATGTCCGGATGG
The DNA here is from genome assembly GCF_000687185.1 of Egretta garzetta. Lineage (NCBI taxonomy): Eukaryota > Metazoa > Chordata > Aves > Pelecaniformes > Ardeidae > Egretta > Egretta garzetta. The sequence goes on from NW_009258284.1 coordinate 3,351,404, forward strand.
AGATCAGTGACGAGTGGTGTCCCTCAGGGGTCCGTACTGGGACCGGTGCTCTTTAACATTTTCATCGGCTAGAGGTAAGGAAGAAATTTTTTACAATGAGGGTGGTAAAACACTGGAACAGGTTGCCCAGAGAGGTAGTGGAGGCCCCATCCCTGGAAACATTCAAGGCCAGGTTGGATGGGGCTCTGAGCAATCTGATCTAGTTAGCAGTGTCCCTGCTCACTGCAGGGGGGTTGGACTAGATGACCACTAGTGGTCCCTTCCAACCCTAAACATTCTATGATTCTATGATTCTATGATTCTAGTTTTCAGTCCCTCTGAAGTCTTTGGCTCTCTAACAAGAAATCTGCATCTCTGTTGTGGTCATGTTCATCAGGGCTTGCAGAGTCTCGGGCCTCTTGAAGACTCTCTGCTTCTCTCTGTTGCGGTCAGGTTTGGTGTCTCAGTCCCACATCATGTTTAGTCTTGGCCAAAGGTGAGATGTAAGTGCCATACCTCAGCAATTCTGGTCTTCTCTGCAAACTGTAGCTTCTCCAGGATTGCATGATCACCATACTGTTTCAGGGGGCTCAAGTTTTGTTCAGGCTGGGATCTCTTAAACTCCAGTTTGTCTGTTTATGGAGTCTCCAGCTCATCTGGAGTTAAAAAGCATGTTGCTATCAGTCTGCAAGTTCTCACATGTGTTCCCAGGTGTCTGGGTCTCACAGCCATGTTAGAGAAAACTGTATTTCTTCCCCAATAGACTAAAACTGGGGACAAGATATGAGAAATAGATTCTTGGAATGTAATGGCCCATTGGTTATCCACTGATTTATTTATATCCCCTCTCCCTCCCCTCCCCTGCTTTAGATTCAGTGTTAGGAACAGTGCTAGTGTGTTTTGTTTGGGCTCAGTCTTAGCAGCAGGATCACATTATTTCAGCCATCTGATGGCTTTTCCAGTTGAGCACAGCAGCAGAGTTACCACCAGAAACAGGGAGATTTGTGTATTTATGTGCATTCTGGAACTGGCAGTCTGACACGGTTAGGGTTAGAGCTGGGTTAGGGTTAGTATCCTTTCTGGAGTTAGACCACTGAATGCTGCAATACATCTCCATTTAAAAGGGGGACGTGAGCCCCTTTCCCAATCTGGTCCTTACTTTCTGCTTAAGAGAGTCATTTCTGCTAGAATCGCTGTAATGACCCGTGGCTTTCTAGGACCTGAAGATTGCCGTTTACAGACAACCAGCTTTCCGTCTGTGGCATTTAAGAATAATATAAGATAGTAAGAGTTCTTCCTACAATGACACCTTGCATATTTTCTCTGTGGCAGGTGTCAGTCTGAAATACATGTGCCTGCCACAGGATGGCAGCAACCAGTCACCTTTGAAGCATCCTCTTCCAGTATTACATTGCAAGATGAAGTCCAAATGTAAACTATTCACACTAGATCACTCTGTGAAGATGATATGACAAACACAGGAAAGCCTTTGTGTATTCTTATTCACTACGAATGGAAACCATGTTTTACAAAGTTTATTACAATATGATAATTTGCTTAGCTACAAAGGCTGGCCCAGGGGATGAGCTCTGAATACCTTAACATATAGTAGTTTGTATGGCAGTTCATTCTTTGGGGGATTAAATACTGAGGGTGAGGTACGTAATCTCTTTTTAATGCTTCCCAGTGAGTGCATATTTAATTCTTACCAAACTCTGAGGGGGTTCCGCCTTTAGGCCTGGGTTTCTAGTGCCTGTGGTTATCTAAACTAAATGATCCATCCCTGCAGGGTGATGCCTGCCCAGCTGTGATGTGCCTTCCGTTTCCCTGGAATGCAGTGTCTACTGGAAGGCATTCAGTGCCGGGAGCCAGTCACTAGCATTTTAATGTTTCTGTATGTATACTTACAGCTCCTTCAGGCAGCTTGTAGGTGGGGTCCTCAGCTTCTCAGTGACAGAGGTAGCAAAGTAGAAGAGTAACATGAAGGAAAATCTCAGCCTCACAATGAGCAAAAAAAGCGTGCTATAAATTTCAAGTGTCTTGCTAAAATAATAAGCTTGTATGACTCACTGTTGGAGAGCCCAGTACCAGACAAGACACAAGGCTCTCTCCAGGCTGTTAATAGCACTCTGGCAGGTAGACTTTCCTGGCTGCCTCTGCTAGCCCACATAGTAATGTATTAATTGCAGTTCTGGAGCAGTCCACCAAAAAAAAAAATGCTTGTTTTCGTCCATTCTTTTCCCTGCACAAATGATGGAAAGTGTCCTGAGTGCCTTTGCCCAGCTGTTTGACGTCACATCCCTTTGGAGTCTCAGGAAGTAATTTTCAGTATTTGAAGGAAAATACCCTGAGCCAGTATAATACTGGGATGACACATTTGTATATCCCAGAGGTGGATAATCTGAGGCTGTGCCAGAAATAGTACTTAGAGAAGAAGTGCTTCTGCTCCTCTTTACTGCAGAATTGTTTTTCCCGTGGTGTAGGAGATGGCCTCCTTCCCAGTGTTGGCTGTGTGTGATGGGGGTAAGCTGGGGCACCTCCGCGTCTAAGGTGAGAGGGAGCATGCTCTTTGGTGACATATGTTCACATAGAAATTTCTCAAGGGTGGATGTCATGAGGACAGAGTCAGACTCTTTGCAGTGGTGCCCAGCACCGGGACAAGGGGCAATGGGCACAAACTGAAACATAAGAGGTTTCGGTTGAATATCAGGAAAAACTTCTTCACTTTGAGGGTGACAGAGCCCTGGCACAGGCTGCCCAGGGGGGGCTGTGGAGTCTCCTTCGCTGGAGATATTCAAAGCCTGCCTGGATGATTTCCTGTGTAACATGCTCTAGGTGTGCCTGCTTTAGCAGGAGGGTTGGACTGGGTGATCTCCTGAGGTCCCTTCCAATCCTTGCAATTCTGCGATTCTGTGACCAGTGTGGGGGTGCTCAGCATCAGGCAACAACTGCACATGGAAAGCCCTGAGCGGGGGAGAAGAAGACACAGCCCAGATCTACCATCGTTGAAGGAGTCAGCCCAGAGGTAGGACCAAGGACCTGGTTATCAAAGCATACCTCCTCATCCCTGAGATTCTAGCACGGGAATGTAAGGAGAGGGAACAGTAAACTGGTGGCAGGATCTGTATGATCTCATTTGGGACATGGATTGAGGTTATAGTTTTACAGGTTCAGGAGGATGATTCTGAATTGGGTGTGTTCAGTCAGAACTCTCTTCCATCGTTTCCGCAGTGCACATGCAGACTCAGAAAGAGTCTGAAAGATGCTTTCCCTCTGCTGGTCATGCAGGTCAGAAGATTTTCATTCTTGTCTAACAGCTGGTTGTGGTCCTTGTATTCGTCCATTCTCAGTCTCCTGCTGGCAGCAGCTTTTCTTCCCAGAAATCTCAAACGGGGTGAAAAATCCAGCGTTTCTGCAGAAAGCCGTCTCTGCCGCTGTGCTGTGAATGACTTGGCTGCTGTTTTGCTGCAGGGAGAGAAGGAACCTCTCAGAGAACAGAGGCACGACCTTCTGTCTATGACCGATTGCTGTCACTTTTGTAGGTTTTTATCTGTCACTTGGAATAACCCAGATGTCTTTCAGGGTGGCTTTGTCTTGCCCTAAGCAGAAGTGAACATTGCTTTATCAACAGTGTTTCCACATCAGGAATTCTGTTATGAGAATTTGCCCAACTCTTGTAAAGATTCCCTGTGCTGGTATAATTTCCTTTTATAATGAATCCAGCTAAAACCCACAACATGCTTGTGTGTAGCCATAGTGTGATGGCAGGACACAACAGGCAAAGTTTAGTATTGTCTTTATGGAGACGGAAAGTAAATTTGAAGGTGAAACAAATTCTTTGGTCCTGTCCTACAGACTGCTGGGGTGTTGGCATCCTGAGCCAGCTCCTGTAGCTGTGAGTATCACCCTGGCTCCCCAAATACAGGCCTGTATAAATGCTGTTTTTATAATCCAGTTTATATCTCTAAAATATGTCCTGACTCATGAAAACACCATCCTGACTGGTGGTTAATTCCTTGCTTAAAGGTGACTTTGAGATATCTAATGCATGCCCCTAGTGCAGTGAATGCCAACATGCTCTTTCTGGGGAGCATAGCAATGGGGCACAAGCTGGCTGGCCACGTATTTCAACTTCTAAACAGCGGACATACTGAATTTCATGCACAAATAGCACGTGCAGATGTGTTTTGAAGGGGTATGGTGACAGAAGAACAGCTATGAAAAGCTGTGGAAAGATAGAGAGGGCTACATGTCTTTTATTCAAGGCATAAAAGCTTTCAATTAATGTTTGGGAGAAGAATAGTAGTAGCACTGCCATGGTATGGGTAGCTCTACTGGCTCCTCTTCCCAGCCGTGCTGTTAAACAATCAGATTTCCTAGGCTTTTAGAGAAATTCTCAGCAGCCCTGAACTTTACAATTCTCCTTCTCAAGTGACAGAATATGATTGAAAACATTATGAGGAAGCAAATAACATTGGATGCCTGACTTAGCATCAGAAAAGGTCCCTAAAACTCGCCACGGGTGCAAACAAGGCTCAGCTCGCTCCACTGATGTGTGACCAACCCCTGAGCTTGGCAGGGATCCGCTGGGTTTGCCTGGGCAAATAAAATGCCCTTTGTGGAAAGCCTTGGCGCCTTAATGGTGAAAAGTGCTGTTCGAATTTTAGGCTTTATTTTTCCAGTTTGCATTGGTAAAGTGACCCGAGGATTGGCTGGCAGCATTTTAGAAGCTCACTTTCTGTGTGTCTACGAACAGTGATGGTCTCTGTTTTCCCCTGGGCAGACGCAGCCCTGGCTGACCTGCTCGAAGGATTCTGAGCAAAAGTGGGCAGCGTGGTGCAGCGCCTGACTCCGCCACCGTGTTGTCAGGCTGCGCAGTTTTGATGTCAGTAACTCCTCACCTCTTCTGACCTCCCTTGGCAGCCTGTGCTCTTGCCCAAATAAGCAGCCCGATTACTTACACACCGAGCAAACAGCCCTGAAAAGCCCATACTGCTGCTTTTGAAGCGCTGAAGAACTCTGCCATTCATTTGCAAGATCAGAGGCTGTAGTTTTCAGGCAAGCCGCTCTGAAACCTCTACTGGCGTTGTTTGCTCCTGTTTCTTCTCTGAGAAGGCATCCCTTTCCATCCTTTCCCTAAAGTGCTGTCAGAGCAGAGCCTGGTGTTTTAAAACTTCCCAGGGAAAGAAGAGACAATGTTTTCTCTTCTGTAGGGCTTGTCTTGAGCTGAGTCTTTTTCTCTTGCAGGAATGCTAACTTGGTGCAGGCACCCACTCATGTGGAAAAGCTCTCTGTAGCCCTGTATGGTTCTTCAGCAAGAAGCTACTGATACCTATTACCCATCCTAAACAAGGCCCTGGGAAGGGAATGTGAGAAATTCTCAGATGGCATTGCTGTCAGCCTTTAGGTTTGAAGTTGCAGTGTAAATATCCTTTTGTTAAGTAGATCAATGTAGAAACGTGAAATGCTTGGAAGTTCAAAAAATAAAATATTAGGACTATTTTTATCTTTAGATACATCTTGCATCAATGTTTACCGTGAGAAAACCTGGCGTCTGTAGCCTTTCTGTGTACCACTGTGGCACCTTGAAGATTGCTGAGGTGATGGCGTCTCTGTCTTCTGTAAAACTGTTGATCCGAACCTTGTGGTGAAGGACACAGTCAGATACCACTATTGCCCTTTCTTAGCGTCCCTTTAACAGAAGAGGTTAGGAAAGCATGTTAGTAACTCTTAGCTGGCATTATTAAAGGCTGAGAAAGCTTTTCCTGAAACCTCTTGCAATCCATACGTCTGAAACTACTTGTTCTCCGTTGCAGGTGGTTGGGACTGGCACATTGCTTCAAGTTTGCCAGGGAGGGCAGGCTGGCAGAGCGATGGCACACATGCTTTTTTTTTTAGGAAACGATGCTGAAAAGCAGTCAGCTTCAAAAAAATAAACCCCAACGAAGTGAGAGAGTCTGCCTTCTGGTTTTGTACAAGTCCTGGGTTTTGGATGGGGAAGAAAATAAATGAGCATTTTGGCTCTATGAAATCCTTGCAAGAAGAGACTGTAAGGAGAATCAGCCTTTCCTTACAGGTAAAAGGCTCAGGAGGAGCGAGTGAGTGGTGCAGGTGGTGGTGATGGGGGGAGACAGGGGCTGAAGCGCTCCAGCAGACACCGATTTCCACCTCTGTGCCCTCCCACCATCCCCTACAGCCTTCTCGGGCAAACACGTACGGCTGCACGCAGCCTTTACCCGTCCTTAAGGTAAAATCTGGAGCTCTTGTATCGCAAATCTGCGAGGCATGAGCTGTTCATTGCAGGTGCCCGGGGTGAAGCATGGCTGGTGGTGGTGTTTACAGGACTTGGGTGTAGGAAAGTCAGTGGAGCAGCAGAGCTGCCTCTCCCCACCTGAGACTGAGGTGCATTGGTTTGAAATCACCAGCTGCTTGTGTTTTATCTATAGGGTAATCTATATGGTACCTATAGCGCTTCCAAAATATTCTTTGGCAGACGTAGGGAAGCCCAAACCCTAACATTTGACAGAGCTTTCTGGCATTACAAAACATTCAGGAATTCTGACGTTTTTCACTTTATTTTGCCTGTCTGGTTGCAAATGAGCATGAGTCTTGTCTTTAGTGAATAAAAGTTTAATGGGGTCAAAGTTTCTTCTGTAAAATCCCAATGTTTACATGGATATGTGACTCTTTAGGGACATGGTTTAGTGGTGGAATGGCAGTGTTAGGTTAATGGTTGGACTTAAAGGTCTTTCCTAGCCCAAACGATTGTATGATTCCTTCCTCTCTAATAGAGTATCCTTTAATTTTGGTTATAAAATACTGTATATACCGTATATTGGCAGAAGCTGTCTGCTATAAAATACCAACCTAAATTCCAAGCCCAAATAGAGTCCCTGCACAAAACACTTGTATTCTGTGACATAATGATGCTCCTGTTCAAACTGTTCATGTGAGGAAATAATGTTTGTGATAAAACTCATGTTCTTTACCACGTGGCCCAGATACCTGGGGTTTATACAGAATTCTTTTGGCAGTCACACAAAACAGCCAGTAGGTACCTAGTAATTGTCCAAACCTTAGTTTGTTTTTCCAGAGATTGCACTCCTGATTTCTTTCCCAAGTTTGGAAGAGAAACTGAAGACACTTGTCCAAAAATAGTTGTCCCACTAACTTTCCGCAATGTGGACTTTGGTGTTATATCCATATATCCTGTTCAACAAGGGACCTTTACCATTGTGTAAGTAAGAGTACGATGTTTGGGTCTTTTTTTAATATAGTTTTGTTGTATGGAAAAGTACTAACCCGAAGTAAACTAATTCATGTAATGGGAAGGAGTTTTCTGTTTTCCCTTTTCTTGGGAGCTTAGACATAAAGGCTTGTGAGTGCTGATATTTTAATGTATGAATCAAAACCTGGCATAGGAGCAAAATAAAGGAGTAATATTTGATGGTAGGGAACAATGCATAGGAAGTAAGGAGAAGTGTCTGGTTCTCCACAAAAACTTTATAGGTCTGACTTTATTATGTATCGTTATACAGCTTGCAGGGAGTTCTCTGACCACTTGAAACTGTTTCCAAGCTTAAATCTCATTTGGGGCTGTGACGTTCTTGGTACTCTGGAAATGTCCATTAGTCCTGTAGCCCATGGGATGTGCAGGAGCATCTTTCCTTTCCAGCATCCTGAGAGGATGCGTTCTTTCTGATTTCCAACCACAGAAAAACAGTAACGGTGTTACAGAAATCTCAGAAAAGGTAAGAGCAGAACGAAACCAGCCTGTCTAGAATTCCTCTGCTATCGCAGTCTCCGAGACTGGTCATGGGTATCAGACACTTCTATTATCAGCTCCCACACCCACTGGAATGCCAGTGATTAAAGACTTTGCAGGAGTCTATGGCATATAGTTTGTGATAACGACCATCTCCTGGAAACAATTCCGTGGATTCAGCTTCATAATGCCAGGTTAAGGTTTTTTATGCTTTCAGTGATTTCCTCCTCCTGCGCTGTATTCTCTTAATCCAGGATTAAATTCTAATTGTGCCGACGTCCTTGGAAAGATCATCAAATTGAATGGAAGTTTTAGAAAGCCAACATATCTGAGGTTTGAATGGGAAGTTGTGGGGGGTGAATCTTGCTGCCTTGTAATTTCTGGATGTTTTGTGCAAGGCAAGCACAAATTAAATAAAAGGGATGAAGAGAGAATCCTTGCATACTCTGTTCTCAGACGTGATGGCAAAGGCAGTGGAATGAAAGCACAGTGCCTTGGGTTTTGCTCTCATTTATGCTGCCTGCACGCAGTCTCCTATGAACACATTAAGATAAAAGTCTGTGTTGTTTTGCTAGTTTGGATGTCGGAGCTGAGCACGTAAAGCAAACGCATCGTCAAAAAGGAAACACACATTTTTCCAAAGTGGTCAGAATCAATCTGTGCATAATTTCACATGGGACAAGGATAAGTGGAGCTAAGCAGGAGGTTTGCTTTGTTCTATAATTTTTACATGAATGAACAAAACTTCACTGAATTCAACGCAGCTCTATCCAGGTACTGCCGGATCTGTGTAACCTGTGGCCCCACGAATGCAGTTACTGCTGTTGTTAGTTATGTGCCACAGGCTAAGGACTAACGCTGCAGTATTAAGGCATGTCAGGCTTGCTTTGCCTCAAATTGCCTCAGCCTGCCTGGAACTTTGTTTTAGCTGGCTTAACTGCAACAGCAATTTTTTATTTTATTTTTTTTTTTAATTAGCAGGTGACTATCTCCTGATTTGTTTTACTTGGTTTTTTATGATCATGGGATATAATCGCTGTTTTCTACAGCCAGGATTAGCAAGTAGCTATTCTGTGTAGAATGAAATATTTATGACACCGTCTTAACGTTGCAGTGTAGGAGAATATAGGCCTGGCAGCGGAGGGGCTCACCTGTGCCAAGCCTGGGGAGAGGAGTGCGGTTTTGGGGGTAAGAGGGCGCAGGATGCCCGTTCAGGGCTATGACCAGCTCAGCAGCAAACAGTTTTAAATGTAAACCTAGCAGCAGGGCAAAACCAGCTTACAGGTAGCAGAGAAAAGAGATAAGGAGTATAGGACTTGTGTAAGATCATTTTTGTATAGGACATTCAGACATAATGAAAGAAATTGTACAAAAATAGCCCCAAGCGGACCTTAGAAAAAGAAGAAAGAAATCAGCAGCTTCAACATCATGCTCCTCCTGGCAAAGAGAGGGAGAAACCTCTACCACCACCATTACACTCCTCCCAGCAAAAACCTAGGAAAATTGATGACTCCCTGTAACCATTCCCTCCCCCTTCCCTCCGCCTGACTGAAGCCAATAACCCGAAGACTTCAAGAGAAAGAGTGGAAGGGTAAGGATAACGCCAGGGAGAAGGGTAGATGCTAGGAAGTGTGTGTTTTATTGAATTATTATTGAGACTTTTTCCCATGTTAGTATTCTTTATTTCTTTTTTTTCATAAATGAAATACATTTTGAGATGCTTTATGTTTCCCTTTTTTTTTTCCCTGTATAATTCCCTAATTTGCTGAGTATGCAATAGCTTGCTTAGTCCCTAGAATGCAACTTTAAGATTCTCCTGACATTCAAGTCCTGCTGATACATGAAATGCTGGGGGTTTTGTTCTGCCTTTTCTGCAGAGAGTGATTTCTTCACCTGAGTCAAAGTGACAGTTCATTCGGTGCACCTGCCTCTTACAGTGTACTTAAGAGTTTGGTAAGCAGAAAAAAACCCAGTACATTTTACCGTTTTGAACCAACACACCCTCAAAGAAAAAAAAAAATATTTGTTCACAGTAATTTGTAATAAAATGTCATTTACTATTAGCAACCAGCAAGCATGCTCTCTACAGAACGTTTCTGACTGTGAAGGGTAGCTTGGGTTTTGATCCTGTTTGTAAGTTAGCGTATTCATCAGTTTTCATGGTTCACAATATTTGCACTGTCCATAAATTGTGCATGAGATTGCAGGCATATGATATGATGCAAGCCCGTATTTGGGGAAAAATGATGCTCTAGCTGGGCTTCCCTCTCAGCTGGAGCACCAAAGTGCTGCTGCAGCACAGACAGCAAAAGTGCCCCAGCGACCGATCGCCAGGTCAGGCACTGCTCTGAAGTAGGTTTGTCTAAACTTGCTACTGCCTTGAGCTTGCTGAGGATGACTGGAAGGCTTTTGAAGCCAAAAAGCCAAGTTTTGCTAGAGCAGGAACTATAGTAACATTTTTTCAACACAAAAAAAAAAAAAACCACCAAAACAGTGCAACTCATAAAAAAACGATTGGAAATAAAAGTGCTCAAATCTTGAACTCCCCCATGCCACAGGAAGGCTCGTACCTTCCAGCCAAATTTCCACTCTTTCTTAGTGGTTGCTAAGGGTTCCTGGTCATAGAATGGTTGGAAAAGACCTTTAAAATCATAGAGTCCAACCTTTAACCTAACCCTGCCATCCCACCACTAAACCCTGTCCCTAAGCACCTCATCTATCCTTCTTTTAAATACCCCCAGGGATGGGGACTCAACCACCTCCCTGGGCAGCCCATTCCAGAGCCTGACAACCCTTTCAGTGAAGAAGTTTTTCGCGATCAGGTCTCCCCTCAGCCTCCTCTTCTCCAGGCTGAACACCCCCAGCTCCCCCAGCCGCTCCTCGTAAGCCTTGTGCTCCAGATGCCTCCCCAGCTTTGTGGCTCTCCTCTGGACATGTTCCAGCAACACAACGTCTTTCTTGCATTGAGGGGCCCAAACACAGTATTGGAGGTGCCGCCTCACCTGCACTGAGTACAGGGGGACGATCACTCCCCTATTCCTGCTGGCCACACTATTCCTGATACAAGCCAGGATGCCATTGGCCTTCTTGGCCACCTGGGCACACTGCTGTTTAAATAACATAAAGCCTCAGCCACCTAATCTGCGCAAGGCAGTTTTCCCCGTCTCCTGAATCATCTTTCAGTATGAAAGTAGCATATATTTGGAGCTGCAAGATAGTCTGCTTTCATAATAGCATCAATCTAAACACAGTGTTCCCTGAGAAATTGTTCATTTCAAACTGGGTATTGCAGTAATAAGCACTAACCAAGCATTTTTTTCCTGACAGGTAATTTTCTAGATCTGTCGCAAGCTACAGAACACCACTCCTCAGAGAAATATTAGCTTTCAAGATTGATGAGAATAGGAGTAAAGGATGAAGCCAAGTAGGCTAAACTCCATTAAAATCACAGCAGAAGCATGGCTTTTACAACATATTAATTATATGATGTAATCATTTTCTTAACTGAATTTGGCAAGTAACCTAACACAGGAGCTGAAATGTGATTTGGACACTTGACGAGAAAATGCATCAAGTGCATTTGTTTTCATGCTAAAATGTCACAGCAAGGGAACAGTCTAGGGTTAAACGGGCACGTTTGGAAACTTAAATGGTCGAGCATGTTTCATATTTATCATCGCTCTTCAATTTAAATGTTTCAGATGTGGTTGTCTACTATCAAATTGGAGGTCCCTATGTTACCACTGGTTGAACCACAGCAACGGAAGAGCAGATTCAGGTCTGCTTTCTTACAGGGAAGCTATTCCGAGCAGGTTCACAGAATCCCAGAATGGCAGGAGTTGGAAGGGACCTCAGGAGATCACCCAGTCCAACCCCCCTGCTCAAGCAGGCTCACCCAGAGCAGGTTGCACAGGACATCATCCAGGTGGGCTTTGAATATCTCCAGAGAAGGAGACTCCACAACCCCCCTGGGCAGCCTGGGCCAGGGCTCTGTCACCCTCACAGTAAAGAATTTCTTCCTCATATTCGACTGGGACCTCTTATGCTTCAGTTTGTACCCATTGCCCCTTGTCCTGTTGCTGGACACCACTAGGAAGAGTCTGGCTCCATCCTCGTGACATCCACCCTTAAGATGTTTGTACGTGTTGATGAGGTCCCCTCTCAGCCTTCTCTTCTCCAGGCTGAACAAGCCCAGCTCCCTCAGCCTTTCCTCACAGGGGAGATGCTCCAGTCCCCTCATCATCCTTGTTGCCCTCCTCTGAACTCTGTCTAGGAGTTCCTCACCTTTCTTGAACCAGGAAGCCCGGAAGTGGACACAGTGCTCCAAGCAGGTTCAAGTCTGCTTTCTTACAGGGCAGCTATCCTGCGCAGCATGCAGCTAGCACGGCCATTCCCATTCATCCATTACATGTTTTAAACATTTCTGACCTGACCTGGTTATAGGAGTTTTTTTCTTTTAATTCGGTGGGCATTAGAAAAGACCCTGCACAAATCATTTCAACAAGTGTATTTTCTTGGAAGTAGTGAACAAATATGCGACCTGATTTTGGAGAAATCGTCTGTTACTGATGTGAAATGTATTTTCTGTCTACCCCAGTGAAATCCATAGGCATAACTGATCATTGCATGATTATTCTTTGCAAGACTAAGTGATGTTTTGTTGGATATTGACTTTTTTTCATTTTACAGTGAATAGTCTAATGAAAAATGAGAAGTAGAAATGAAAATAATTTATTTTTTTAAAACCTATGTAGAGATGTTCCTACTAATATACCATTGGATTTGCCTTGAAATCTCTCTGAATCATATTTCTGTAAAATTTCACAAAATGTTATGCCTTCCAGGGATAAAACTGTATGTTTATTCTATAGAGCCAATTTCTATCTGCTTATGGCTTCTTTTAACCCATCCTTTCTGCATATTTTCCCTTTTGCCTCCTCCCTCTTTTGTCTCTTCCTTTAATCCATGTGCAACAGGTCTCACACAAAAATAGCGCTATGAGAACTTAACGCTAGCTTTCATAGAATCATAGAATCATAGAATGTTTTGGGTCGGAAGGGACCCCTAGAGGTCATCTAGTCCAACCCCCCTGCAGGAGCAGGGACACCGCTAACCACATCAGGTTGCTCACAGCCCCGTCCAACCTGGCCTTGAATGTTTCCAGGGATGGGGCCTCCACCACCTCTCTGGGCAACCCGTTCCAGTGTTTCACCACCCTCATTGTAAAGAATTTCTTCCTTATATCTAGTCTAAACCTACCCTGGCAAAATCATTCCTCTGGCAACTGCTGAGCTCTCGGTGCTCCTCAGGGAAAACAAGCGCTTGTTAGAAACACGCATCGTGTTTTCTGTCGCACACAAATTCTGATACTTGTGATTTTTCTGTTACGATGTAGTGGAAACAGTCAGTAAACTGAGCTCTGATGTAACTAGGCTGCGTGCCTCGGGCCAGTTAATGCTGCTGTGAGACTTGCCTTGTTGTGCTGGTATAAATGTCACTTTGAAAGCGTTTAGAGAGGTGGGTAGGGATTAAAAGGCTCTTGCACATTTTTAGCAGCCCAAGTAGGGTCTACCTGCTGGCTTATATCCGCTCTAAATTGGCTTTGCCTGCTGCCTCAGGGGTCATTGGATGGTTTGGAGTGTCCATAAACTGGGCTTTGTTAACCTGTCGTGTCATAACCCGGTCATTTCATCACCTGCTTTAATCGGGCATCCTGAGGTACCAGTGGTTTCAGAGGGTTTCTTCCTTCATTCACCTTCCAGTTGCAGCTGCATTAAACCCTCAAGTGCAGCCATGAGTATCAATTTCTTATATTCTTTTATGCGTAGCATAGAAGTTTCAGCTTCTCTTAGACTTGAAAATGTGGCTTAGTGATTGTCTTAAAATCCAAATTCTGCTTTTAGAATCATAGAATCGTTTAGGTTGGAAAAGACCTTTAAGATCATCGAGTCCAACCTTTAACCTAACCCTGCCATTCCACCACTAAACCATGTCCCTGAGCACCTCATCTACCCTTCTTTTAAATCCCTCCAGGGATGGGGACTCGACCTCTTCCCTGGGCAGCCCATTCCAGAACCTGACAACCCTTTTGGTGAAGAAATTTTTCCTGATACCCAGGAAACATTTTACTTCCATCAGTGAGGTCATTAGATTTCAGCGAGCAGGGTGCTGTGTGGGGTTGACCCTGGTCTGCTCATGCCGGTTGTGCAGTCCCTTCTTTGCAGGCCTGTGCAGAGCAGTTTGGGAGGACCGAAATGTCCGGCTCATGCAGGCATTGCTGCGCACGGACAGGGCTCGCTCCTCCTGCTCCCAGACCTGCGCGTTGGCCGCCTGATGGGGGCGTGCCTGGCCCCCGCCTGCCTTGGGTGTGGGCAAGATCTTCTGCCATCTGCTGAGAGAAAGCCCTTACGGCCAGGTCCCCGGTAGGGCTGCAGCCTCTCTTCCCACAGCTGACGGGAGATGGGTCGCTCGGCTCTGCTTTACCCAGCAGGCCGGTCACCACGGGCAGGAACGCACGTGTGAGAGGTTTGGGCAAGCAGAGGCAGCGTATAGCAGGAGCTGCGGCACCAGTCTGCGTTGCTCATGTCCCTTCTGTAGAGCCAGGCTGTAGCTCCTACATATTTAGGAGAGGGGCACTTCAGGGTCCTTTCATGTCCAAATAATTTTTTTTTTCTACATGCCTTCCCATAGTCATAGCTATGTCAACCACAGTAATTTCTCCATACCACCACAGCGGTTTAGTTTTCCTCTCCTTTATGTAGACTTGCCCACAGCGTATACTGCTCTGATCTTTCCAAAGCACTTTGCAAAGCTGGTAGAGGCACTGGGGGATAATCTCTGTGAGGCCGGTAAATTGGTCACCACTGAAGCACTTGGAGACGTGAAACAAGGTGACTGAAACCTGCGCAGAGGAAGCCTTCCTCTCGTTTGGAAGTACAGTGACCTGCGGGCACATGAAGCAAACCATGGGAGTTTGCAAAGCCTCTGTCCTTTATTGAAGGATGCCACCGGAGGGAGTGAGGAGAAAACTGCAGACAGACCAAGATATTGGTCACCCAGGGTAGTGTGTGAAGAGGGGGAAATCATCAAAAGGGATGCTTGACCATGGAGAACAGTTGTCCCTGATTATCTTTTTTTCCCTTATCTTAAAAGGCTCTTCTTTTTTCTTTTTCATATTATTATTGCAAGGTGCAAAGCTCGGCAGAGGATTTTCTCATTGAAATGGAAAGTTAAACTGAAGCGTCCATGAAGCTGTGGTATTTGTACAAAACCAAAAGAAACTCACAGCTGGGAAAAGCCAAGGTTCAAGTTCAGGATATCAAGGAAAATAATATGATTTGCCTTCTATTGTAGCAAAAGGGAAATAATGGTCATTGTTACTGCATTACCGCCTAAAGTGCTTATGCCTGAAGATGTCACATGTTACAGTTTTCTTGAACAGTTAACGTGAAAAATACTCTTGCTGGTTGTCCCTGTCCCCATTTAATCAAAGTCATGGGCACTGGCATTTGTGTGACAACAGATGCCAAGCTGAGACTTGGAAGTCCAGGTCTGTGCCAAATGCCATGGAAAAACTGCTTGTGCGTAAAGGGAAGTGGCTAGCAAGCATGCTCTGCCACCTCAGCACCGCCCGGGGTGTAGGAGATCAGCACTCCTGACGCTAGCCATGAGCGTGGCTTCCTGCGAGGTGAGGACCAGCACCTGGTTCCAGGACACCAGATCCTGGCTGCGCAGCAGGAGTGACCCGCGTGGGGTGAGATGTGCCTCACGGCAGGAGGAAACTTGTCAAGGAGCTGTTTTCTTCCCTCTCACAAGGCTGAGGGATGTCGCCCAGAGGCCTTGGACTTGTCCCACATGCGGGCTGTTGGGTGCTTGATTCATTTTCAATGAGAGAGTAGAGGGAGCATTGACCAGGTAGACAGGGTTTGCCCAATGTGAAGTGTCAATCCTTTCCACATCTTTCTCTCGGTAGGTGTTGAAATACACTCTAATGAAGACATGAGCATCCATGGACAGAGGTTTTGTGATGGGCTCTCAGCTGAGGACCTCTTCTTTGACCCGAGTTCCTTGTTCTGAAGGGTAGGTGATATTGCTGGGCTTTGTTTTGGCCTTCTTGAGCATTTCTTAGTGTTCCTGAGCACAGCCTTCAGGCACAGCTTTATCCCAACCCTCTATCTGAGCAGTGATCCCCTTGCAGACAGGCAGATAACCAGCTAGAAATGGCTGCTGTAGCTCGATGTTGAAAAGCTGTGATTGTGCACTTATTCCCTGTGCAAGCTGATGCACATCCAGGGCTTGGCTGGGGACAACAGGACGCTTAAAGGGCACCCTCAGAGAGCAGCACTACAGCACAGAAAAGGCCACACGAGCCGGGCACGCCAGGCAGCCTTGTGAGGGGTGTGCATGTGGTCAAGCCACGCCTGAAGCTGGGGTGGTGGTGGGAATATTGGGGGCAGCCTGGGACCGTTGCAGGAGCACAGCAGTGAAGGACTTTGGCCTTGAGGGCACTGCTAGGGCCGTTTTTAATCACCCAGCTGGTAAGTCCCAGGTCACTCTGTCACAGTCTGCTAAGCAGCGTGCTTTAGGAGGCTGGTCAGGGTTAAACTCCAGCTGTCTTAGACTTAGGAATGGGTCTCTGCAAAAAGTCAGCAAGAGATAGGCTGTGGCTAGCGGCTGGTGATGTTGGGCCACTTGGCTGCTTAAATGGGATCTGCGCAGGGGCTGCAGACTTTAGCCTGGAGAAAGAGAGAGCAGCGCTCCAGTAACCGGTACAAGAGTGACATGGCTGGGGACAAGCACCCTTGCATCAGGCTTCAGTGAAGCCAGTGTCTGGGTCACTGTCCTCACCATTAGCGGGCAGGTGAAAGATTTCCCATATTTCACCACAACGCAGCTTTTTCTTCCTTCTTCTCGCTGTAAAGGGTTGCTCTCCCTTCTTACACTGGTCCCCTTGCCTTCATGCTCCTCTCTCCTGTTGAGGCTGTCGTAACAAACCCAGGGAAAGCTTGACAGGAGGAATTCATCCCCCTCAGGAGGGACAAAACCAGGTTCCCAGTTTGGTGCTTTGCTTCCTTCGGCTGGGTGCCACCACTGGGGCTGTTTCACTGCCAGGGTGGGAAGGGACAAGCCAATTGGGGCATGGAGAGGGGCACAGGGATTTCTGCTCCAGATGAATTAATTCAGACTCAAAATTTTCAATTATGACTATAGCCTGATTGGGAAGAGAGGCTATATCTGAAATACAATCACTGATGCCTCAGTAAAGACTAAAAATACTCCAGACTGATGCTTAAATCACATGTAACCTGTCTCTTCAACACAACAAGATCTCATTTTTCAACAGTGTGGGAATATCCCTTGGAGTACTTGGAGAACTCCAAGTTCTATTACCTGGAGCGTACTAGATTGGAGGGTACTTAGCAGTCTAAAACTAAGATACAGAGGACTTAAAAAAACTTTTTTTCAACCCATACTGGAAATCTAAAACTAAGATACAGAGGACTTACTTAAAAAAACTTTTTTTCAACCCATACTGGAAATTATCTTCCCTTCTATTTAAAATTAGCAACTAACCTGCTGGTAAAGTAACTTCATTGCCGGTTTCTTCTGCTATGTTCAAGTCACATTCGCAGGCGGTGACACCTCCCCGTTGTTTTTTAATGTGTCGTCTTTTTTTTTTTTTTTTAAACCTGTGTGAGATTTTTTCCTCAATTTCATTTGAACTACAAATCTAGTGGTCTTCAGTGAAGACAAAAAGACGACAGCACTGCTATTTCAGCAACATACCAACAGGCACTATGTTTGTGGGTGCGCCTGTGAGCCCCTGGGTTCTGCGGTATCACCCCATTTTAATGGAAGTGGCCTTTTTGTCAGCTACGTGCTCTTCATTAAAGACTTTTGCATGCAGCAGTAATAAGGCTATGAGGAAATCTGCTGTCTTGGGCCAGCCACAGATTCACAGGCTGTATTAATAGATAGGATTAGTGAAGAAGCTGCAAAGCTCCTGTCCCTTGCGATTTCCTTCTTTAGCTCATTAGTCTTAATGAAGAGCTCCCTCGAATACAGGGAGCAGAAACTGAGGAAAAGGCTGGAACCGTTTTATTTCGCTGAGACGTACTGGGGAAAGGGCAATTCCTGGGTCACGAGCTCGGCTGGAAATGTCGGCCCAGTCTTCTCCGCAGGCACCCTGGAGGAACAACAACGTCAGCCTTCTGAGCAGAGAGGCGGCTGTAACAGAGCAAGGAGAGACCATCATAGGTTTCTACCTGCTGGCTTTAGGTATGTACTCAGCTTGGATGTGAAAGGAAGCTCCTAAGTAGAGTTTGGTATAAAGTCCAAAGTGATTCATTTGGGTTTCATCCCTAATGGAACGCGTGCTAGAAAATGCAACGTGTTTCATCAGCTATTACCAGATCAAGGAGGTCCGGCTTTCTTTTGTTAAAGAGAGGTGAACAGTTAATGCAGAAATCTTGAGGAAACAAAACAGTCAAGCCTGTAAACTTTTAACTAATGCTCACTCAACTTAATCTGTGGGAAGATAAAAAAATTACCTTATCAGAAGTGCATGATCCTTCTGTGTCTTCTCGTGTCTCGGCAGCACTGAATTAATGTTCTGTGATTTGCAGAGTTTTGGCTGCTGCTGGTCAGTTGGCATCCTACAATTACCTCCTGCAGAGGCAGAAAATACAGTTCCACAGCTTTACTTTTTCTTTTTTAATTATTTGTGCTGTTCTTGGTTTAAACATCGGGTGCACAAAGAAATAAAATCCTTCTTCAAACAGGATCTGAGAACTAGAACATTATCCTGTGTTAGCAGCCACAATACCATGGCTTTATTTTAGTTCTGCTGCAAGATAGTTCTTGCAAGTGTATAATAAGGATTTGAAAGTAGCACCCAAAATGCACTCACTTTGATCCCAGCACAATTTTGTCTTGTTTGTTTAAATATTGTCTACTTAGGGCAGACTCATCGCAGGACACAAGGAAGTGTTATGAAATTTCAGGGAAGGCAGGTTTGCTAAGGTAACCAAAACTTCCAACCATAAATCCTCACAGGAAAATACAAGAAAACCTAATTTTTAGTAAATCTGTTCTTCTAAACAGCATATCCAAAAATGCTTCTGTTTTTAAATGATTGAACTAAACAGATTTTTTTTTCTTTTCTAAGCTTATCACATATGGCAAGTAGCTTACTAGCCTTCAGCTTATGCTTGAGAAAGGTCTATGGAAGTTACAGTGCAAAATGCTAAGTATTATCATATGTTTACATGTGACTGTCTTCTTTTACCTATAGGAACTAGGGAGAGAAAAGGTGTGTTTTGAATAAAAGCAGAGATTCTAGTAGAAAAAAAATGTACAGCTTCTATCTTAGGAGACTTAATTAGAAGAGTGGCCATGAGCTAAATCAGAGTTGTTCCAATTTATCCCCAATCTGTTCACATCTGCGTATCCCTTCATGAATGGCTGGGAAATGGCTGCACCATCAGCTAATGAATTAATCACTTGCACTTAGGGCTAGAAAGAACATCTTAGGTCAGCAAGGCCAGTCCCCTGGTGTGACAATATCTAATCGCATTTATGAAGTTACCATGCTCCCTCTTGCAACTGGCCTTGGGCCGGGGGGGTTGGGGGTGGTTGGTGTTGCTGCCACCGTTCCAACTGACAGCCTGTTCCTGATTTTGCATCTCTGTTGGGAAGAGCTTTTCCTAAATTCTTAGCTAAAGTGATCACACCAACTTTATACTCTTTTTGTCACCCCTTTTAACTTAAATAATTTTTTTGTCTGCACGTAACGTCATGAGGCCAGTCTGTGTTCCTGAAGGAGCAACCATGCCCTGTGCTCAATGTTTGTATTCCTATATTAAGCAAGTGAGGGTTGGGGATTTTTGGTTGGTTTATTTGGCATTTTTTTTTTATTATAATTTATTTATCTTCTGTCATAATATCCTTTCCCCTGTCCTTGCAGCATCTCATCCTCACAGCCTTTTACGCTGTCTTTTCCAACCCGGACTCCTTTTTTCTTTTTTTTTTTAACTTATAGCCAGGACTGAATACAGCATCCAAGCAAGGTCTTGCCATCGCTATTCACATTTATATTTACTCTTCCTCAGCTCTACACATTCTTCCTAGTGTTGCCTCTGCATCACACCGGTAGTTCAAACTTCTTCCATCAGTCACCCAACAGAGGTGTTTTCCTCTGCTGCTTCCTAATGGTGACCCCACATCTTCTAGCAAGTACCTTTTAAAGCACCTAGGTGCCTGAGCTTTTAGGTTGTATGTCTACTGGGTTTTGATTGCTCCAGATCCTTCTGCCAAGTTACAAGTGCTTGGCACATCATAGCTGCTATTCTTGAAACTTAACTCCAGATTCAAAATTCAAGTTGCATTTCTTGCAGAGTATCTATAACCAGTAATAGCACTACTCCCAGTGAACTGTGGTGTGGATCTGGTTCAAATGTGAGGGAGGTAGGTATAGGTTTTTGCAATAAGAACTTCTGAAAAAAAATCTGTTAGTCATACATAAATCAGAAACGTCCTCGTGTCCTTTTCCCCTCAAAGGCCTACTGCCACGCTTCTGCAAGCACCAGCCATAACAGTTCACAGCTATTAGTTTTATGTACACCAATAACTCAAGTCTATCTGGGGAGCAGTGATGTGGCAGAACAAAGTACTCTGCTACGCAGACACCCTCTTGCCCTTCTGGCAGCAGAGGACAAAGGCCAGTCCCTGCATCACCGTCCCCTGCCTGCGTTTCTTTAGGGGTCTGGAAAGAGAATCTGCGTTTGCAGGAGTCGACGAGTACTTCCTTACACAAAGTCCCAAAGATGTTTGTATCTCGCATGTCTGGGTTTTTGGTGCCTCAGTGATTACACTTCTGTAACTGCTACACGTTTTCTTCTCTTTGGGATCTAAGTGCAGCTTTCTGCAAATTCTGACATACATTTCCGACCCAAAAGGGATGTATGCGATTGGTGTTAGCCCTTACCCAGGAGATGGGCTTCCTCTGAATCTCTTCACCTTCCCAGGATAAAGTCCAAAAAAACCTATCTTTGGCCAAGTCTTCCCACTGTCACATGTCTTGACAGAGTACATGAATATCCAAGAACCATGATCCAACACCCTTTGCTGCGATGAGGCCTCTTTGTGTGTCCCCTTCTGGAAAGTCTCGCATGTCACAGGTAGCGCGGATGTCACACGTGGCAGGCAGGACGCTGATGTACATGTCGTACGTCATACACCAGCCAGGCAGTATCAGATCCAGACGGAGAGGGGTCTTCAGCATAGCGCATGGAAACCTGAGCTCAAAGCCCATGATGGAGCAGGGGTCGCACAATAACACCACAAGAAAACGAAGCATCGAAGTGCATGAGTGCATTTCGCAAACGCTGACAGATTTTGAGATTACCGCACCGCTTCTTGGCATCTGAAACACCCTTCCATCATTCTCCGTGCTAATGCTTTGGCCAGGGGACCGGCAAAGTGGGGGGAAAATGCAACGCCAGTTGCGTGGCGGCGAGTTGTCACAGCGTGCTTAGAGGGACTGTCTGCGGGTGACAGCAGCCACCGTGTTGCCCTTCGATAGCTCAGCTGCGCCAGCGGCCCCTTTCTGAAGGCAGCGCTCTGCTTCCATCCTGCCCTTCCATGACCTCAGAATTGTCTTTGACAGACGGCTGGGAGCTTGTCCTGTCGCTACCATTACATCTGACCCCTTTTTGCCTATGCCCAAAGTGACATAGTACTGTGGAAAATCCTTTTGTAGTTTCATTTATTAGGTGCAATTTAAAAATACTGTCTGCAGCTGCTAGCGAAGTCAAACTTCAACCTGGGGGGGGAAAAAAATGAAGCATTTTTTTTCTTCGTAATTATTAATTGAAGTTCTTAAGTAAATTGTTCTTTTCTGCATTTATACACAATTTGTTCCGCGCTCGTTTTCCCTCGTTTCACCGTTAACTGGGACTGTTAGAGCAAATGCTTGGCATAAAAGGAAATTTTAAGTCAGTAGGAGAGAATATTTTTTAGGGAACAAATTCTGCCTTTCTGTGGGTGTTTATGTCAGAAGGGCTGCTAAGAGGGTTTTTTTACGAATCCCATCAGAAAACTGGAGCAGACCACACGACCCAAACATGCCTTCAAATGGCACACGTTTCCGAATGGTAATAGTAAGCTGTGATTTGACAAGTGACAGAACGAGTGTTATTTTGAGACGTTGTTTGACAGATAAACCCGAGAAGGTGGGAAGGGAAACAAGCTATGCTCGAAACGCTCATCAGCAAAATGATCGCATTTATTGAACAAATAATCTCTGCACGCTTTGTCAAGTCTAAAACGGAATGCCTCTTCTCCTTCCAGCCGCAAGTGGCAGCGTGCCCTGGGTGGGAGCATGTGTCCGTATAATTAGCAGTGGAGATTAAAACCAGAGCCAGGGTCGCTTCACAGCTGCAATAGTTAACGACAGCTTTGCAAATTCTCTAGATTTTATCACTGTTTTAAATAAAGTTTTCCAGCCTGAAAATCTTCTACAGCAAACCTCTTCAGGTAGGCATTTATGCTTGCGTAGAGGTAGTCGAATCAGTAATTGCCTTCATTCATGCCTGCTCTATATCTGGGTGCTCAATCCAATTTCTGTCCTAGCGATCAGGGATATTTGCTGAGGGAAAAGCGTAGCTTGTGTTGTGGCACTGAGCCTGCACCTTTGGCTCCCATTTCTTCAATTCTTCCACTTAAGGCTCCCTTTTTTTATATTTCAAACTGCAGATGGGTGAGTTGTAACCCCCATTTTTCTAATTCATGCTTGTCAGATTTTACAAGTAAAGGCCATGCACCAGTGTCTAGTAAGAAGCAGTCTAAGTGCAAAGCATGATGACCTATCTCAGGTGGATGCAGTCATCTGTTGGAAATGTGGATGACCAGCTCGGAGCTATCAGTCCCCTTGTACCAAATTTAACTCTGCAAAGACATAAATTGAATGTTAACCATGAAATTGCATGCAGCCTCAGGTGTTTATGGCTTGTTCAAAGACCATCTCAGGTACATGAGAGGAAAAAAAAAAAAGGGTATATCTGGATGCTCAGGCGTGAGTGATTTGGCAGAAGTCTTTGTAAAATTGTCGTGTTCCCTCTTAGCTATTCCCAGAGTTAAACAGTCTCGCTGTTCTCAGTCGCTTTCAGCAGAGAGATTTTTCAATATCCTTCGCCACTCCTGCTGGCTGCCTTTCCAGTGCTTGCTTTGCAGGGGCTGGCAGACAGCAGGCGCATACAGGACTTTGTCGATAGGGCTTGGGTTCCTGACTACCACCAGCTTGCTTCACAGCCTTCCTGCGCCTCCCCCAGAAATCACAGGTAACAGCACCTGTGACATCTGTGGATTAAAATGCTCTATTAGGGGGTATTATGCCAGGGGAAGGATTACTACTGAATTATATAAGGGCAAGGCAACATTTTTAATATTGCTGTCCATCCTACTCCTCCTACCTCCCAATGTTTGCAAAGGTGGTACCAAGTACATTCTGTGAGCGCCTGAGGAGAAAAGGTGCCTCCTTAGCTGTTCACAGAATCCCAGAATGGCAGGGGGTGGAAGGGACCTCGGGAGATCACCCAGCCCAACCCCCCTGCTCAAGCAGGCTCACCCAGAGCAGGGGGCACAGGACAGCGTCCAGGTGGGCTTTGAATATCTCCAGAGAAGGAGACTCCACAGCCCCCCTGGGCAGCCTGTGCCAGGGCTCTGTCACCCTCAATGTAAAGAATTTTTTCCTCATATTCAACTGAAACCTCTTACGTTTCAGCTTGTGCCCATTGCCCCTTGTCCTGTCGCTGGGCACCACTGAGAAGAGTCTGGCTCCATCCTCGTGACATCCACCCTTGAGATACTTGTACGTGTTGATGAGGTCCCCTCCCAGTCTTCTCCAGGCTGAACAAGCCCAGCTCCCTCAGCCTTTCCTCACAGGGGAGATGCTCCAGTCCCCTCGTCATCCTTGTTGCTCTCCCCTGAACTCTTTCTAGGAGTTCCTCATCTTTCATCAGGATTTAGCATTTACCAGCTCTCATTTAACCCCTTCTACTCCAGTACTGCCAGTCTCCCAGCAGCTGCTCCCAGCCCTGCCCTGTGTTAAGGAACTTCTCTGGCTGTGTGTTATCTGTGTCTTTTTGCCACTTTGGAAGGGCCAGCATCTCTCCTTGCTGAGCAGCGTTGCAGCTGAGGGGGGAAATGCAGTGATTCCTCTCTGAACCTTATGTTGCATGGAAGTGCTCAGTTTCTTCCCATCTGCTGGTTTTTTTTTTCCTTTCAATCTCAGCTGGAGCCTGTTCTTTCTCACCAGGATTATTTTAGGATGCAGGGGTTGGATTTGGGGTTTGGCGGTTTGGTTTTGGTTTTTTTCATATACTCGTGAGTGAATGCTGGTAGCCTGCAAAACAATGTTCCCTCGGTTGTTTCTTTTCTCTCCTGTGTTTTATTGAGATGCCACCTGGTGATACCAAAGCCTTATAGCACTTGGAAGTTCAGAGGTTTCTCTCTGGGCTCTTGGTCTGCCTGTGATGGATGGACCCTGACGCACATAACGCCTGCCAAGCAGAGGAGGGGATCCCTGCCCTCACCCCATGCCAGGGCTGTTGCTGAGCTTCCTCCGCCTTGCATTTTCAACTTTTTTCCCTGTTGTGCCGTCAGGGTCTGAGGGGCTGGGGAGGGAGATTGGTTGGTTTGAGGTGTTCTTTTGGTTGGGATTAGTTGGGGGTTTTTTTGTTGTTGTTTTGGGCTTGTTTGCTGGGGTTTCGGAGTTGGTTTGGGGTTTTTTAAATCAGTCAGTACAGTCAGCAACCCCTGACCAGCACATCTATCTGATGGTGCAAAGATCCAGTGTCCCATAGTCACCGCTGTAGTCAATAGCACTTTTAGGTGACCGCTGGTTTTGTTATTCCATGGTTTACTGAGAATTCCGTTCCTCCATATTTCTTTTTTTTTAATCACCGTATTAATATGGTCTACTACTCACTTTGGGGACTGGACATGCCAATGCAGGCTCTCCACCTGCTCTGGTTAAACAGATTGTGCCCGCCTGCAGAAGTCATACTGGCTCTGTAACCTTATCGCCCTCAGTGCTTCCCTCATCCCCACCCTCAGCGTGCGAACGTAGCTCCAAAACATGATCACAAACACCGAGTCTCTGCCACCTCCATCTAAAATGCGTACTGTCGTTTTAACATGGCGTTTTGCTCAATTTCTTCCTTAAAATGCTTTAACTGAAAACTCCCTTACCCTGCAGGCTGGGGGGAATTTGGTCTCTATATCCCCAGGAAGTACCCAGGGCTGGCCCTTTAAGGGTACCCTCCTAGCCATCGCACCGCTGCCAAAACTCAGCTATTTACAAAGGAGGTGCCCTTTTATTTTCTCTGCCATTTTAGCCCTATGTCTTCATACTGCTGGGGAAAATTATTTCCATGCCTACTGCCTTGAAAACTGTCGCACCTTAGAGAAGGCAGAGCTGGCGGACGCAAACGCCACAACCACCACGTTTGCACTGCGCGCTGTCCTGGTGCATTCCCAACGCCGTCCTCCTCCGGCGCCCTGCTGTGCCTATCTATAACACCTAGGCTCAGCCAAAAGTCAGAAGCAATTCCTGACTTAAAGTGCATGCAGCTGCTGGAAAGGAGACTCGATTAAGAAACATTGTCACCTAGTGGCCAGAATAAGATGTAGCTATTGTTGTTGATCTTATAACGAGATATATAGAAAATACATGTACACGTCTCGGTGTATCATTGCACCAGTGACTATTTTTGGTTAATACCATATGCCAACGTGTCAGCTCTTCCCAGTTCAAAAGCTCTTTAGTAAACCATGTGCATTTGCTAAGCAAGCCAGAGCGGCAGCAGCTTGGTGATTTTGCAAAGAGAAGTTATTAAAAGGGAATTGCTCTGCAGAAAAAGCAGTTCATAGCGCCGTACGGAGACTGTCCCATCAACCTCCTCCCCTCCCACTCCAGGCCACCCAGAGCACCTCTCCGGGTGTAAGCACCCAACCTCTCTGTTTGGAGAACAAGCATCTTGCTCTTTGGCATTTCAGCTCGTGATACTCCCAGATAGCCTGCAGATTTGGAGGCAAGTTCCTCCCCTCCCTCTCTAGCTGAGGCAGCCCGGCGGCAAAGTCCTGGGTTCCTGACATATGGGGCTGTTGATGGTTTTTGAAGGCAGGCAGCTGCCCCCTTGCTGCAACGTTAAACCTATCAGCCATCTTTCATCTCATGAATGCCTTTGAATATCCAGAGATGCTACGCAATGCCATCATGTCACGCCCCTCATCAGTGCATACGTTCGCTTCTCGCTGTGTCAATAAAGAGCACCCTTGCTCTGGGGTACCTACTGCTTGTGCCTGGATAGAAGGCTATGGATCAACTCTTTTCTCCCCCACCTGGTAGTTAATGTTCTACCCTGGCATCAACTGTGGGGAGCAAAACCACATTGCTCCACCTTGCCAAGGTGAAGTGAGGCCACCTGTGTCGGCAGCGGCAGAGGTGGTTTAGGGGGTGGGAATAGGAGCCAAGGGGGAGGCAGGTACGGCCTGACCTGCTGCTCAGCCCCACTCCAGCAGCCGCCCTGGAGCCATCCCCTTTGCTGCTAAGTCCTGTTTTCAACACTGAGCCTGACCCTTATGAGTAAACATCTTGTTAAAGTCATTCGTTGCTACATGACTACATCATTCCAGAAAGTGGGATGCAAACTACCAGGGTCCTGCACCACTGGGTGGAGCAATAGCCATGTGCGTTTGGGAACTCTAGGTCTCTCCAAGTGAGTAAGTAGCTGACTTTCACCAGATTTGGTCATCTCCCTTGCGTTTTTCCTCTTGTAACTAGACACATACAAGTCAGGCATCTCTGTTCCAGGAGGATAAGAGAGGACACAACTTTAAAAATAAATGAAAAAAAGACTTTAAAGCTTTCAAAAGGTCTGTTTTAAATGTATTCTTCATACAGATTACCAGGTATATTACTGAAAAATATTCCCATCTGGGACAGGCTCTGCTGCAAGGAGAGCCTAGACTGTTCTAAGAGAAGAAACTTAATCGTATTAGCTGCATTTCACGAGAGAGGATGGTAAAGTGGTGCTCTGGCTCTGTGCATGAACTTCCAGTATCTGTTATTGTAAACGATGTGCCTAAGCAGCTGCACCTTTTGGCAGAGTGTTTGTGGTCTCTGCTCCACTCTACTGATCTTTCCTCCTTCCCTTTTTTCCCAGGTGTTACGTTTCATGAGTTTCAGCTGTCTACTTAGGAAAAAAAAACTTCTGTAGGCCCTTAAATGGTGGATCTTCAACAGGTGCAGCAGCAGCTCTTCGTGTTTGTTCTGTTTTATTGCTGGAGTTATTCACGTGTTCCTGCTTCTGAAATGTACCCAGCTACTTTACAAGGCTTAATGCATAGGTTTTCCAATGGATAATCTGGTTTAATTTGTTTCTAACAGAACAAAAAGGTAATTTTAGAAGAGGCGTCAGACATTTACCCACTGAACTGCTTCTTGCTTTATTTGTTTTTTGATTTCGTGGATTTAATTTTTTTTTTCCAGGTTGGCTGTCTTGGTTTGGAAACAGCATTGTGATTTTTGTCCTGTATAAACAAAGACACGTTCTGCAGCCCACTGACTACCTCACGTTTAACTTGGCAGTATCAGATGCTAGTATCTCCGTGTTTGGTTATTCACGGGGGATCATCGAAATCTTCAATGTCTTCAGAGATGATGGATTCATTATCACGTCAATATGGACTTGCCAGGTAAGACTGGGTTGCACTTAATTAGACAAAACAGGTGCAGCTATTTCTGCGTATATGCTGTAACCAGACAGGCCCAAAAGAATGAAAAGAAATACTGACTGACCTTCCAAAAGGACCATGTGCTCTTTTGTTACACCCATAAATCTATGCTTTTGATCTGTGATTTTTTTTTTCTATCTATTTGCAATAGTTCCTACAAGTTTGGGGTTTTTACTTCATGTCATAGCTCCCCTTCACGTTGGAAAGCTAAGGTGTAGGCTGTGCTTGTTATCAGCTCTCCTGAAGTCAACCTGGTTGTTGGCACTTTAACATTTGACTTAAAGCAATGTAGACTCCTACTTGACAAGGTGCGTAGAGCAAAGCCTTCACACAGCACTTGGGTATACCCAGACATTTTAGCATACAACTTCTGGTACTGAATCAGTCGTAACTCCTCAGTCATAACCCTGAATTCTTGGTTGGTTCGTTGCCTGTGGTAGGATGAGTGACTTAATGGTATGGCACGGTCATCCCTGAACTTGGAGGCAGCTTTTTGTT
>NW_009258285.1:0-5273 GCF_000687185.1 Egretta garzetta
AGGTTGGTTAGGCAAGACCTGCCTTTTATGAAAAGTCATCAAAACGACGTCTGTGCTGGGGAGGGCGGGGGAGTGACAGGGCCACCTCTCGCACGCAGCCCCCAGAGCACGCACAGACAGAGGCCATCGGGACTCCTGAGCTCGCCTCTCCTCCTGACCCTATTCCTGAGCCACGATGAGCCAGCTATGCTGCATCCCGCTTTTCCTATCGCCAAAGCACTGCTAAGGCTTATTATCATCTTTGTAAGGTACTTGGAGCTTTACTTTTTATAATGAGTTGCAAAAGAGCTAAATGGTTTTACTACTGAGTAGATTTGGAAGTATTTCAGCACGAAGGTGCCTACAGCCCCTACACACACATGTGTTAATCATAGAATCACAGAATCATAGAATGTTTTGGGTGGGAAGGGACCCCCAGAGCCCACCCAGCCCAACCCCCCTGCAGGAGCAGGGACACCTTGAACCACATCAGGTTGCTCACAGCCCCGGCCAACCTGGCCTGGGATGGTCCCAGGGATGGGGCCCCCACCCCCTCTCTGGGCAACCCCTGCCAGGGTTTCACCACCCTCACTGCAAAGAATTTCTTCCTTATATCTAGTCTAAACCTAGACAAAAGCTGTGCAGGAAGCCTTTATTCCAGAAAGGGGTTTGGGGTTGGGTTTTTGTTTTGGTTTGTTTTTTTCTGTTTCTTGATGCTCTGATGACACCCTGTGGACTTTTCCCTGTACTACTGTAGCTGTGCAAAGACCCAAGAATTCAATTCTTTTTCTCCCCAGTGGCTCTTCTACTCCATTTCCCTCCATCTTTCTCTAGCGACTTTTTTTCTGCAGGCTGCTAGCTCAGTCTTTAATGGCCTTTAGCAAGGGAGCCACGTCATTAATTCGGCATACACTGCTGCCTTGCTGACATTGGTCGTTTTGCAGTTAGATGGTGGAGTGACCCAGCCCTCTCGGTGACCGAGCATGCTCCACGGCACATCTCACCATGCAGCAGCAGGTGTCAGATGTTCCAAGTGACCTGCCCACTGGGACGATAGTGATTTGGGACCTCCTCCACAATGAATTCCCCCAGATTTAGACTCTGGAAGAACATACATGTCCTTTGTCCCCTCGGTCCCACCTTCTGTGCCAGCAGAAGGATATATGCAGTATTTGTAGCTGTTCTGCCTTAAAATGTGCTGCCTGTATACTTATTCCCATCGGGGGTATACACACCATCAAGCGCTGGTCCTTGAAGAGCAATGTTTGGGGGGGCACACAGCAGCCGCTGGCTTCCCCCACCATTCCACAGCACTTGTCTGTGCTTGGGAAGTACTTTCCCTCTTAGTTTCCCTCAGTCTCAGAAGAAATATTAAAGGAAGGGCAGGAGTAGGAATTAAACTTTTTTCACCTACGAGTGCTCGCCTCCATTTGAATTCACACCATGAGCACAACCAGAACCACCCCAAACCTGCCAAATAGCTGGAAGTGAGCATCAGAGATTTCAGTGGCAAAATATTAGGATGAGAGCATCAGTTTTCAGGGAACCATCCTTCCACCGACAGCAACACACCTGGAGACCTCATGAATGCTGTCGGGTGCAGTTAACGCGTGGACGGAGTTTGTGGTGGCCATGCTACAGAACGGAGGCACCTGCGTGACATATGGGGAAGACATCAGGCCTGGTGTACGCAGTTTAGGGGAAAATAGTCAATATTCTGACAAGGTGAGATTCAGACTAAACCTTGGATGAAAACGTAGGGTGAATTTTACCAGTAGTATTGTCCCAAATGACAGCAACAGAAGAAGAGTCAATCCTGCCGACTTCGATCGCCCCCTTCAGCTTGCCGGCAGTGACAGCCACCAGAAGTCTGTCTTTATTGAGAGGTGAGGACAGCGAATAGCCAAAGGCTTGCGTGATAGCTCTGCTGAGGAAACGAGACCTGGCTCAAACACCGCCAAGGAGTTTTGTGTGTAATGAGGGGGAACCTTTGAAGGGATACCAGACTTGTAAGCATGGAAAAAGGAGAGAAATGTTCCTCCGGGGGGCAGGGGCAGATACAGCCACCAAGCGTATTCCAAGAGGCTACCGAAGATCTCAGAGTACTTCAGCCCCAGCAGTTATTTAAAATGTTGGGTGGAATAAATTGAATGGAGGCCTCTGGGGTGGATGTTCATCGGGAAATAATTCCAGCCCCTCTGGCTGGATGTCCACTGGAATGTTTTCTGCTCCAAAAAGCATGCGGCACCCTGCTGTGAGCTGTCAGGAGATGCAGCTGACCTGAGAGTGATGAGATGATGAGGAGCCAGTCAGCGGAGTTCCCGGTACCGCAACGTTGTCAGACCACCGGAGACCGACGCCATTAGTCATGTTGCTCCCCGCCTTACCCTTCAGCTAAGTTTGGAACAGAAGAGAAAAGCAGTACATCAACTTCCCCTCCAAAGGGAGAAACAATACCCCTGGGAGGCCCGTGGAGCCTGGCTCTGGAGGCTGCCCTTCCTCTTTCTGCGCACGGCGACGGCGGACAGGAAAACTCCAGCTGCAGGAGACAGGTCCTGCAATCCAGCTGCACGGAATGACCCACCGCTAACATGTCCCAGCCTGCAGGCTGCAGAAAGGTGCACCTGGCGCTGAGCGCATCGCTTCCCAGGGAAAGGGAAATGAAGTTTGCATCCTTCCTGTGGAAACAGGACAAAGCGACCTTATTGTTTGCTATCGTGTGTGGCGATCTCGTGTCCACGAGTGAAAGGCCAGACACGCTCTCATCGCTCCCTGATTTCGAGGATGCTGATGCATCTTGCATGGTAGGTGGGATAGCCAGCTCCATGCTTTTACGCTGTTGGAAATGAGCTCACACCCAGGCGTTGAGGCACATCTCGCTGTCATTCCGGATCGTGGGGGCACACTGAAAGTCGTCCTGTTGCGTGTCTTGTTCTAGACTTGCGCTCAGCAAAGGCCGTTGTGGTTGTCTGAAGGAACACGGGGTTACTAAATGATGCGTGGATGATGACAGTAAACAGAGTGAAACTTGTGGAGATCAGGTCAAGTCTCCCGTGAGGAATCGTATGGTTACGGGCAGTTCCTGACTCAGGACTCCCAAGCCAGCTTTCTCACCTCCAGCCTGCCAGAGCCCAGTTAACTCCCTGAACAGCATCTTACGGATATTCCATACATGGAGGGTTTAATGTTTAACACCAAATGTACTCATGTGAAGACATTCGATGTTACCTGTGATTTTCACTAAGCAGGGTGGTCCAGTGACGAACTGAAATCACAATCCAAGTACCTGTGACAGCAGCAAACAGCGATTGCGGTACAGCCTTGAATCACAACACAAGCATGATTCCCATTCCCAGTCTCCGCAATACGCTCACCACCATGACCCTGAGCAGCCCTAGTCCCTGCAGAGGAGTACACAGGTTGAGACCAGCTCAAGCCCGTGGCTCCCCTCGGAGCTCTTGTTGCTTGTTGTCCAGATGTTACACGGTCTGTGGGGCTGAACCATGGATACGCTCCCCTGTTGCCGGTCTGGCTAACTCAGGAAAGCATTCAAACCCTTTTGATTAACTTCGGGGACAAACATTTACCCAACCACTTGATCCACTCAGCTGACGTGGCCGTTTGATCTAAAATAAAGGCCACCCTCCAGTTGCCTTTATGTTGAGATCAGTTCAGGTTTGTTTGCAACAGCTTTGGCCAGTCACTCCTTCCTTCCCCGGGCTTCCTGAGCCCCTGCCCTCCTCCCCTGAGCCTTCTTCCATTGTAGGGCTTTACTGATCGGTCCCATCGCTAGGTGCACGTCTGACTGAGTCATGATTTCGAACAAACACGGAACAACCTCTGCAGCAGCAAAATCCCATCCAAGGGTGAATCCAGGATAGCAGCTACAAAGACTTATTTGAGGGAAGAAATTGGAATTTCTGCATATTCTCCCAGAACGCCACCATGTTCACAAGATCTAGGGCGAGTCCCAAAGCATCTGGCAGTCAGTCTAGGGAAGGGTGTTTTGTTAATCCATTGCCTTGCCGATGGGAATCATCAATCCCCCTTCCTTAGGTCACAGCCAATGCCACAACTTTTGTGAAAATCCTTGATGCTGCGAATAGAGAAAATCGCAGGATGCCATATCAGCCACACGCTGGAGGGAAGATAAATCCTTACAGGGGAGAACACATCTTGCAGGTCAAGTGGTTGTCTGGGCAAAACGGTCTCAACTCAGGGAATTTCGCTTGCTTTAATTTGTTGTCAACTAACATAAACTTTCATTGCTGGTCTAGGTACTGAGAAGAACTAGAAGGCACGCAATTCAACAGATGCTTAGGGAAATTCTTTTTCTTGCCCTGCCGCAGGCTGAACCTCAGTCCAACAGCTTTTCTCCCTGCTAATCTCAGCTCCCCGTCTTTTCACTGCACGCTGCCCTCACTCCCTTCGGTGAGGCAATGGGCAATGCAGGAGGCTGGGGTTGGTGCTTAATGGTTTCTGTCTACCACTCCTTGCTCTTTACTCTTTTCTTCTGCGGCTCCTTGCTTCTTGCACCTCCCCTGCTCTGGTGTGGGAGCTGCAGTCCCTTTGGGGGAGTCCCTGCTCCGGTGTGGCTTACCCCCACACCACAGACCTGTCAGAGGTACCCCCTTTGGCACAAAGTGCCACCCCCCAAGGGCGTGCCTGCAGCTGTGTCCCCAGCAACGCTGCCTTCCATGTGTTTTCTTTGCTTCCTCCTTTTGCATTTCTTCTCATATGTCTCCTCCTGTGCCCCAGGTTGTGTCTTGTTGTACCATTGATGGTCATTGAAGGTCAGCTCTGCCCCTGAATTTCTAAGCACAGAAGCTCAGGCTCCCTAAGGCCAGGATCAATCTCCAACAGCCATTCACTGCCATGTCAGGAAATGGCCTGTAGTGAGACTCTCTTCTCCTGAAATAGAGAGAGAATGATTTTGTAACTTCTCGGGATAAAATAACTTTCACCTGAAATAGGCATTGTGGGAAGAATCCCTGGAAGATGTCAAAGAGGGATTTGGAGTGAGAGGACTTGTAGGATTTGATGATGTACCCTCAGGCTGGGGAGGCCTCATACCCAACCGTTCAAGGTAGCAGATTGTCAGGACGGTTTTATCATCTGAAAATTTTTCTGAATAAGTGGGCGTAGGTGGTGGTGGGTAGGAGGGCTGGATCCTCATTCACACCCTTGGTGTAACTTCAGATTGTTGCTTCAGAGGAGCGAGGTGCCAAAGGAATGGGCCCATTTGTCATTACACCACTCGTCAATGGTCCAACATCTTCAGGAGCTCCTGGTGC
>NW_009258285.1:5514-10114 GCF_000687185.1 Egretta garzetta
GAAAGGTGCAGGGAGCTTTGTGAACGATGAAGACACACTAAAGATGTCTGCAAGGTAAAGGGAGGAGCCCAGGAGATCAGAAGATAGCTTGCAATTTCAAAGCTGAGTTACAAACTCTTCCTTATCTGCACTAAACAAAGTCTTTCCTTCAAAGGGAACACTCTCCTTTTCTTTGCATGTATCTCCAGGGAAGTATGAGGACTGATGCCAAGAAAAGCCTCTAACTGCCTTGTAAGGCTGCTTCTAGTGCCAAGATACCCTCCGTAGGCACTCATCAGGAGACAGAAGGTGCCTCTCCGTATGTCTGCTGAGGTAGAAGAGCTGATGGAAAAGGAAAGGCCTCTGTTCCTGGCTTTATGTTTCTTTTTCCCAACGGCTCTGCCAGTAGTGCAAGTTTCAGGAGTGACGATGCACTGAGGACACCAGAGCTTCCCCAGCCCCTCACCTCACAGCAAAGGAGGGGAATCTATGGGCAAGAAGTGGGAAAGGAGCCTCAAGGGATGCTGCCGGGTGACCGTGAGCTACAGAAGTCTCACTGGACTGAGCGTGGGCACTAAAGGGGGATGCTCTGAAGGCAGCACCAGAGCTGGTCATACGCGCCAACACGATCGTCAGGGATTCACTGAGCAAACCAAAGGTGGTGAGGAAGGTCCAGGCTCCAGGAGCTTGTCTTTTGCCCTGCCCTGGTGCAGGCAGCATGTGGGCTGTGCCCATAGCAGTATTTCAGAGCTCTGATGAGCCTCTCTCCGAGTGGCTTATGGCCATGCCTGTGGCTAGGACCACTGGAAAGATGAAGGACGTCTTCTCCCCACCACCTGACACAGGAACGAAAGCTTTCTCAAGCATGAAGCACAGTTTGGCTGATACAATGGTGCCTGTGATGGGAGATCTGCAGCCATACCTTGTGTCAGCAAGAAGTCATCCCCACTCTCGGCACTGACCAACAGAGAAATGCTGCCAGAAATCTTCCACTGAGCCTAGGAAGAACGATTGGTTCTTCACCATCAAAGTGATGGAAGGTAAGGATATGAACAGGGAAAAATTCAAAGGAGAATCAGAGAATTGTTTGGGTTGGCAAAGCCCTTTAAGCTCCCCCAGCCCAACCGTTCCCCTAACCCTGCCATCCCACCCCAAACCCTGGCCCTCAGCACCACATCTACACACCTAAGTAATACAGCTGTTACTTCTCCTGCAGCAAAACTGGCTCATAAATATCAAGCTTGATTGCCACGGCACCATATTCCCCACTGCTTCATTTTCCAGAAAATACAAAGTGCCAGCTCCAGCCCAGAAGCAGTACATGGACTGGAGCAATGTGGTTCATCCAATCACACCTATGTCGGATTTAATAACACAACTGTTGAGGAGCGCGCGGAGCTTTCCAAGCTGATTCTGCAACAGGCCTGCTTGGATTCCATGGGGATAACGCTTTGCCTGACCAAAGATGTCCTGCGGGACCTGAGCTGGCTCTGCATAGCCCAGGGCCAGGTATCTGCATTCCCAGCAAACCAGACATAGAATGACCCCTTCCCTGGGCAGCCCCTTCCAGCCCCTGACAGCCCCAAGGGGAAGGAATTGTTCCCCATGGCCAACCTCACCCTGCCCTGGCACAACTTGAGGCCGGTGCCCCTCGTCCTGTCGTCTGTTACCAGGCAGCGGGTAACAAGAGTGGAGAAGGCAATACACCACTCCACCGCGCAGCATCGATGTTATATTTCTCGTTTTCATTCAAGGTTGTATTCACTGATTTGTGCAAAGGTTTGGGTTCCTGGTTTTTGTATCGCTTTCAGAACTTAAAATAATTATTGCAAAGCTGTAGCCCCATAACCCTCCCCCACTCGAAAGGCCATCTGCTTGTTGTTTTAGCTCCGCAACCTGACATTTGCATGTTCTTTTTCCTGGCTGGAAGTATCAACCTGCAACCAGCTCACTGCCTGCTTTGAATCTGAGTCTAGAAATAGGATTTAAACTGACTTACCAGTTCTGCTTTGGCATTAATTCCTGTCTAACAAACGTGAATTGTCTGAGCTTAAAGCAAAACGATCGTAGTAACCTTGCTCCTGATTTTTGCAAAGTGGGATAGCGCGGGGTTCATCTATAATAAGGCCAGCCCTTGGCTTTACCGTCAGGGATGAACTGATCCCCTTACAATGAACTATGCTTCACTTCCTCCTATAGAGCGTCAGGAGATAAAATTAGATCTGAGGATAATGACCCCTGGGAGCAGCTGGCCGGCCGAGCCACTTGCTCCCAAACATCCCTAACAAGCTGTAATTTGTCCTGCAGCCGTTAGACTTTTTGCCACACTGAGACCTAGCTAAATGGTGACTTGAAAGAGGATTGAGGGATATTTTCCGAAATAAATACCAACAGTTCAATTCTGCGGCTGGCACGGCTGCTTTTGAAAGACAGACCTGTCTAGACACGGGTCCCGGCTGGCGCGCAGGGCAGCATGTCCTCTCCAGAAGCATCCAGCTGAGTGTAGTGCCCGCTTGACTTCTTGGGATTTGCTCCATTTCCTGAGAGACCAACCTCCTGCTGGCATTCAGCACGCTCTGCCACGTAGGCACTTCTCTGTGCAGGGCTCTCCGGGCGCATGAAGCAGAATACTGGGCGATAATACTGGAAACAGCACAAAGAAACCTGCTTTTCTCTGGCAAGGACCTCCTCGGGTCTCCAAGAGGCTTTTAGATACGTCTACAGTGCACAAAGAGATGTGGCGCAGCGTTGCCTGAGCCAACCGTTACTGTGCTGGGTTTGGAAGCGGACAGCCTGCTGATGCAGCCAGTCTGTGTGGGTCCAACTTCTGCTGACGGCGCAGCCCCTTTGGGAAGGTGCAGAGCAGGGCTGTCCTTTGCAGGAGAGCTTTATCATCAAATTCATTTTGTCCCTACAGGGGAAAGCAAGCAAGTCTCTTCAAGAACATGCTTAACGTCTTCTGAACGTCACCACCACCTTACTGTTGCTTCTGTGGGCATTACCGCGTGGCAGGGAAGCAAGGGCAGCACCCCAGCCCATCGGCCTCTCTGTAGGCTCTCCAAGAAGTAAGCAGAAGCAAGGAAAGATGGATAAGGAGCAGAAAAGGTTCTTGATTTCTACTGCCTTTTGCCAGTACTTGTGAAAAAGTGACTTCTAAAAATAAACGCTAATTTGCTAATCACAAACTGATTCACCGGACACTGTCAAGCCTCAGCTGGACAGGGTGCTGGGCCATCTTGTCCAGACCATGCTCTTGCCCAGAAAGCTTGGACCAGATGATCCTTGAGGTCCCTTCCAGCCTGGGATTCTGTGATTCTATGTTTCCATGATTCCGAGTCTTACAACATTCAGATATGCTCTGAAAGCCCATGATCATGAAGAGTAAGACTGGATAATAATTTGAGCTTTAATATTTTCATTTCTTATATTAAGATAATTTTCTAGCCCTGGAAATAATAGGAACAAAGTTGAAAAGTGCCCAACGGCCATCTGAAAACTTCACAGACAATAAATTGTGGCGTTGTGTCATTTCTAGCACGCTGCTGGGGTTTTGTCTGTTCATGGTTCGCTTTTTGCAGATAACCCTGCTGGCCTAACATCCATCTCTAAAAAGGCAAGATCTCGATTTGGCGGTGTTTAACACTCAGCGTGGCACGGGTGCAAATCCAGGACAAGTCAAACTTTCAGGCGAGAGCGTTGGACGCGAAGTCATTAATGACTGCCATGGGAGTGGGCTTTTGTAACGGGTAGGACTACAGCGCGTGTGTCATTAAAAGCAGGTGGAAGTCAAATAACAGAAGAAAAGCAAGTTGGGCGAACAGCGCGGCTGCTTCTGGGCGAGCCTGTGGGTACGGCTGCGCCGCACAAGGCGCGCTAGCGAACCTGCAGGGTGCGGGCGTTCCAGGTAAAAGAAGCCGAAAGAACTTGTAGGGGTTCTCTGCAATGCAGTATGAAACGAGGCCTCCCGTCAGCCTACGCGCGGTGCCCGATGCCGTAATGAGGTATCAGGGAAATGTGATGCTGATCTTCGGGTAGGAGCGAAGAGAAGCAAAATTATTTGGAACAGCATTTGTTAGACTGGCAGATTTGGGGTTTCTGAGCATGTTTGGAGCATGAGACTAAAGCAAAGGCAGTGTTCAGCTGACTGAAAACGATGATCTCATCCCGACTGCAGCTGCGGCTCCCAGCGCCCAGTTCCTGTCAATCTGTTACCCATTTGGATAAGGTCATGCCCTCCGCAGCTTTTCTTGCAAGGGATAGAAATGGTGGATTTCGCCACAGCCTTGCAGCGAATTGTTAATGGGGTACAAAGGAGAAGAGGAACGGTGGATGTTGGAATGTGTTGTCTTGTTGACTGAAGCCAGAAGGAGATGGTAAATATCAACACCACCCCCCCAAGATACCTTGGGGGACAGTATTTTATCTAACAGGCTCCGAGTTGAATCAATGCACCCTTTGGGTCAGGGTAACCCCTGGTATCAATACAGGCTGGGGGGTGAAGGGATGGAGAGCAGCCCTGCCAAGAGGGACCAGGGGGTGCTGGGGGGTGAAAATCTGGGCATGAGCCGGCCATGGGCGCTGGCAGCCCAGAAGCCAACCCTGCCCTGGGCTGCATCAGGAG
>NW_009258285.1:10426-15648 GCF_000687185.1 Egretta garzetta
CATTCCAGGCCAGGTTGGCCGGGGCTGTGAGCAACCTGATGTGGTTCAAGGTGTCCCTGCTCCTGCAGGGGGGTTGGGCTGGGTGGGCTCTGGGGGTCCCTTCCCACCCAAACCATTCTATGATTCTATGATTCTACCATTTCTTCTAGCCCTCTTGTTTGTTTTTTTTTTCCCTAAAAGTCGATCTGTTCCAAGTGGGAAGGGCGAGAGGGAAGTCTTCACCATTAAGAAAGGCAGTGGAGCAAATTCTTTTCCCCAGGTTTCCCAGGGAAGACTCGGGTAGTTTTAGTCAAGCTTCAGCACTTGAGAAGCAGACCCACGTACCAGCTGCGAGCCGACGCTCCCGCACGGGCAGCAGAGCAGGAGTTCCTCCCCGCCGCTGCGGATGCTCCCTGGGGAGCCCAGAGAGCTGCTCTGCCCTGGTGATGCACCCAGGCTTCCTGGGCAGCCAGTTTGCTCTTCGCTTGCTGGCCAGGAGGTTTGTTTGGGTTTGTTGTTTTTTTTTTCTTTCTCTTTTTTTCCTTTACCTCCTCATTACAGCTACTGGCTTTACTTCTAAACCCAGCTTGATGTGCCTTGGCTTTATGTGCTCCTCTGAACAAGGGAACTGTGGTACAGTAGATGTAGTAATAATAATAATAAAAATCTATGCCTTGGTGAGTCATGCCTGTTAATGCTCATTTTACTTTGGGAGATGAGCTTTCAGGCTCCAGAGTGCAACACAGACCACGGCTTTTACAATGTTCACAGAGTTTTACAATGGCTTTTCCTCCTGGAGGTACGTTCCCAACCCAGATACAAGGCTGAAGAGTCATCTTAAATCCCAGCTTTGCTTCCTCTCGTACGCATCACCAGGTGCCAACGTGGGGGGATGTAAAGAGGGCAGCATACAAATTTACCCTTGATTTTATACCTTAAGAGGAATAATGTGCGGGATGTGGTAGACAACAGCGGTGGGAGTTGTGCTTCTATGACTTATGAGCAGAAATAATCTCTTCTGAAAGGAAGGTTGGTGCCTAATCGTGTTTGTCCCAGTGTTTGGCAAATGTAGATTCGTTCCATCACAGGAAAGTTCCTTGAGAAGAACTATTTGCCACTCGAAGTCATGGTCCTCTCTCTAGCCAATAAATCGGTTTTGAAATTAGAAGACAAACTCATTTTGCAGATTTTGTGAAACTTTTATGTCTTAGAACATACACTCCAGCTAAAATTTGTGAGGTTAAAAAAAATAGCTGGCTAACTCTCTGTAGACCTATTAAAAACAAATAGCCTGGAAAAAAGGAGGCTGAGGGGAGCCCTCATCGCCCCCTACAACTGCCTGAGAGGAGGGGGGAGCCGGGGGGGTTGGGCTCTGCTCCCAGGGAAGGGGCGATGGGACGAGGGGCACTGGCCTCAAGTTGTGCCAGGGCAGGGTGAGGTTGGCCATGGGGAACAATTCCTTCCCCTTGGGGCTGTCAGGGGCTGGAAGGGGCTGCCCAGGGAAGGGGTCGAGTCCCCAGCCCTGGGGGGATTTAACAGCCGGGCAGAGGCGGTGCTGAGGGCCAGGGTTTGGGGGTGGGATGGCAGGGGTAGGGGAACGCTTGGGCTGGGGGAGCTTAGAGGGCTTTGCCAACCTAAACCATCCTGTGATTCTAGGAACTGACTGGGATGAAAGGAAGATCTTGTGAACCTTGTGGACCTGCTTTGGAGCTAGAAGTGCAGAGAAAATTGCTGAAGTCTTGGCTCAGCAGTGTCCAGCTTTCAGGTGACTGAAAATCGGGAGATGAGTATGTCGCACAGGGCCACGCAGTGCTGTCAGAAACACGAACTAAAGGCCGGCTTTCTAACGCTCAAATGGGAATTATTTGCTACTCACACTGTAGAGCCCAGACCTCTTGGTTGTAGAGCAGATTGCCCCGTGACCTCGGACATACGGCACGCATTCGGGGAGCAAGGACCGAGCCTCAGAGAAGAGACAACGGATAGCTCCAGGAGACAAAGGTAACATTTAAAGGCACAGAAATATGCCGATTTGTAAATCAATCCAGTGGACAGTGCAGGCTGGTGTTACCAGTTGAGTGGACTTGGGAATAGGTGTGAATGTTAGATGGTAGGTAGGGGAGGATGAGAAAGCTTTTGAAAATGCAGAGAGGGATCTCGTTTTTAACACGGTAAGAGCCAGCGAAGGGCTACACAGGGACGAGTAATTCTGGATTAGAAAATGATAAAACAAAAATGGATGGATATAATCGGGGCCTGACTGCACTGGAGAAGGATTTTGCAGTAACTGAGTGCGTGACAGCATTTGACAGCCTGGAGGAGATTTCTGTCTGACCAAGAGGAAAGCTGCTATAGAGTTGATATTTCCCACACCCACTACCATCCTTCCTGACCAAGCTGGTATATTCCAAGGTATAGTTCTGCCGTGCCTACAGTCTGCTGATATAAGGCCTCTGCATCCATGGGTTCTTATGTCAACGGCCCAAATTAAACCCTGTTCTGCTCAGAAGCCATGTCTGAGCTTGTAAATGGTCACCCCAAGCAGGGTTCAAATGAGGAGGGGACTATTTGGGCCAGGGCTCTGTGTTTCAGCATGACGTAGGGATTCAAGCCATCCCGAGGATGGCTGTGCTGGTCGATGTACGTTACTCGAAGATCTTGATAGTGTAGGGAGGATCGGTTCCCCAGAAATGCTGAATTCAATGCCACAGTAAGTTGCAAAGGACACTTTGTCGCTAGACCTGATTTCTTTACCATTTTAAGCCAGATACAGGGTTCTTGCCCAAGATTGATGTGTTCTGCATGGCTGCAGCTGAATGGAGTCGAGCACAAGCCTCACTACAGGTTGGAAACATTGGGGGTACTTTCAAAAGACAAGAGTTGTAATTAATGGTGTGTTGAGATTTTGAAGCACATGCATTTTGTGGGGGGGCTTTTTTATTTATTTAACTAACTGGTCGTTTAAGTTCAATAAAAGCAATTTGTAAAACCGATGACATAGGCCAACTACACCTAAGTAAATGGATTACCATTTTTCTGATTTGTTTGTAAAAAGCATTTATGAAAATATGATGTTGGTATTTGTTTCTATGCACCGACCACATACCTCTTCTTGTCTCTGGTCTGTTTTCAGGAGACGGGAGGGGAGGATAAGATGGTAGGAGGTTGACTTCACAGAATCCCAGGATGGCCGGGGCTGGCAGGGCCCTCGGGAGCTCACCCAGTGCCACCCCCCTGCCCAAGCAGGCTCACCCAGAGCAGGGGGCACAGCACAGCGTCCAGGCGGGGGGTGAAGATCTCCAGAGAAGGAGACTCCACAGCCCCCCTGGGCAGCCTGGGCCAGGGCTCGGGCACCCTCACAGTCAACAAGTTCTTCCTCCCGTTCAACTGGAACCTCTTCTGCTTCAGGTTGTGCCCATGGCCCCTTGGCCTGGCGCTGGGCACCACTGGGAAGAGTCTGGCTGCGTCCTCGTGACCCCCACCCTTGAGATATTTGTAGGTGGTGATGAGATCCCCTCTCAGCCTTCTCTTCTCCAGGCTGAACCAGCCCAGCTCCCTCAGCCTTTCCTCGTTGAGGAGATGCTCCAGTCCCCCCATCAGCCTTGTTGCCCTCCTCTGGACTCTCTCCAGGAGTTCCTCATCCTCCTTGAACCGGGGAGCCCAGAACTGGACACAGTACCAGAATGCCCTATACGGGAAGATGTTGTCTAAGCCAAGGCAAGGTGGAGATGAGACTGGAGTTAACTTACATCTGTTAATTGAACCTGGCCTCTTCATCAGAGCAGAGCAAGCCCTAAATGCACCCGTGATACAGTTCTCTGTTTCTGAAAGGCATTTTGGTGCCTGCACCTCACTTGTATGATCTAATTGCCAGGTGACTTGCTACAGAATTTAAGGATCTGCAAGAATTTTTGTCATTGATCCACAGCAAAAGAGGGTAGAACATTTAAAACTGACAAAGATAACCTCCGGTTCTTGCTGACAGTTCCCAGCTGCTGATTTAAAATAATGGTCATAACATAAATCTCTTAGATGAAGATTTTTAAGTTCTGTTTACATGTCCTGGGTAGGTGCCTCCCCTCCCCTATCCTCTTATAAACTTTGAATTTTGTGTATAATTTTGTAGAAAATGTTTGTATTCCTCCTCTGTCCCTTCCCGCAGTCAGTTGCTCTCAGAAGGGGTTGCTTGGTGCTGTGCCCATGTCATCTGCCAATCAAAAAGCCCGTGATTA
Organism: Egretta garzetta; assembly: GCF_000687185.1. Taxonomy (NCBI): domain Eukaryota; kingdom Metazoa; phylum Chordata; class Aves; order Pelecaniformes; family Ardeidae; genus Egretta; species Egretta garzetta. The sequence goes on from NW_009258285.1 coordinate 14,638, forward strand.
ATACCTTCCAGCCTGTCTGGCTTCCAGTTTGGACCTTCAGATGGTAACTTCAGAATCAGAACTCCAGGCTTAATGTAAATCCTGAGTGGAATAACATGGTGGCTCAGATCCTTAGATGAATCAATTAATAGGTGATCATCTTACTCCACAGATGTTTCCTTAGCTCGCTGGATGAATGATCTGGTTTTACTTTATCCAAAACGCACACTTTTTCTTTCTTAAAACCCTGGAAGCTAGAGTGAAGTTTGGCTAGACAGCAGAATGCACATTACCACAGTCCCCTTTCTACCTCACCTCCCTGGCACACTCACAGGTATGGATAGCAATGCTAAGCCACAAGAGACGATGAAGGCATCTCAGCAGGTACATGGGGACACGAGGAGCCCAGAGGAAAAGGTCAGGTGGTTGAGTAGGAACTGATGGTGTCACCACGAATGGGACAAGTGGCATGCTGGCTACGGGAGGAGAAGCCGCACCAGAAGACAGAGGGAAATGACTGTATTTGGCACTGTCGGGGCCTTGCTTCGAATGAAGATTTAATTTGATGTCCCACAGGTCAAGAGAAATGGGAGAGAGGCAGCACAGGGCTACCGAGATGCTTGAGGTCCTGGGGCACACAACGTGCAAGGAGAGGCTGAGGCAGGGCTCATTTGGCCGGGTGAAAGGGGGCACCTAGGAGCAGCCCACCACTACATAAAGGACAGCCGTGAAGCCCAACTCCTCCCGGAACTGGGGTGCAATGAGGGGCAGTGGCTCAAACCTCAGGTTGGAGCTTCAGGTTGGACAGCAGGGAAAACTCCTCCAGAAAGCGTAGGTGAGCACAGGTTACCCAGGCAGGTGGGGGAACCTCTGGGGAAGAGTGACTGGAAAGCTGCCTGGTGGAAAAGGACCTGGGAGTACTGGTTGACAGCCAGCTGAATATGAGCCAGCAGTGTGCCCAGGTGGCCAAGAAGGCCAATGGCATCCTGGCCGGTATCAGGAATAGTGTGACCAGTAGGAGTAGGGAAGTGA
>NW_009258285.1:15844-17272 GCF_000687185.1 Egretta garzetta
CACCAGGGCAGGTTTAGATTAGACATTAGGAAAAATTTCTTCACAGAAAGGGTTGTCAGGCTCTGGAATGGGCTGCCCAGGGAGGTGGTGGAGTCCCCATCCCTGGAGGTATTTAAAAGAAGGAGAGATGAGGTGCTTAGGGCCAGGGTTTAGTGGTGGGATGGCAGGGTTAGGTTAAAGGTTGGACTCAATGATCTCAAAGGGCTTTTCCAACCAAAGTGATTCTATGATTCTATGGATGATTTCAGGACGTGGCTGGACAGAGCTGCAGTTAACCCAACCTTATGCTGCTGATGGTGCTGCTTTAGCTGAGGCTGAAGTAGAAACCTCCTGATGCCTCTTCCAGCCAACGCCTCTACGAATTTATGACTTGCAATGTAAATGATGGGTTGGAGCTCGTACCGTATCACATTTTAGTAAAGGCATCAAGCTGTAATTCTGGGAGTCAGTTTGAGATTCACTTAGGAGGTGGAGAAGTGGTCTTTAATCCTAGGTCCTGGACTGGCTTACCTCTTTCACAGCCTCAGTAAGTGATTTTTCTCCAAAGACTAGTTCATAATGAGAACTTGCTCCTTTCCCTTGGTGCTCCGTTCGACATTGCCTTGTGCGACCGTTTACGCTGTACATTTATGCCTGTTGCTCTGTTTTGGCTTTTCGTCTCCTAGCTGTTGTAGACGAGCTTGCAACCTGCTGAAGGTGCTGTGAGAATGAAGGTGTACAAGCACCTTTAAGGACACGGGCCGTAACTTTCTTTTGTCCCTGGCATGGTACTCACTGACGGTGGCTTTCCCACACAGGCACGTACCACGATTTTCCACATTCTCTTCCTGTAGAAACAGGAACATATGATGCCACACGCTGTGAGGAGCTGCTCATTTTTGTATGAAGCCACAATAGGGAAAAAAAAAAAGATGCTGCACAGACGGTAAGTCCTTCGCAGGTGGGTAACAAGGGCTGGCTTTCAGATAGGGTGATAATTAGTTTTTTTCTGTCTGGTCAGGCATATTCGTCCTTTAGCAAGAGAGAAAATGGAAATAAAATCACAAGTCTGGGTGGGGTGGCAATGCCACCTGGGAGCTCCTGGGGCTCCCGAGGGCAGAAGTGGCTTTTGGTTGAGGGAAGATGGGAGTGGATTGCAACTCCGGAGGACGAGGCGGGACGGGGGGACAGCTGTGCTGAAAAGGGGACTGGGAGCACACTGGGAGCAGCATTGCCGGAGGAGAGCGGCCAACAGCTGGGACAGCCCAGCGTGGAGGTATGTGGATGGAAGCAGGGAATAGTGCCGGTGAGGGAGAGGATGGTTAGTTAGTGATGGGGGAGGCTGGGGGAGGCAGCAAAGGGAGTGTCGTGGTTTAACCCAGCTGGCAACTCAGCACCACGCAGCCGCTCGCTCACTCCCCCCCCTCCCTCCGTGGGGTGGGGGAGAGG
>NW_009258285.1:17691-18771 GCF_000687185.1 Egretta garzetta
CCCCGCCCCCCCCCGGGCCCGCATCCCTCCCCGAGCCCCGATCACTCTGCCCACACCCAACCGACCGACTGACCCCCCCAGCATGGCGTTCCATGGGCTGTAATAGCTCTTTGGTCAGTTGGGGTCAGCTCTCCTGGCTGTGCCCCCTCCCAGCTTGTTCTGCCCCTGGCCGAGCAGGAGAAGCTCAAAAAGTCCTTGAGTAGTCTGAGCACTGCTTGGCAACAACTAAACCATCAGTGAGTTATCAACATCCTTCTGGTACTAAATCCAAAACACAGCACTCTGCTGGCTACTAGGAAGAAAATTAACTCAATGCCAGCCGAAACCAGGACAGGGAGCTGCAGCTCGGGGGAGCGGACGCGTGCGGGGCGGCGGCGCCGACAGAGGAAGATGGCAGCTGGGATGTTGGTTAACCACCAGAGAGCTCGATGGCAGAACATGGGGACAGCAGCTCTGACTGCAGGTGCTGGTGGTGGGGACAGGGACAGGGATGGCAGTTAGGCAGCGGGCAGGTGCGTGGACATTCGGGGTGTGCTTGGTAGCACCAGCGGGAAGGGGTGTGTGGCTGGGCGGTGGGGAGGAGCAAGGGAAGGGACACGAGCAGGAATAAGTATTATGGAATCATGGTTAAGAAGTCTGCAACAGTTCTAGTCCAGCCATGGACATACAGCCTTCTTCATACAGCCTTAGACATTGGGAAGATTTTTTCAGTGAAAGGGTTGTCAAGAACTGGACAACTGCCCCCACTGGAAGGGGCTGCCCAGGGAAGGGGGCGAGTCCCCAGCCCTGGGGGGGATTTAACAGCCGGGCAGAGGCGGTGCTGAGGGCCAGGGTTTGGGGGTGGGATGGCAGGGGTAGGGGGGCAGTTGGGCTGGGGGAGCTTAGAGGGCTTTGCCAACCCAAACCATTGCCACCAAACCCCGGGAGCACAGGGCGAGCTCTGCAGGGCGGTGGTGCCTCGCTGCACCCTAATGCACCGCTGCTGATTTAACGAAGCATGCAGGAGCGCTGCTGCCAGACGTAGTCAGGGAGAGGGGCAGAGGTGCATGGCACGGCCGCCAGCGAACGGGAGGGGGGTTT
>NW_009258285.1:19865-20452 GCF_000687185.1 Egretta garzetta
GAGAGAGCAGCCAGGGAATCAGACCTACCCCAGAGAAAGCCTGGAAGTAACAGTTGCTCCATGCTAAGGAAGGGGTTAAGCCTGTATGAAACTCAGAGTGCAATGAAGCTGTAACCACCAGTCTGGTTTTGCTGGTTTGGGGGCAGGTGAGTGGTTAGGAATTATCACCCCCAAACCATAAGAGGTCTGCATTGTTTTTGCCTAAACCCTTTAGGGTGGGGTTGGGTTTTTTTTTATTATTTTTTGTTGTTTTGGTTTTTTTGTTTTTTTATTTTTTTTTTAATTCCGACCTGTTATCCGGTTGCTTCACGTTGCTGGGCACAAATTTATAAGGGAGGCTTTGGGGGGCGAGGGGTTAGCGCTTCTCCATGGCAAAATGCTGTGATTAAGGAGGATGCCAGTAATGCTGGCCGGCCACCGACACGCACCGCCTGGGGGCTTCTTCAGTGTCCTCGGTGATTCGGTGTCTCTCATGCAGCAGAACTTGTTGCGGTAGGAGCTGCTGAGTTGCCTCAGGTCAGGTAGTGAGTTGCAAACCCCCAAAGGAGAATTTTCTCCTCTGATTTCCCAGTCTGGCTGTTTCAAAG
>NW_009258285.1:20558-28318 GCF_000687185.1 Egretta garzetta
GGGGGGGGCAGGCACGTTAGAGGGCGGGTAAAAGAAAAGGGAAGTTGAGTGGTGGGACAAGCGTGAGAGAGGAAACTAAACAAGTGCAGCCTGCAGGAGCTGAGCAGAAGCGTTGAACTGCGAGAGGCCGGCACACGCTTCCGAGAGATCTGTATTTGCAGCCCCCAGTCGAATCTACCTAACGGAGACGGGGGGGGGGAGTTTGGGTTCTATCGCAACTGTTCTGAGAGGTATCTGTTCAAACAAGACTTGAAAAGTCTGGCTGGAAAGCAAATGTAAATAGGCATCTGTGGCTTCAAGCTCTCTTTTAATAAATAGTAATTTATTTGGACCTCGTATTTACAGTTTGAAAGGCATCAAAATAGCTGCTCCTCTTTCAAGAGATACGATGCACTTAACCATTTTAAGAACATAAGATGCTATCCCTCAGGTGAATGCTTTGGTGCTTCTCTGTATTATATGTTTTTGTGTATTTTTTTTTTTTAATAATTTGTTTTGAAGAAAGAGCGTAAGAATTTCCAGCGTAGGGTATAAGTAAGTGTGGCCAGATCTTTTCCAGCCTATGTGCACTGCTGTTCATCCACTGATCTCTTCCAGAATCCACTTAAAGGCTAAAACACGCATTTAAAAAAGCTGCACTGAAAACTATCCAGAACTGAAGGTTACACGTTACCCTCGGTTGGGTACCTAGACTCCTGGCAGAGGCAGCCAAAACTAGGAAAAGATGAGTAAATGCTTGCCAAACCCTCAGTTTTGGCAAATATTTCTATTTGTGTATTCAGTGGGAATGTTAAAATATTCTGGTCAAACTCCAACTCCAATCTTCAAAAACGCAGGGAAACTTTTTGGTTTGAAATAATGTCTCTCGATTCTTGTCCTAGCTTGTGTGCCCCTATTGGCTTCTCAGCTGCCGGTGGTTGAAGTTGGTAGGGTATATTATAAAACCGCGTTAAGAAATGCGGCAGCTCTCGGGTACCCTGTTCTTCTGCTCCTGAAAGGTAACACAAAGCTTTCCTTGAGCTTGAGAAACCTTCCATTTTGTCTTCAGGGTAGCGTTGCATCTCTGTGCTCTTTTGCGCCGCTGGTTCGCTCGCTGAGCTCTCTAAGCTGGCTCGCCGCGCAGCGGGGTGAGCCCCCATGGTCACAGGGCACCATGGAGCTGCTGGAGAAGGGGCTTGGGCTTGTGGGTTTTGACGGCAGCTGGCTGTGGACCTGCTTGCCCTGGCAAACTGCCCTGCGGTGGCCCCTGACCAGCAGCCTAAGGTCATGGCAGCTGATGTTTCTGTGGCAGTTCAGTTCCCTCTCTCCGTCACCTCTCTGCTGGTGCTGGTGGGTAGTGCAGGGAGCTAAACCAGCAGAAAACCATCGGTGTTACTGTGGTGCTGATCTGGCTTCATGCCAATTCAGTCTTCCTGGCCAGGTATTTGGGATTCGGTGTCCTCCAGTGCAGAGGGCATGTGGGGAGGGGAGGGCACCAGGGTAATACCTACTTGAATTACCTTAACCTGTTGTAGCAGTTCAGTGTTGGCTGGAAGCAAGGCTATCGGCACCAGAAGCATGACCTCTGTTTGATAGAAGGCCCTCGGGTAGGTGTATGGGCAAGGTGGATTCGGTGGGACTCAAGCTAGGCTTGCTCTCAGATCTATAGACTATTGGAGCAGAACTGCAGTGTGAAGTAAGGAAAGGGTGCCCCGTGTGGGCAGCGCGTTCAGGGAGGAAGTTACTGTTGATAAACAACCTTTTTCTTATTTCCTGGCTCATTCAGTAAATTTGCAGCTGCAGATGACTGTTAACTTGTGACTTTCTTGGGACAGTGGCTGGGTGTCCCTGCAGTTAAAGTAACAAGCTTGATTAAGGTGAGAGGGTGGTGCTATGTAGCACACAAGTTTGAGATAATAGTACACAATTTTAAGATAAATACACTGTGGGTGTTTCTTACCTGGAGTACACGCTTCAGGTGCAGCAGTGGAGCAACCGAACTGCAGAGCAGTGGGACAGTGCGTCTGAAGGAAAGAGATGGGTTATCTGTTCTGCTGAAGTCTAGAACAGGCAGATTATGTCTGTACTGGTAAACTCAAGCTTTAGGGCTTGTTCTCTGGCCCCAAGGCCATCTCGCAGAGTCTGCTGACCCTCCATCCTTCAACCTGGGTGACTGCCTTCAGGCTGCCTGTGGCGGGCTGGCCCGTGCCGGTTCGTAAACTGCTCTGTGGCTGAGCTTAAACATGGGGCTGTGGCGGTCCAGTGGTTATCAGAAAGCTGCAACTGGTGCCTGTTAAGGTGGTGCAGGCAGATGAGGATGAATGCTCAGCAGTACTTGCTTTAGCCTGATCTGGGTAAGCACTATCACCGTAGTCTTGAACTGATAACTCGCTGTGCCTGCGGTGGAAGGGGGCCGGTGCCGTGTTGCACGTGGCAATGGGACTTTGGTGGTGCAGCAGAGAAGTTCTGCGCTTTGTTTTGACCGCTGAGGTCTGGGAGCTGCTGCTATTCCTCTTGTTTTTGTTTAACACGGTCCTTGTGACGCAGCTTTCCAAAGCAGGGAGGGACCAGAGAGCAGCCGAATGCCCCGTGCACCTCCCTGCTGCCATCCTGTGCCCCGCGGTGCGATGGAGCGCTGCGGCGAGCGGGCTGTTGTGCTGCGGGTGTCTGTTCAGATCCAGACAAGGAGTCCCGTTGCTGGACGGAAGCCGCAAACGGGCTGTCTTTGTGCTTTGCTTGCCTGGAGGAAAGTGTATGCTGTCACGTGCCCAGTTTGAAGAAACTTGGTGTTTGTTTTTCATGGGAAGTCTCCCCGGTGTGACCTGACAAAACCGTTTTCTGCCGTACAGCCCCTGAGTACCGAGGCATGGGGGCTGAGTGCCTCTGCTGGAGCTGGTCTCCATAAACACTTCTTGGCCTAGGGTCTGCTAGGAACACAAAATGTGGGGGTTTTATGCTACCTGTTTGTGAGAGGGAGCTGCTTCAGCCATGGGTTTTCCTGTGTGCTGATTTCCTATTGGAAACTGGCTTTGGAGGGTGGAAATCCAGTGTGAGAATGCCCCTGGGAAAGCAGACGGACCCTAATCGCGTTGTGGTAGGCATCTCTGAAAGTGTAGCTGTCCAAGGGTGAGTCCTGTCACGATGCCGGCAGTTACTGCGCAGCTCTTGTGATGTGAACCCGGCTTCTCTCTTGCTTAGGGGTTTGTTTGCATCACTTTTGTCAACTGAAGAATTAAAATGAAGAGATGTGCCATCTCTGAAACTGATAGCGCAGAACATGCGATCTGAGCTGGCGTTTGCGGGCCCATCTGCTGTGTCAAGCAGAAGATAATGGAGTAAGGTCAGAAGGTGAAATCGAGTAGAAAGCTTATTTGTTAGGGAAAAAATTGGCATGCTTTTGCAGGTCTACTTTATTAAGACTGTCCTTTGTATTGAGGTGCACTTTCCTGGGGGGTGATGAAGTAAGGGACCCGAAGGAAGCTGTTTTCCATGTGGTCTGTTAAAATGTATGCAGGAGAGAGGGTGGAGGGATCCAAATTGTAGAAGTTGCCCGCTTGACTACAAGTGCCTGAGTCTGTTTGCTCACCTGTCTACTGTCGTAGACTGGATCTAAGGAAGAAATTCTTTCCAGTGAGGGTAGTGAAACCCTGGCAGGGGTTGCCCCGAGAGGGGGTGGAGGCCCCATCCCTGGGACCATTCCAGGCCAGGTTGGACGGGGCTGTGAGCAACCTGATGTGGTTCAAGGTGTCCCTGCTCCTGCAGGGGGGTTGGGCTGGGTGACCTCTGGGGGTCCCTTCCCACCCAAAACATTCTGTGATACACAAACTTGAAAATCTGCGAAGTTTCCGAGACTGCAAAAAATGTGCAGAAATTCAGAGGATTCTGTACCATGTCAGGTTGAGGGACCGATCAGCCCAGCAGACGATGCGGTTATTGTTTGCTGCTACGTGTCTCAAGTGCCCAGCCACAGCTTCCCGATATATAGGCTGGCAGAGCTGGGTGGCGTGTGCGTGCTGATCGTTCTTGGAGAGAAGGGTGGTACTTGGTTTAACTGCGTACCAAATGCACGTGATGGCTGAGATGGCATTTCTTCATTTCGCCAGTCCTTCAGAGGTCCGATAGCTCCACTGGAAAAAAATGTTGAGGATGCTTTGGAGCCCAGCAGGCCCTTCCTGGTGAACCTGAGAGCTGGCTCTTTGCTTTTCAGCCAGGTACTGAAGGAGGCAGGGCTGTAGAAGGCTCGGTGATCAATCAAAGCTTGGGAAACAAACTGATAGTTGCAGCTGGTAAGGCTTCTTGGATTTTTTTTTTTTTTTGAGGGGGTTGTTTGTTGCTGTGTGTTAGTTTGGTTTGGTTTTTTTGGTGGTGTCTTGTGTGTTTATTTGTTGTTGTTTTTTTTTTAATCCCCTGAGCATTATCACAGCATCCTTCCTGGTTCTCGGTCTGTGTCCAGGTGCAAGACCTGTTTCCACTGCGGACCAGAAGCGGTGGCTAAGGTCAGTCTGTTAAAGGCTTTTGCAGAGCCTCCTGCGGGACAGGCGTAGTGTGCTTGGTAGCCACCGCTCTGGTGACCAAGCCATTATAGGGCCTCCTTCTGCCACGTGCCTCGTCTCCGTGTCTGCTGGCCAGGAAAATACCTTGGCACTGTTTCTAGAGAAACAGACTCGTGGCTGCACAAGCCTGAGCAAAAGTTGGCCCAAACTTTGTCACATGCTAACGGAGAACTGCAGTTCTCTTCGCTACTTACTCATCCGCATCCCTTGGTGACCACAGCACTTGGATGTATTTTTCCTGCATTTTTTCAAGGTTGTGTTTTGTGTGGGGTGGTTTTTTTTTTTTTTAAGGACTTTACTGTAAAGTCAGCAATTGCTCTGCAGAAGTGAGCTCTGTTTTGGCCCAGCGTGGGTTGTATCCTCTGATATCTCTTCTGGATGCTAGAACTTCTAGTGAACTGAAAGTTGCCTTAAACTCCTCTTGGGAATCTGCAAGAGACAAACGGAGGCCTCCCAAATGGAGGCTTAAAATATTAGTTCTGATCTGGCAATAGAATTTGGGAAGGATGAGGTGGCAGGCTAATCCACTTTAATTGCTGTAGCAAACCAGCAGACTACAGAATCTGCCCTTCTTCCAGTCCCAGTAATCCAATTAGCCGCCTGCCATTTTAAAAACTGATTTCCACGTCATAGGCTGTGTTCCCCCTAGGAACTTCAACCTCTTCAAGGCGTCGGAATCCCTGTGAGCTGTTACACGTACAGACCCGCTGCTTTGGACGTGCAGTTGTGCTCGCCGTGCCTGGAGTTCGTTTGCCAGCTTGGTAGCTGATCCGCAGGGCTGACGATGCAATGTAGGAAAGGTGGGGTTAATTGGACTGCCATTAGTACAACTTTTTTTAAAAGATACCTGAGGTTGGCTTGAGGGGAGTGGAGTCCGTCTGTCCCAAAGCATCGCCGCACTCGGGAACACCCTGGAGGGCTGTTCCCCCCCTGCACAGCAGAGTGGTGGCAGATGCGCCAGCACCCAGCACAGCAGCGGAACACGGAAGAGGAAGCGGAGAGCAGCGGTGCCAGGCGGGGAATCCCCACCAGCTGCAGGGCATCGCCGCCCTGCCCTCGGGTGCCTCGCAGCAGGCTCCGAGCGGGGGTTTGGGCAACCTCACCTCGCTCTGCGTCCCAGTGGAAACATTCAGTGCTACTGAAGGAGCCCAAATATGCTTTCTTTATCTCTGTTCTTTTTTAAAACACCACATGCAGTTCAAGTACAAATTCTAATACAAAACTTAGAGGGACTTTTGCTTGGTCTCGCTCGTTAACTTTGTTTTAGCACAGAAGGATTTAAAGGTATCGTGCAGACTTCCTTGAGCGAGCTTGTCTGTAAAGCTGCAAGAGCGCCGAAATGGCTTTTCTGCAGAAGTTGTGGTCTCCTTTCACACCAGCTGAGAAATGTAGGTGCACAAGCATGTCCTGAGCGTTTTTTGTGCAAGGCTTTTCCGAGTGAGAATGTTTGAGAACAAAAGCCAGTTTTGTTTCCCAGATATGGTCTTTGCAGCATCTGCAGAAGATGGTTAAAATGAACCGAACCGCTGTAGTAACCCGTTGCCTGGTGTCCTAAGGAAATGGAAGAATCGCCTTTTACTAAAATGTAGTTGGATTCTGGGTACCATGCAGGCTGCTTCTACAAAAATAGGGAAATGCAAATCCTTTGTGTTTAAAACCCGTGATTCACAGTCTGTGTTTTTGTGCACCAAGTCCTATTCACATTAGTAAGAAGCATGGAGTGATAAAATCGCCCTGTGGAAGGAAATCAGTGGTGAGGAGGAGTCGGTATCAGTGCTGTGTCTGCTGCGGGGTTTTGCACTGGGGTAGCTCTGGTTTGACCTGCAGGGCTGAACTTTTGCTCCTGCCTCTCGCATAGTGGGTCCGCTCTGAAGTGGAAGGCGCTCCTCCGGCTTCAGCCAGCGAGAGCCCGTTGGCTTGGCCACTCGCTGCTCCGGAGGGCGAGCTGAAGTGCTCCGGGTGGAGATGCTCGAGAGCCAGCACCACGAGTGCTCCCCCGATCCGAGTCAGAACTGTAAGAACGTAGATGTGAGAGGTGGGTGTTGCTGCCCAGATACGCCAGTGCGGAACGAAGATCATCCTGTGGCCTTTTGGTTCAATTCTGCGTGTGCATCCATTGCCTACGATGTGTGTTAAAACACACCAGAAGGGGATGCTTGATATAGCTGGGGTATTTGCCATGTCAGGCTTTCTGCTCACATGGTTGGCTTAAACTGTTTGGAAGAGTGAAAAGAGAGGGCCAAGAACAGCCAAGACGTTCGGTCTAATTCTTCCTGTATATCTAAGCCATCTCTGCTGTAACCAGCTGGGGGATCTTCTCAGGGGTCTGATCGGAATTCATGTCCCGCATGAGGCAGCTTCAGTAGGATGTGGTGAAAATGCTTTCGCTGTTATTGAATTTCAAACAAAATGTGAGAAATTGGATAATCATGCCTATCGCTTATCTTCTGCAGATGTTATGAAACTCTGCTTTACAGAGAAGTAGAGCGCGATTACTGTTGTGGGGTTGAGTAGAGATGAAAATTTGGAGGCCTAAGCATGTGATCTTATCACTTGATAGCTGTGGCAGTGAGATTATACTTTTTTTTTTTTTTAAAAGAAAAAGCCTCCAATGATGCAGTGTTCACTCTGTTTCAGTGCAGAAGCCAAGGGGTGGCATGTGCTGCCTGCCAGCCTTGTTTGGGAGGAGATGTAAGCTGTGGAACTTGCTTTTGCAGGACATTATGGATGCAAAAGGCTTGCGTGGGCTTGTGGAAATCTGTTGCAGGTTACTGAATACCTGGGAACTCCTCTTGCTTTGGAAGCCCCAAGCAGCACAGGGAATGGGAGAGCAGCCTCCTGGGAGGTTGGGATGCTAGACGGCCACACAGAAGGTCCATCAAGACCTGGTATGGCCCCGTATGGATGGGTGTTAAGTATTTAGTTCAACTTCGGGCCACTAGAACAGTTTCCTGCTTTTCTGTGTAAACAAAAGATTTTCCTGGTGTGCTGAAGGAACTGGCCAACGTGACTGCAAGTTGATTCTTTATTGTCTTTAAAGGGCTGGGGAAAGATGCTTGTGAGCGGAAGAGGGAAAATGTCACACATCTTCAAAAGGGTGAGAAGGAGGATGTGGGGAAATAGGCCTGGTCATCCTTATCTGGGTCCTTGGCAAGGTATGGAACAAATATTCCTGGAAGCTGCTTTTGTGCATGTAGAAGAATGATTTTTTTTTTTTTTTTTTTTTTT
>NW_009258285.1:28533-28739 GCF_000687185.1 Egretta garzetta
ACCTGACAGCCAGGCACCAAGGTCTGAACTGCCGGGCAGAAGTCCCCTGGCTACTGCGTGTCAGTGGTGGCTCTCAGGTTTTGGTGCCGAGGCTGATACTGAGCTGATGCTTTGTGTCGGCGTTGGGATGTGTTCCTGCTGGCTAGAACCCTAACGCATCAGCCGTCGGGGCTTGGGGACTTGGGTGACTGGGGGGGGGGGAGGGT
>NW_009258285.1:28865-30615 GCF_000687185.1 Egretta garzetta
TGGCTGTGACTTCGTACTCCCCTACGGGGGAAATGGCAGCCCCGCTAAGGCGACTGCTCCGGAGCTGGGCATCTCTTAGATACTGACAGGTAATCTAATTCTGTAATAGCCAAGTGCTGACTCTTCGACAGAAGCGTATGGTGTGGTTATAAATGTGCATGGTAAACAGCCCGATGCTTCCCACATCAGCGTGAATGTGTTTGCCTGGTCAAAGCCAGGTCTGTACCCACAGACGCTGCAGCTTCAGGAAGCGCGCATGAAGGTGTCCCACCAGGTGGGTTATGTACTGACATGGGGTGTCAGTTAAGAGTTTGCTTTTTTCCCACTGAAGCATATAACATAAGTTCAGTAGCAGCAGGGCTAGGGTCTCTTTGCCAGCTCCCCGGTGGGTTCAGTGTGCTTTTACCTTCAGGTAACTTGAACTGAGAGAACCGGAGAGCCTCAGAGAGCTGGGTCAAACTAAGGGCAGCAGCTCTACCTGGCTGTAACGCGTTGACGTGAGCAGAAATTCTGCCTCGCGTATGGGCAATATTTTGATTGTATGTGGTCCTACAGCAGTTCCAGGTAAGAACATCCCAAGGCATCCCTGCTTAAATGCATTTTTGTTGGCGCCTGGCCAAACTGGTGCGACTCCTGGTTGCTTCCAGCCAGGAAGCCCTACTGATTATCATTGCAGGGATACAACTGCAGGGTGGGAACTGAGCTTCTCCCTTTGGGCAGGTTAAAACTTTATTTTGGAGAGCACAAAGTACTGCAGTGCCGTTGCTGGTAACTGTATGTTCTCCTAAGACTCTTTTCAGTGGCTTTATAGATTTTGGGCAGTCTTTCCTTCCAATAAGTGCGCTGGCTCTGCAGGAGTCTGAGTGCACTTACTTGTGTTTTCCTGGATCCTGAATTCAAAATCGATTTGATAAGATCGCTTTGTAAAAAATGTCCCTATTCTTTTTCTGGCAAGTCATGCAACTTGCGTTCTGCTGGGAAGAATCCTTTCTTCCCTGCTTTCTACATGGGGAAATAGGAATTTGCTCTCAAACCTCTTACAAGATGCCGCAATAAACATTATCTCTTACAGTTTGCAGTTTTGCAGTTCAGAAGCTTTTTCTAAGCTCAGTCTATGCTCTGTCCCAATACAGCTTCCCCCCCCCCCCGAGATCAACAAAACCCATTTACTCCTCTTTTCCGCTGTGCTTTCTGGCAGACGATGCACAAAAGGGAGCATGTTGGGGGATTTGTGGCCGCTGAAAAGCTGCGGTAGGCTGGTGTTCCTGGCAGCGATGGCTTGTGCAATCTGAAAAGACTTCAGTGGGTAAATGGCCAGTAATACTCGCAGGGCACTGACTGCGCCGAGCCTGGTGCCCTGTGGCAGGCGGCGGATGCTTCAGCAGAATCTTAGTGGGAAATGAGAGTCGCTTCTTCATTAAGGAGTGTTTTAAAGATGAAGCTTTTGGCAAACCTGGCAGAGGATGCTTCAGGTGGATGGCAGCTGAGCGCTGGGAGCACGAGCTGGGCTGGGGCGCTGTCTGGCCGGTGGGAGCGGTGTCCCTACGTGCCTCTGGGGACTTTGCTCTGCTGTCACCTGGGACATCAGCTCTGCAGCCTGTGGTTCTCGAGCCGCGCCTGGAACGAGCCTGCCTGGGTCTGGGCATTGCCACAACCCTGTCTTATGACTCCTTCCAGTAACTTCTGCAGAACTCATTCACGGAGCAAGGTGAGGGGTTGGAAGTGGCTAAAGGCGGGGGGGGGGGGGCGG
>NW_009258285.1:30631-55097 GCF_000687185.1 Egretta garzetta
ATTCCTCCAGTCGGCTCCAGCCAAGTACTTGGCACATGGTGCAAATGCTTTGAAAGGCACCACCGTTTGTGTTATGCCCGCTTCAGTTGCCGGTGTTCAACTTCCCTCTGTCTTCAGCATTTCTTGCTCCTTACCAACCCGCCGTGCGGCTGTGCGAGTGTTGCGAGGGGCTCCTGGAGCAGCCCTTCTGTAAAAGTATGGGTGGTGTAAATGGGGTTCTGCTTTCTCTTATGCAGTCTCATTAAATATCAGTGTCCTGGAAATACTGAATCCGATGCTTACTTTGTCATTATGTAATGTGGGCACAGCTCTTCTGGTGGCGGAGGGTCAGGAAACAACTTCTTAATCGCAGGAAATGGCACAATCTTTGCCCTCTCCCAAGTGTGCCCATCTGTCCGTCAGCCAGAATGAATTCAGCTCTCCTTAACCCCCGTTGAAGGTTAGATCCCATCCTTACTGCCATGAAAAAGTCAGAGTTTGTTTCCTGGTACTGCCATACCATCGCTTAAATGATCTTTCAGCAGCCAGTGGGCAGGAAAACGTGAAACTCTTCTGGTGCAGGCTGTATGAATGGCAGTCTGCCGTTGGAATAGTAAGGTTTAAAGGTTGCAACCAAGACTAAAGCCTTGCTGAGCTGGGTGATCTCTATTTTAACCTATTAGCACGCACTGTCACTTGAAAAGTCTGCTTCTCTCTCATGTGAAATGTTTAAAAGGCAGCCTTGGGTCTTGAGGGGCTCTGCTCGTCTCCTTGCAGCCGTTTCCATCTGAGCTTGCAGATCTCGGTTCTTGTTGGAAGGCTGAATGCCGGAGTTGTTCAGAAAATGGCAAGGAAAATTGTCTCCCATCAGCAGTGTCGCTGCAGTAATGGGTTTATCCTTAATCAGGAAGATTTTTGTTCATGCCTGAACTTGGGTGGGTTTTCTTCCACTAAATAAACATCTGTTTTGGAAAGGCAGCTGAAGGAAAAAACACCTGCATCTTCGCACTTCGCCTCCTTGCTTTGGGACACATGGTGACTTGACAGCCTGAAAACCACGTGGCGGGGCACACGTAGAGCCCTGGTTGTTATCAGTGGCCATCTTAAATCTTGGAGTGCCACCTGAAACGTGCTTAAACTCTTGTATTTCCTTAGGCCAAAAGTGTTTGTGGGGGGTGTGAGGGGGTTACCTTCCCTTCTGCTGGAGCCATTCCCCTCTGCTGTGCAAATATAAATTCTGCAAAAAAAAGAAAAGGGTGTTTTTTTTCCTGACACAGCTTTTGAGTTGTAGATGAGCACTTAACAAAAGCAGTTCGTTACTGCAGCTTACAGGGCTGGTTCTCTGCGATCCAATATTTTCCTCAACCGAGCAGCTCATGTACTTGAAATGCCTTTTTTTGCTGGTTCCCTGAGGCTTCCTGCCTGTCTTTGACCTGATGGCTCCTCCAGAGCTGTAGACAGATAAACGTTTTCCAGTCTTAAAAGCGAGGAATGAGCGTTAAGGTTTCTTCTCTGTTCTAGGGGAAGGAACGTGGAAAAGCAATATCCTCCAGCAGAGCCGCCCTGGTTCAGGTTATCTACCTGTATCTTCTGCGCTTATTTGATCGTGGAAATCCAGAGGCTCCAGTTAGCCCTGACTTTTGGGGTCACCTTTATCTTCTCATTTTGTGGAAGTTTCCAAAAGCTGGAGCTGCAGTGACTGTACTGTCTTGTGCTGCATCTGCATGGGAGTGAGCGATGGCCCCTTGTCTCCTCCTGTCCCTGCAGCCTTCCCACCGCCTGGCCTTGGCAGTGGAGTCTTGAGATATCGGTGTCTTGTGTGAAACCTGCTTATCCCTCTGCTTCTGTCACCAAGAAACCTCGTATACAGGCTGTCTTGAGTTTTCTCTGCCACTTTTTCTGTTTTTGCTGTCTAACTGAAGGAACACTGTGGAGCCTTGCAAGTCCAATAATGTCGTGGAGCTGGCTGGTTTGGTGCTGAGGCTGCCCTAAAACACAGGCAGGTCTGAAAAGGAAACGTGGGGTCCTGGGTAGCCATCTAGTTCTGCACCACGTGGTGGGGGGGAGTTCAGAATGTGAAAGATTTGTCTTGTGCCAGCACACGTGGAGCGCATCGGTGTTACAAACGCTGTGCTACTCACGGAGGAGTACAGAAGAATGGAAGGGTGGGAGAGGTGCAGTTCCTTGGTATAAAACGCATCGCTTCCTGGGGAAGCTTTGACCAGGGACTTGCAAACCCACTGCGTTCATGGCTCATTGGGATGGGGCGTTAGTGAACGGGGAAGGAGCCACCTCCTGTGCAGACAGATTCAGAAGTTTGCTGCTACCTGCTGTACATCTAATTTTTTTTAAGCTGTATTTAAACCTCCAGTCTATGTTAAAGAGTGCTTACCAGTGCTGACACGTAGGGTTTGGTGAAAAGCATTTCTGCTGCTTGCCTTCTCTACCAGTGGCAAAATGGATGAGGTGAAAGGCAAAGCCTTGGTTGCAGTGTTTAAAACAAAACAGAAAACCCCCGGCGTAGCTCGGCAACGTTGCCTCTCCTTGCCAGCTCCCCCGGCCAGGGGGAAGGTACGCAGCAGTGGTTTTGGGGTAAGATAGACATGCCTGAGCACTGACTTCAGAGCAGCCGCTGCGATTTTCTGCCAGGCAGCACGAATATCTTGCCAACACACAACAACTCCCGCTTATGGTGGTAACACGAGAGACTTTTGCATTTCAGGGTCTGTCCAGCCGTATTCGCGGGAGGTTGTGAGGAGCTGTGGGAGCTTCTGTTCCCAGCGGTTTCTCTTCAGAAGATGAGCAGGGTGAACGGCTTCATCATCAGCTCCCAACTCGAGTGAAGGTCCTTAGTGTTAGTTCTCACGTCGGGTCAGTGGGCAACGAATTTCCCACGCTGTCTCTGCTCCAGCTTTCTGACTAATGTGGAAGCTGAAGTAGGAAAGGGAACTTTTTTTTTCCCCCCCCAGCAAGGGTAGAAGAACATTATAGCTGGTAACTGTTTTACTGTAGAAAAAAAGGTTGATAATCCTATCCTGGCTCTTAATTATCAGAGGACAAATTTTAGCAGTCAAAGTAGCATTGATATTCTTCTGCTAATTATTTTTTTTAAACACTTAATTAGTAGAAGAAGGTGGAGTTCTTAAATGAAGTTTGAAATAATGTTTTTCTCATTGTTGGTAATAAATATTAATTGATTGGTGCATGCTTTGGTGACTTCAGTGAAGCTGGTGCATTTAAACAACCTTAATTATCCCTGGTGTAATGATGTTGATGGCTAAAGATGCTTTTCAGGTGGACATTTTGTGAGTACCTGTCCAGCAGGAGCAATCCGGGATGGCTTGTGGGTGCTGGTGCTAAAAGGCTTGCTACCTCACCTCCCGCAGCTAGGAGTGCAAATCAAGTTGATCTTTCCAGGTCACCCTTAACAGGAACTTGTTGACTCCATGCATCGTAGCACGAGCGCCCGAGGGCTAAAGCACCGGGTAAAAATAGCTGCAGAGGCTTTGGCTGGCAGGGTGCTCCTTGCCTTTGAAAAACAGCCCTGAACCTGTGCGAAGAGCGATCTCGCATTCAGTCCTTGCTGCATCAAATGGTAAAACCTAAAGAGGAGTCCAGTATTCCAAGTAAAGGTTAACAAATCCATGAAACTACACCATGAAACTGGATGATCCTGTCTGTACCACGTCCTGTCGTGAATGTTTGCTTCTTGCTTTTCCTTTCTGGGCTCTCCTTACCTTAGTAGGAGGATGAATTTGGGCAGGACCCCAGGCTGGCACCCACTGGAGATGCAGTTACCCGCTTCTTGCAGGTCCTGGGTGATATTTGCAAGTCAAAGGCTGGTTTACAAACTGCTTGAGCTGCTGGGGCTGCCAGACAGGGAGGTGCGTGTCGGCTCTGCCCTTGCGCTGGCCTCTTTTTTCCAGTGCCGCGTGAGCGTGTGAAGCTGCCTGGCAAACCGACTCATAAAACTATTCTGTGTGGGTTGCGTTGTGGTTCTTTTTTTAATTTATTTATTTTTTTTGAAAGGTAAACTTATTTTTAGCTCGGCTTAGGTCCCTGATCTCGCTTACCGCTTTGCCAGCACCCGTGGCTATGCAGCCTGGAGGAAGGGAGATGGGCCAGAGGTGCAGGACCATCTTTCAGCATCAGCGAGGACACTTCAGCTCGCAAGAAGTCTGGCGTTTTAATAGGTCGTTCAGTCATTTGAGACAAATATGGTGTCTTGGCAGTAAGTTAAGTAAAATAACTTGTCTAAGTTTAGTAGCTGGCCGTGTTGGTTTTAACATGCCCATGCTTTCACATACAAGTACGGCACACTCCTCCTCGGAGGCCTGGTGTGCCACCTTATTCAAGCAAGAGCAGGCTCCGGTGTAGCTCTTTGCCCCGTGCAGGGTGGCTGGCTGAGGACTGTTTATTTTCGAGACTTCCTTGTCGGGCTGCTACGCACAGGTTCTGGGACTCTGACCTCTTCGGTGTTTGCTCTACAATTGCATGGCCATTTATTTTCTTGTTGGGAACCGGTGACCTGCACCACCCCGCTGCCTGTCCCATGCTCTCCTTTCACTACCTAAATGTAGGCATGACTACAGGGCTTAAAATTATTAATTTTGTTTCCACAAATACCTATTGGGAGCTTAAGACCATTTATACTTGACAAAAAAGAATACATGTGCAAAGGTGACAGCTTTGTAGTGCTTTGCATCTGAATTCTGAACTCTTGTGCTGTATGGGGGAGCCAAGATGTACAGCCAGGAGCAGTTCGGCAAGTCTCGCTTAATAATTGTCTCTTGCTAATTGTGACCTTTTCATGGCGCTTTTAGATTCCTACTGTATAGCTCCTCGGCCTTTCAGACCTTGAGAGATAATGCAGAGGGGGTTGGGTTTGTGGTTATCTTTTTTTTAATTTGAGACTGCTCTGTTCGTCCCCACCCGCAGACTTCTGCCCCTCTCCCGTCTCGTACACGTGGTATTGCTGAAGGCATGTTGCACTCAAGCCCTCACCTCAAAGGGGTTATTCCACTTTGAGTTCTTCTAAATTCAGGGACGTAAGCGCTAAATCCAGCAGCTTGGAGCTGGTTTTAGGGATGGTCACTTCTGGGTTTTGCCCGTTCTAGACACCAAACTTCTGCCAGTGCTTGAGGTTGACATAATCTCGTCGAGCTTCTTTCAAACTGTTCTTTCTCCACCTAAAGCTGAGCTTATCAAGCATCTGGGTGGGAGTTTGGAAGTCTGGCGGGAGCACGGGGCAGTCTGCAGAATGGCCACCTTGTCTTTCCTAGGACAAGCTTTTCAGAAATCCAGAAGTGGTTTATTTGAAGCAGCGCTTCAGTTTCCCCTCGGGTGTGTCCTCGAAACAAAACGTTCACAAACAGGGGCAATTCTGGAGCCAGGTTCCTGTCTCTGCTCAGTAGTGGTGTACAACTTCAGACCTGTGTCCCCGCTCTGCCTCGCCTCTCCAGTTGCATGTCTTGGCCAAAGAAAGCAGTGAGCTTTGGTGGAGCTGCCGTGGCGGTGTAGCCTGGTGCCCCCCATGTCCTCCTCAAAGTTCCCCTCGAGCTCAGAGTTGTGCAGTTGCCTGAGCGGCTCCTGGAGGTGAAGCTTGCCTCTGGGATCTCGCCTCTTCACGCTACTGTTCAAACACATTTAAAAATGGTGTGACACACCACAGCCTCAAACGCCGCGTGCAATGGTAACGCGCACTGGCATCTCCTGGCGCTTGGTTTCTAATAACGTGGAATTGCCCATTCCTTCTTGACCTCATTTCTGGTTAAAACCTTGAATAGCTTTTGGCTAATTGGATGAGTAGGGAAGATACCGCAATCTAGGTCAAGTCCTCTGGTCCCCCTCTTCGCTCCTCTCCTGACTGCCGGAGTGAAAGGGTGCCTTGCGTGCTGCCTCTGCCCGGCACTCTGCTCGCTAGTGACTGTCTGAAAAGGAATTTCACGTACGCTTTGCTTTTTTTTTTTTTTTTTTATAGCTGACCCACTTCTCTGTAAAACGTTTGCATTGCAAAAACATTATTTCTTGCTGAAGGAGTGTATAAGGCAGTTTGCAGCTATTGCTGGCTTCTGCAGCTGGAATTCTCCTAGAAAGGAATGGCCAGGAGGGAAGAGGTCCATGTTGGATATGAGGTCGAGATGTAACCTGATGAGCAGGTATTGCTGCCTGGCCCTCCGGAGCATGCAGGTGATTGAGCCAATAACTCCTCAGGTTGCTGTGGATTCATGGCTTTTGTGAAGTTTAAACTCTATTTCCAGGAAGAAGCCCAAGTGTAAGTGATGAGTACATTTACAGCATTAGGTTGCCCAATTTTAATTCCCCCTTTATATAAGGGAATAATCAATAGTAAGAATTCCAAAGGGCATTTTTACCAAAGCTTGCTGAAAAAGTTAACGGATCAAGGTGCTCTTTCATACCCAGTCTTGGGGAATCTCTTGCTTAAGCCTTGATGGACAGATTGACTGGGGGCCGGGGGGGGAACAAAACCTACAATAAACCCAACTAAGCAAACAAAAAACCCCAGTCACTTCAAACACCAGTTTCCATAAGGCTTTTATCCTGTGTAATGTTGAATGCTGGCATGATACAGTCATAGTTACACGGGCAGAACTACTCTGATCTTAGAGCTGTCTTAAATTGGAAGTGTGGCCAATTCTTCCTTCTGGCGAAGGATGAGCTATGAAAGAAAACTCCACAGTATCACCCAGGAAGAGTCGCTTTGTGCTGGACAGGTCTGGCAGAGGGGATGCCTTTTTTTAATTCCCTTAGCAAGGGTTTCAGCTCCTGTATTCATGAATGATTCATGGGAGCCTTCTAAGGAGCTGCTGGCCTGTGGTGGAACTGCGTTTCAGTGAGGTGCATGCTAATGTGGTGCCCGCAGAGTGCTCTGGCGCGAGTAGCTAGCCTTGAACCTTGGTACGTACAAATGAAGGGTTTGATTCGTTTTGTGTGATAAATGGAATGGGTTCCCTGTCACAGTGTTCATCCTTTGCCTAGTAATCGGCACAAAATGTTCGGTTTTGTTCAGCAATTGCTAAATTTCCGAAAGATCTGGAGTTGAAACTGGAAGGAGCTCCTTCCTGATGTAATCTGCTGGAAAGGACACAGCAGTGGAAGCGTTCAAAGCCTTGTTGCCAGCTTGTACTTTCTAACAGCATTCTTGAGTTTTTCTATTGGCTTTTTTTCATTTTGGTATTTAAAGATGTAATGGAGACAGGTGGATAACTTGGTGGTTTGGGCTGGGGGAAATGGCCGTGTGCTGCTTCTACAAAACTTAACACGGATGATGTTTGTACTTCTGAAACTTGATGTTTCTGTTTTGTCAGGAAAATACCAGACCAAAACAAGAACTGTAGAAATTATTCATACAGAAGACTGTTGAGCTGAGCTGAATCGAGGAAATCCTGTTCTTCCAACTTTTGGACCACAAATAGTGAGGCGAGGCAGCGAGGAGGTGAAAAGGCAAGGGGAAGACTGGCTGACAGATGAGATTGAATGGCCAGAATCGCTTTTTTGCTCTGCTGTTCCTGCTAGTAGATGGTCAGATTCCCAGATACTGCTGTTTTATTCTCGGTGAAAATTTAGGGTCTCGCAATGTGAAAGCAAGTAGCAGGTAATTGGGAATCGGAGATGGCTTCTGCATCAGGTTTAGCCTAATTACAATCCAGTGGCTTTAGAGAGGAGTGAATGGGCGGTTGGCATCGGGGGCGCTTGACCTCTGGCAAGTTCCCCATGCCTTGGCAGTGAAGCGGTGGTGCTGCAGCTGACGGCGCAGGTGGAGCTGGGTGATAACAGGTACCTTCTTTCAGAAAGTTTCACTGAACTGTTGGACATGCTAATAATGAGGGTATTGACGTGGGAGTAGGGCTGCAAGTGATGCACCACGTAGGCCTAACCATTGGCCAATGTGTCATGAGATGAAAGGCTTCCCACACGGATATCCCTCAGGTACTCTCTGATTTTGTTGAGCTTTCCCTTGTTCAGATAAGAAGTGACATGAGTATGGGTGGGGTGTACCTAGGAACTGTATTTTCTGCCCTTTGCTGCCCATCAGGCACACTGGTAGGATGAAAACCAAACAGTACTGCGCTGTCTACGTCTGCATTTGTGGTATGAAGTAAGCCCCAAAATGCTGTGTGTGCCCAGCAAAGGAAGGGGGGAAGCTCCGTGTGTTAGGAGGCACTGTAATCTTCACCTGGACGTTTGGCCAGCTTGTCAAACCCAGGTTCAATGAAGCAGGGACACAGTCTTCCTGACCAGCACCCAGGTGGTAAAGCTGGTGACTCTTACCACAGTTGAGGTTTTTTTTAAATTCAGTTAGAACAATTTCTCTTAGTTGTTAAAAGTTAAAGTTGTATCTTCTGGCCTTCCCTCCCCACTAATGTTGCTTCAGGAGAAGGAAGGCCATGCTGGATGGATTTGCTTTGAGTCACTGGGGCTTGCACTTGGGACCAGCCCTCGGTGAGCAGGGTTCAGCCGAGCGTGCGGGCAGCTGCTAATGGGAGTTCCTGGGCTGTTTGACTTGTAAGGCTTCCAACGGTGAGGTCACAGGGGGTTTCTTTCTGCAAATGTGATATTCCACAAGCAGTGCCTGCAAAGGGATGCTTAATCTTGGAAGCAGGTTTGTGTTTGGTGGTGGGCTTTCTTTTGATAGTCATACTGGGGATAAAGGTTTGAGAAGCATCGATTAGCAGTAGTGCTCAGGGATATATGGTCAAGGGGTGATGGTTTTAAACTGAAGCAAGGGAGGTTTAGGCTGGATCTAAGGAAGAAATTGTTTACAATGAGGGTGGTAAAACACTGGAACAGGTTGCCCAGAGAGGGGGTGGAGGCCCCATCCCTGGAAACATTCCAGGCCAGGTTGGCCGGGGCTGTGAGCAACCTGATGTGGTTCAAGGTGTCCCTGCTCCTGCAGGGGGGTTGGGCTGGGTGGGCTCTGGGGGTCCCTTCCAACCCAAAACATTCTGTGATTCTATGAAGTGATGCATTCCAGTATCTCACTGGAAAGAAGTGTCTGATTCCCAACAACTTGGCCCTATTTGGATTGTTATGTGGTGTATTGAAGTGTCGGGAGAGCAGAGTGTTAGTAGCTACATGGTGGTCCAGGTTTCTGGGTGGAAATCCCCGCTAACCAGAGCTTTGTTCACGTGGAGCAGTTGGAGCTGAGAGTGGGTGGGACTGGGAGGGGGAAGAGCAGTGGTGGGCTTAGTGAATTCCCGTCTTCTGTTAGGACAAGGGGGTTCACTGCAGTGTCTTAAAGCTCCAAAGGAAGAGTAATTTTACTTTTCCTAGTAAGAAGCTATAGGAGAATGATGAATGTCAGGAACCGTAAATCTAGTCTGCGTCTTTTTAGAAGGAATCTAGATGAAATAGTAAATGTGGAGATCCCTCCTCAGGCTCTGCAGACTGGGTCTTCAGCTTCTAACTGAATCTCCAAACCAACACCCTGCTCTGACTGGATTTGACAACTGTAGGCTTAAACACAAAGGTCTAAGAGTTGAGGTTCTCATTGCTTTCTTCCTAAGCTGTTCTCTGTTAATTGTCAGGTGATCAAGGCCATTCCAGCCCTTTGCCTTGCTCTTGTGCTTTAAGGTTGATCTCCCTGTGGTTTCCCTCCTCCTCTTCTGTCAAACGACTGAAGGAAGGCATAAAATCCCAAATGGGGAGATTATCTGGTCTGTCTGGTGTTGTAGAAGAATACAGTAACGGTTTTAATTCCGGTAAACCAAAGAATTCTACTCACTAGAGAGGCTTGGGGTGCAGTTCAGACGAGATAATGTCCTGCTTTTTGCAGGTATAGTGGCCCAAAACACTTGGATTTCTCCTTACTGTGTTCAGTTAAACAGCATCGGTGACGCTGGTGCGTCTGTGTCCGGGGCGTGCGGGTCAGGGTTTGGTGTGTTTGCAGAACAAAACCTTGGCTGTACCAATGGCCGGTAGTAAAAATGTAATTGTGTGGGCAGTCGTCCCTCCTGCTGGGGCTGTGTCTCTCGCTTACCGGTGGGTGTTGCCTTGCGGCTGGGCCGGTGCAGCACGGGGGAACTGCTGTAGCTTCGGGGAGTTCCCGCTGAGAACAGACTGCCCTTACATGGGGCTCCGAGCGGGAGGGGTTGTTGATTTCATTTGAAAAAGATTTCTAAAAATGAGGTGAAAGCTTTGATGTAGAGATGAGATTGTTTTGGGTTTGGGGTTAGCTATGCTGGAAAACACATGCCAAACTACTCCCAAAGCAGCCAACCCTGGATAATCACGTTTAGGGGTTGCTTGGTTTGGTTTTAACTTTTAAACCCCTCCTGCTTGCAGTTAACGCTGATGCACTGACACACTGATTCTTCTAAATTTTTATTTTGTAAGCTCTTTGATTTCAATGGCTTCTGTTGTGTAGCTCCATGCCGTGGCGCTGGGGGTACCAGCCTTACCGAAGGCATCGCTGCTGGTTGCCACAGGTCCTCTCTGAGGTCCAGCAACTGAGGTGGCTGGGCCATGTGCGAGAAGATGTGTGCTGGCACGCCCCCCCCTTCGCCTGCACTGCCAACCCCATCCTCTTCCTCACCCCCGTCCTTCCTCCTCCTCTGTCCTGCTGGTTGGGACCTGGATGTCCTCACTGCTGACTGGAGCGGCAAGTTGAGATTTGTAGTAGAAATATTTTCCTTTAAGAGGACACTTGCTTATGGGCAAATCCTTGTCGTACAGAGAGATGCTGGAAATGCAGCTTTCTGTGTTGGGAATCCTCCAGTCTTTGCATTTAATTCCTGAGGTCAGGAGTGCTGGTAGAATCCCAGCATGGCCGGGGCTGGCAGGGCCCCCTGGAGCTCACCCAGTGCCACCCCCCTGCCCAAGCAGGCTCACCCAGAGCAGGGGGCACAGGACAGCGTCCAGGCGGGGGTTGAAGATCTCCAGAGAAGGAGACTCCACAGCCCCCCTGGGCAGCCTGGGCCAGGGCTCGGGCACCCTCACAGTCAACAAGTTCTTCCTCACGTTCAACTGAAAAAAAACTGGTAGGCAGCACAGCCAGAGCTGAGGGCTCCTCTGGATCCTGTTGCAGTGGCTCCACCTGGAAGCAAAAGATGGACTTTGAGCTTGAGTTCAGCAAAACCACATAATGAGAGATGGGAGCCTTGAAGTAGTTTCTGTTGTCAGACTTGCTTTCCTTTTATAGTATCTCTTGCCTTGAAACGTCTTCCACTGGGGTGTTTCCCTGTTTTTATCACGTGTTCCAGATATTGCCCCTCCATTTTAAAGGGACAAGGACTTCACCCACCAAGAGCCCTAACTCTTACTGTTCTACTGCTTGTGTTTGGTCTCTGGTACACCTCAACTGCCCCTCGGTTCTCTCCCCTTAGCTAAATAGAATAATTTCGTAGAATCATTTGCTTGGAAAAGACCTTTTAAGGTCATTGAGCCCAGCCTCCCCTAAAGAAATGTGTCAGATACCTGCTTCAACGGTTGGGATGCAATTCACAGAATCACAGAATCGCAAGGGTTGGAAGGGACCTCGGGAGCTCACCCAGTCCAACCCCCCTGCTAGAGCAGGCTCTCCTAGAGCAATCTACACAGGACTTCATCCAGGCGGGCTTTGAATATCTCCAGAGAAGGAGACTCCACAACCTCCCTGGGCAGCCTGGGCCAGGGCTCTGTCACCCTTAGAGTAAAGAAGTTTTTCCTCATATTCAACTGAAACCTCTTATGTCTCAGTTTGCACCCATTGCCCCTTGTCCTGTCGCTGGACACCACTGCAAACAGACTGCTTCCATCCTCGTGACTTCCGCCCTTAAGATATTTGTAGGTGTTGATGAGATCCCCTCTCAGTCTTCTCTTCTTCAGGCTGAACAAGCCCAGCTCCCTCAGCCTTTCCTCGTAGGGGAGATGCTCCAGTCCCCCCATCATCCTAGTTGCCCTCCTCTGGACTCTCTCCAGGAGTTCCTCATCTTTCTTGAACTGGGGAGCCCAGAGCTGGACACAGTACTCCAGGTGGGGTCTCACCAGGGCAGAGTAGAGGGGGAGGAGAACCTCCCTCGACCTGCTGGCCACACTCCTCTTAATACACCCCAGGATACCAATTGCAAGCTTACTTTGTGTTCCATAAGCAGCCTGGGTAAAATGCAGTTGTGTTTATCCTGCTGTGGATTTGAGGTGTGACACAACCTTCCCAACGCTTGTAAATCTGGGATATCTGGGAAATGTGGAAAAACTGAGCTGCTTTGAAGAGCAGAGGTTTTTAATGTGTTGTGTTGGAGAGTTTGTTCTAGTGTGGTAGGCTGGGGCGTTCCTAAGGGACTCTTGCTTTTCTGGGTCCGCTTGGTATGGCTGCCTACCTTGCCTCTGAAATGTAATGCTTTTACATTTAATTGCAGGTGGTGTGAATAAATTTTTTTTTTCACATCATAAATACTGTAAGAGTAAGCAAGCTGCCTTTCTTCCAAGCTGTGAAATTAGGAAACAGCTGTTCTTCTGATGGTCCTGTTCTCTTGGAAACCTTTGCAGAAACCAGGATGGCTTCAGGGCGCAAACCAATGCGTACTGTAAAACCGATAACTCTGTTGATGGTTTTTGTGAACAATGAACCACCGAGACTATTTCAACACCTAAGGCAGCACAATTTGAGCATCAGCGACACCACCCCAAGTCTACAGCTTCACCTACACTGGTCACTGACACTTCACACTAATAGCTAGGTTCAAGTAACGAGGCTTTTTCAGTACCCGATGTTGGCACTTGCTGGCTTGTTCTTTGGATTCGTCTTGGCTAATGCTGAGCGTAGTATGACGGTAGCTTCTAAATCCTGACTCTTAATTTTAAAATGCCTCTCAAATTCAGTTCTGTGGCAGCTAGTAATCGTAGTAGTAGTTCTTTTACACACAGTGACTGAAAAGGGACTCGAGTGAAAGATCTGATATGGGATTAAAAGGGCAGAAGAGAGAGGAGAAGGTACTTGAGGTGTATCTATTTTTTAAGAGCCTCTTTAATCCTTGTATCCGGTTCTTCTGGATCAGCTTGTAAAGCAGCACGGAGTTATTACTGCATCTGAAGAGGTGAACTGCTTTGCTTATCTAAGTAGGCTGAGAGTTAGTATGAAACAAGTTTCTTGAAGAGTGTGAGATGATGACTGTTATCAGGATAGTCAAATTCATTGTGGTCCTGTGGAGCCGAAGCTTGTCAGTTGATCAGTTCCACCCGTGGTGGTGGTTGCCCAACACAAGAAACTTTGATCCTGCACTGCAGGGTTACCTAAAGTTAGCAAAACCAGTGAGCCAAAATGGTCATGGAGCCAACGCTCAGGGTCCCTGGGCTGTTGCTGGCGTCTGTGCCCCTTCCCTAAAGGCAGTTATGGGTGACAGCGTGCCAGTTGTGCTTTGCTACCGTGGTGTGGCTTGTGCGGATTTAAATGTTTGTTACCCCTCTTTGGGATACGGGCAGAGCTTGGCATGCTGCTTAGAGTGATTTGATGGGGGGCTGCGTGCCTTCGGAATGGATGGGACTGGTGACTCAGGGGTGGGTTGTCCAACCTCCTCACTTCTGGTTTGTCCTTAGATCTGGTTGGGGATCTGGTTGCACAGGAGATGTCTCCTTTGAGGGTTCTGGGAAGCATCTGACCACTGTAAACAAGCCTCTAAATTCTTGTGCAAACTTTCTGCTGTTAGAAGCAGCCCAGGCTGCTCAGCCAGAAAACTTGTTGTTCCAGATGAGCTTGTACAGACTGAGTTTAAGTATCGTGCCTGTTTCCCAAATCTTGGACCCTTCTTATGATTTTGTTCTACTTAAACCATACCTAACTGCTTGGTATTCACTGGATAAAATGTTTTCAGTGATCCAGGAGCTGTTAGACAATGACCAATTCCTGTTCATGCTTTTGCAAGAACGGCGGGGTTTTATTTTTCCCTGTTAGATGTTGTCTTGAACTTGCAGATGATGAAGGGTTTTCAACGCCTCTCTTACAGGATAGGAATAGTAAATCTGAGGACAATTATGACAGGCTGAGAGAGTTGGGGTTGTTCAGCCTGGAGAAGAGGAGCGTTGACTTTGTATTAACTTCATCCCCTGTGAGTTCCCCGCTCCTTGCCACGCACAGTTTAGCACTCACGATGGCCGGTGGGAAGTGGTTCACAGCTTGGCTTGGGAAATGCCTCCTGCGGGTTTAATCTGCTCAGCTGGAAAGCACAGGGAACATAAAATTACGTGGCGATGCTTAACCTCGGTCCTTTAGTGACTAAATTGGCTTCTTCTGATTGCTTGAAGAAGGTCTGTATCATAGAATCACAGAATAATTGAGGTTGAAAGGGACCTCTAGAGATGGCCTAGTCCAACCACTCTGCTGAAAGTGAGGTTCCTAGGACATTGTCCATCCAAGGGTGGAGGCTCCACTGCTACCCTAGGCAACCCTTTCCAGTGTTTTACCACTGCCAGAATAATAATTAAAAAACCCCAAGCCCCACCACACTCCTCTGGTGCCCATTACCTCATGCCCTCTCAGTGGATACCACTGAAGAGTCTGGCTTGGTTTTCTTTACAACCTCGTGTCGGGTGCTTATACACATTGATAAGACCCTCCTGGGCCTTGTCTTCTCCAGGCTAAACAATCCCAGGTCTCTCAGCCCTCTTGTATAAAAGACGCTCCAGTCCCTTAAAATGATTTTCATTGCCATTTGCTGGACAACTTCCAGCTGGTCTGCATCTGTCTTGAACTGGGGAGCCCTGGACTGGGCACAGCACCTCAGATGCTGTGCTGAGGGGAAGGATCACCTCCAGCAGCCCGCTGCTGGCATTCTGCCTCACACAGCCCAGGGTGCTGGTGGCCTTTTTTGCCTCAAGGGTACACAGCTGGCTCCTGGTCAACAAGGGGTTGTTCCTCCCCAGGTGCAGGACTTGGCATTTCCCTGCAGACTTGAGATGAGGTTCTGTCTGCCTCTTTCTCCAGCCTGTTGAGGTCCCTCTGAATGGCTGCAGAGCCATCATGTGCCTCAGCCATTCCTCCTGGTTTTGTATTGTTTGTGAACTTGTTGAGGGTGCACTCTGTGCTGTCATCTGGTCATTAATGGAAAACTGTCTTGGACACAGTACCAATGCCAGTGTTTTGAATCATAGAATCATTTGGGTTGGAGAAGCCCTTCCCTTCCCTGGGCAGCCCCTTCCAGCCCCTGACAGCCCCAAGGGGAAGGAATTGTTCCCCATGGCCAACCTCACCTGGCACAACTTGAGGCCATTTCCTCTTGTCCTAAGGTGTGAGGTTTTGGGTTTTTTTACTACTTATTGCTGAAGAGCAGCTAATCTGATGGCAGGTAATTGTGTTGGTGAAGACTATTTAAAGGTCTTTCCTCAGTAGAGATGGCCAGAGTTTTGTTTGTTTGCTTTTGGCAAGCAAAGCAACACCTTAAAATTCTCAAGTGATGTTGTTAGCAGCATCATTTTCATGCAGTTTGTCTTTATTGGTGCATGGTGGGGTGGGGAGGGGGCAAAGTAACGTATTCATCTGTCTGTTGACCATCAAGAGTCCATGAAGGGGTCTAGATGTTGGGAGCTCCCTCTTGGCTCCCAGCAGACAGGCAGCCCTTCTGGCTATGCGTGTTCCTGAGGGCTTTGAGATACAGACTTGCATTATTTTGAGGTCAGTGTTAATGCTTAACCTGGAGTTACAAACACTTTTCTTGTGCATTTGAGAATAGGCCATTTGGTATCGATCTGGCTGTGCAGTACCCAGGCTTGGGGCACTACATTAGTGGCTCCAGCAAAATGCTGCAATTCTATACTTAGAAGCCACCTGAGTCGTGTCCTCAGATGAATATTCTTGTACTTCCAGCCCAATGGAAAACAAATCTGAGTTTGCACAGTGATCTGGCCGGTAAAACTGTCTTTCAAGGATACTGATAGATCAGAATTTATAAGGCATCTCTGAGCAGAATGTCAGATGAATTAAATCAATAAAAGCTGTTGGGTGCATGATGCTATTCTGTCGTTAACCATGCAGAGCTATAAACTTCCTTTGCAAGACCAACAACACGTTGCCTTTTGACAATTCTATTGATGTGTTCTTTGCTCTTCTAGGCTTTCTGTTCAGGAGTGGCATGTTCAAGCTGGGGAGGGAAAGCAAGCAGCTCCAGTCCTGTTAGCTTGCTTGAGGGATGCTCACAGCTGTGTCACCCATTGCATCGCTTTTCTGGCATTCAGTGCTGTATCTGTTACTGCCCGGTGTTACTCATGCCTATTCTTGAAGATGGGTAACTGTAGGCAAGAAGAAAAAGACTGGCTCTCCTTCCTTCTCGGGCTCCTCTAATCAAAGTTTTATTTCTAATCTGTCTTCTTTGTGATCTGTCGTGTTCTCTGGTGTAATCTTGGAGAAGAAAGTGCACCTCTACAGCAGGACCTTCAACACCATCAAACTGAGCTAGCAAAAGTGTCTTCTTACTCACATAGCAGACTACTTCAGTGCTTCAGTTGGCACACCAGTGGTGGTGACACCACGATAGGATGTCAGTCTCTGTAGTGGCTGAACACCCCACCAAGAGTTTGTGAGAGGCCTTGTCCCAGAGAAGACTGCAGGGAATGTCTGGTGCTCCTCCTGCAGGCCAGGATTGAAGATGATGGTAGCTTGAGCATTCTCCAGCTGGGTTGGGGTAATCCCAGTTATATATACAAACTGGGGGATGAGCGGCTGGAGAGCAGCCCTGCAGAAAAAGGTCTGGGGGTTTGGGTTGATGGCAAGTGGAATATGAGTCAATGGGGTGCCCTGGCAGCCAAAGGGGCCAGCTGTGTCCTGGGGTGCATCAAGCACAGCATAGCTAGCCAGTCAAGGGAGGTGATCGTCCCACTCTGCACCGCATCGGTGCGGCCCCACCTCAAGTGCTGTGTGCAGGTTTGGGTGTCTTGATAATAAGAAGTATATCAAACTTTTAGAGTGTGTCCAGAGGAGAGGAGCTTTAGCAGGGGAGTGGTTTGGGTGTCTTGATAATAAGAAGTATATCAGACTTTTAGAGTGTGTCCAGAGGAGAGCAACCAAGATGGTGAAAGGTCTTGAGGGCAAGACTTAGGAGGAACAGCTGAGGTCACTTGGTTTATTCAGCTTGGAGAAGGCTGAGGGGTGACCTCATTGTTGAGGGGTGACCTCATCGCAATCTACAACTTCTTCAAGATGGACAGTGGAGGGGGAGCTGCTGATCTCTCTCTGGTGACCAGTGGCAGGCCATGAGGAAATGGAATTGCTTGAAGACAACTTTTTGAGCCAGCTGCTGGACAAACTGGCCAGAGGAGATCTAGCAGAGTGAAGAGAGGTGACTGGGAATATGAACAGTGGTGCTCTGTGAAATGAGAGTTCAAAGTCTTATGGGAAATGAGGAAAGTGAGTAGAAGGATAAAAATGCCTGTCTTTGGCTTGTTCAGAGAACTGATACGTGGGATCCTACAGGAATCTCTCCTGTGGAGCAGAGAAACCCAAGAGAGCTGGCTGATCTTCAAGAGCAACCTTCTCGGAGCATAGGAGCGGTCTGTCACGATTTCTAGGAGGCCAAGCAGGTGTGGCAGGAGGCCAGGCTGATCATCTTGCTGAGCTCAACTACAGGAAAAAGCCTTATGGAAGGAAGATGTGAGGACCGGTTGCCTGGGAGAAGTACATAGAAGCATCCTGTGGGCACG
This sequence comes from Egretta garzetta, assembly GCF_000687185.1. NCBI lineage: Eukaryota > Metazoa > Chordata > Aves > Pelecaniformes > Ardeidae > Egretta > Egretta garzetta. Next base: position 48,236 of record NW_009258285.1, read on the forward strand.
CAAGGATGTAATTAGAAAAGCTTTTCTTCCTTGCTGCTCTCAATGATGAGGTTCTTTGGTCGAATGTAGTATTAGCTTGCATTGCGGTTGTGCCTAGTGAAAAATTAATGAGATGTGTTGTTGCCGCTCTAGGTGTGAGCGGGATGGGACTTGTCAAGAGCATGTCCACATAAGTGAAAGTCAAGAAGAAAATGCAGTGCCCAAGAAGAAAAACGTACACTTACATTTTTGTGTGTAAGAAATGGCAAATGCCCTGAAGTTCCATGTTAATGGAATCCTAGCGCTACTATATTTTTTTTCTCCTAATTTGTTTTGCTATCTGCAATGAAAAAGTTGACGCTACAGATGGAAACTGAGATAACCTTAACTCTTCTTGCCCTCCATGGGCTTTCAGCAACAAGCTTTCAGATTTTATTCCAAGTTGCTGATAGAAAAGTATACCGGCTCTTTGGCGATGCTGAGAAAACATGAATCGGGGGCTGATACAAATCTGTAAACTGCAGTGGCCTGACTTAAATCGCTCTTCAACCACCTTAATTTTGTGTACTCTTGCTGTGGGCATCCTGAGCTATAATACAGCTAGAAATGAAATGGAATGAGGCCGAGGCTGATGCCAGAGTGAGCGTAAGAAAAACCCCCTTAAAATCTGTTTTAAACTCACTTTTTAAAATACCTGTGCTACTCTGCTATTCAAGAAGTCCCTGAGGCTGAAGGGCTGTGCTCAGAGTAGGCTGGGCAAAACTCACCTGCCAGGTCTGGAAATGGCCTAAGATGCTGTGGAAGTCAGGCTTTAGCATAACTTAACAAGAGACTGGAGCCTGATGAGGACATCAGCTAGGGCTTCCAAAGCTGAGGATGGGGCTAAATGGAGGTCTTTGTTTCTCTAAGCGGCGAGATACTGAGCTCAGCAAGCTCCTTTCAAAGTCCCTTCCCAAGAGCTGAATCTCCAGCCATCAGGAGAGCTTGAATGGGGGAACAGGGTGTGGGGGATTAGGAGAAGCCATGTATTCTGCACAGCTGGGGATCAGAGAAACTAGAACTGGTCATTTCCGTCTGCAGAGTCACTTGTGGGTTTTTATACTTAACATACAGATGGTTTATTTTCTGCTTAAAGACAGACCTCAAGGGTTGACGTGCTGGGCATGCCTCAAGAGCCGATGATTAAGAAGGAAACGAAGCATTTCCTGCCCATCCCCCCCAGCACAAATATTGCTTAAAATATCCAAATGACGTGGAGTAACTGGCATCTTCCTCCAGCATCTCTGTCTGCTATTGTGAATTATACTCTTGTGGTTTAGCCCTCTCCAAAGGGAGGTGAGCGGCCTTGGGCGACGGAGCGTGCACAGGGGTGGGGGTGCATTTGACAGCTGAACGTAGGAAGAGTTTTCGTGGACCGGATTTACGAACCTTAAGCCTGAGCTGTGTGCAAAGACAGTGTTAAACCCCAGACTTCCTTAAACTTCTGTAGTACTCACCAAACTGATCTGTAGTTGTTTCAGCTTTGCAAACACTGAGGATTTGGAGTGTGGAAATTTTATATCTGAGGGACCTCGAGAGTTCCTGAAGCGTTCCCAAGTGCAGCTGATGGTTGTGAAGCCACCCTGTTACCATGGAGCACTTAATTCTCCAAAAAGTGTTATCTACAGGCAGTGCATTTGAGATAAAATTTGGGAATTGCACTAAAATAAGTCCTTTAGCCAGTCTTCTGCCATCTCTTTGCTCCTTATATTCTTCAGATGGCCGGGGCCGTAATGCGATGCGAGAAGGCCAGTAGTTCTTCATCGGTTGTATCCTTGGAGATGTCAAAACCATTAAATGTAGTTTTCTGTGCTGTTGAACATTAAAGTGAAAATGCAAACAAGTAACTTCCTCTCAATCTCTGCTTTTGCTTGCCAGGTCCTGGAGAAATATCCTAATACACCTATGAGCCATAAAGAGATCCTTCAAGTTATCCAGAAAGAAGGACTTAAAGAAATCAGGTGAGTTAAGTACCCATACCACTAAAACACATTCATACTTTGGTTCCAGCTGAACTTAGTTTACTGTTAACCCCTATCTCATAAGTATTTTGGGGACGGAAATGTTAAATACCCTCAGAATTGGAGCCTAGGTCCCATTTACAAGCAAGCTCTCCAGTCACTGGTACTTGTCACCAAGGAAGCTAGGTATGGGTCGTGCTTAAGTCCCAGGTCTGCAGCTTTTATAGAAGATAAACTAGACCTGATCAGGTAGTTCAGACTCCAGGTACTGAAGTAAACGGAACTATTTTTTGTTTCATCTTTAAAAAAAAAAAAAAGTAGTCAGTTTAATGGAAATGCCTAAACCAAAAGGTAAAGCTATCTGGGGAGTGAGAAAGCAGCCTCACTTACAAATCCTTATTTTGAAAATTTTATGGCTCGTGCTGTTTCCTTTAGTGTCATCTGGAGCAGTGTGTGGTTCTGCCTTGGAGCTCTTCCTGTTCCCCCCCAAGGAGCAGGCTGAGTCTTTGGTGTGTGGGCAAAGGAGGGCACAAACTCAGGTGATGCTGATCTGCGTTAGGAAAACAGAGCAACTCGGGTGACAACCCCCGAGCTGCTGCTACCGTAGCTTAATTCTTGAGTCTGTGCTCATAGTATTTCCCAGAGATGGACCAGTGTATTTAGGGAGATATAAGGGCAACTGTTCCCTGAAGTACAAAGTATTTATATTCCTGTTTTCCAAGAACAAAGAAAAAGGGGGAGGGAAAAGAGGATTGGATGTGCCAGTTCATCTGTTTTGGAATGGAGTAGCCATCCTGAAGTTGGCTTCATTTTGTTTTTCACTACACTTTGCCAGTTTAATGCAGCAATCCATCTGCTGTGGCAGAAATACTCAAGGCCCGAGTGCAGAAATTCTGCTGTCGATAGCAAGACCTTCCACTCAAGTGGTGGACAACACAGAGGTGGTCTGGGTTTTGGGAAGTCAGTTTATCTAAAAGTAAGGGAGCCAAATACACCCATTTTAGCTCTTGGGGAGGTGACAGAAGTGGGGCTTTGTTCCTGAGATGCGCTTTGCTTTGGGGCAGTACCACATTAAGATGAAAGGTTTACCAGCCTTAGGACAGCTTCAGTGTTGTGTTAAATACTGTTAATCCATCAAAGGCCTGTCTGCCTTGTGGCAGCCCCTTGTGCATTCCCAAGCATAGACATGCAGATGTCTGTACTGGTGGTCTCCTGATGGCAAAGCGAAAGTCTAGCCAACACCCAGGCACTTGGATGGTGAACCTTTTTAGCAATTCAGAGTGCTCTTCTTGGGGGAGAGCCTTAGGCAGGAACTCAGATGTGGTGTAAAAGAGCCAGTCTCTGGCTGGCCAGGCCAGATTTTGGACTGAACAGTCAAAAAAAACCCAAACAACCCCAAAGAGAAATGCCATTGTGCCATATAGTCCTCCTCAGCCTCAGGTCCTCCTTTTAGACTTGGTTTGGGGATTTAGCCTGAGGTGATAGTAGGTTGTTTTCCTCTCTGAAAGAGCTGCTGCTGAACACCAGGACAGCACAAAGTCCTCAGCAACTTAAATCCCAAAAGGCGTTTGTGGGAGCAGTCAGCTGTGAAGCTCAATTTCTCTGGTTCAGCTCTCTACCTTACTGACTTGGCCATGCTTGGATGCTGAGGAGTGGCCTGTCCTCTGAAATGTTAGATTGATGTAATAAAGCTTCATTTAGGTTAAGAACTAAAAGGTTGTCAGTTCTTAAGCAATTCACTTCCAGTTGGTGCCAGTAACATGTTTGTGGCTGGACTGGGCTTCTGCTCTATCACAGCCTGTGACAAGATGGGCTTACACAAATCAGCATTTATTAGAGGAAAAATCTCTTTAGAGACGTTACAGAAGCTGTCAGGTGAGCATGTTGAGCTCATCACATTTTGAGTCCTCTTCTGTGGAGGCCTTGGCAGGAAACCATGGCAAAGCCTTTGACAGCAGATTACAGCAATTGTACAATTGTACAACCTGTACTTGGTTGCCTTGAGACAGCAGGCACCTGCAAGGCACATCGTTTGGTAAGATGGTGTATAGGGAGTGTGCAGGGGGGACGTGGGCTCTCCCGTTAGCATGTGCAACCAGGCATTTGAGTTTTTTGAATTGTTTCTCAATGCAATTTGCTTTTGAGAAACAGAATTGCAAATTTCTTTGGTAGTAAAGATTCTGTGGTTTGTGGACATAGTTCGAACGCTGTCAGTTTTGGCTGTAGTGTTCGTTGTTTGGTGTTTTTAATTCAAATCCTTAGATACACCGAACTTTCTAAAATCTCTGATTTCCAGAACTAACGTAGTTTTAGAAGCGACAAATGACTTCCCTACAGGTGCACTGAAATAAGGCAGAGAGCATGGGGAGCCCAGCTAGGGTCTAGCAGTCACGTCTCTGTTTGGCCGTGCAGCCAGTCCACCTCCCGTTCGCTCTGGTGGTTCCTGGCATGTGCTGCTGCTTGGGAGGATGCCTGAGGGCACGCTGAAAGAGCTTCGAGGACTCCAAGCGCTGGTATTGTCGCAGAGGATTTGGAATGGTAGGAAGGAAGGGTGGCAGTTGAGATGAGCGTGGAAGAAAGAGGGACGGTGGTTTCTGCTGTGTGCAGGACAAGCTGAGTGGTTTTTGGACAAGGCTAGGGCTTTCCTGGGACGGGGATGTTTGTAGCAATACAGAAACCTTGGGTGATACTGGCTGATTATCTCACCCATATTTATAAATTTATCCTAGTGCTCAAATAAGCACTAGGATAAGATTTTTTTAGAGGTCAACCCAGGACCAGTACTCCGAGGTGTCAGTTTTCGACACCTAAGGCATCCTGAAGCCAGAACTGTACTTTTCAAGTGATCTGTCATCCTAATCTTCTCAATTTGCCTGTTTTGACAGGCTGTCCTAATCCTGTGAGAACCTTTCCTGCCTACAGGTCACTGCTTGCAAACTGTGAAAATAAAATACATGTGGATAAACACTTGATGAATTGGCAGCGTAACATATCTGGCTCTAAGATTTGTCCAACATCCTATATTGCCTTATCTCTGGCAAGGTAGCTCGGGGAAGCCTGAGCATGTCGTAACACTTGCACTTTCAAATGAGGCTTTGACGGTGCATCGGATAATGGTGTTAACCCAGGCAACACCAACTAAACTTGAATGCATGGGATAGATGGACCCCAAGAGTTAGCAACAGAGAATCAAATTTGTTTGATAAGTAGCTTTTTAAATCAAAATTGTTGACTTGTTGTCGTGGTTTAACCCCAGCCAGCAACTAAGGACCACCCAGCCACTTGCTCACACACCCCCCCCTCAGTGGGATGTGGGAGAGAATTGGAAGAGTAAAAGTGAGAAAACTTGTGTGTTGAGATAAGGACAGTTTAATAAATGAAATAAAGTGAAATAATAATAGCTGGCACAGGATGGGAAGCTTAAAAGTCCTTGACTTTGTTGTTGCCAAGTAGTGTAAATGCTAAGCCATCAGTGAGTTATCAACATTATTCTCATCCTAAATCCAAAACACAGCATTATGCCAGGTACTAGGAAGAAAATTAACTCTGTCCCGGCCAAAACCAGGACAGCATCCACCCCGATTCTGTGCCATCTACGTCATGCCCAGGTCCTACCCTTCCCAATACAGTCCAGTTAATCACCACCACTTTCCCCGCCTTTTCATCTATGGACACAGATGTCATTCCCGCAGTCTATGGGCCATCCCTCTGGAATGTCCGTTGGGCTCCTTTAGTCCATGACTTTGAGTTCCATCGGTCGTAAGAGTGCTTCAGGGCAGGCAAGCTGGGCTGTGGTGGTGGATTGTTGCACATTGAAGCCAGTGCTGGTGCCATCACTGCTGCGCTTGTCCAGTTCTATCATTGCTGCACTTTGCTCAGTTTCATCAAAATTCATTCTTCATTCATCTCCGTGATTCTTACTGTAATGCTGTTGATACGGCACGTAACCACCACAGAAGTGACCGTATAGCAATTACCATCAAACCGTTCAGCTCATTGGCTACTCTCACCCAAAAGCACATCCCCTTGAGGTACACATCGGACTTCCCCATCCTTCCACATCACCCCCCAAGTGCACCCAGGTCCTTGGGCAAAAGCAGTCCCACGGATGGGTTTGCCTTTGCCTGGGCAGGAGTAACCCAGACCGTCTGCCCCAGCGTGTTTTTTGCGTGCGCTGCAGGGACTTTGTCCCCTCTTCAGCACGCAGGAGGTCTGATGGGGCAGGGCCAGCCCGGCTGGCAGATCCCCTAGGGTTGACTGACCAGGTGGCTTTGCTAAATGTGTATCCCAATGTTTGAACGTCCCAGCACCCGTTGCTCTCAGTGCAATCTATAACAGTCCATTGTATGTTTGATTTTCCCAGAGGCTGGTGCATGACAGGGGATGGGATAGACCCACCCAATGCCCTGCTCTTTGGCCCAGGTGTCTATGAGGTTGTTTCGGAAATGAGCCCCGTTGTCTGACTCACTTCTTTCTGGGGTGCCATGTCGCCACAGGACTTGCTTTCCAAGGCCCAGGATGGTGTTCCGGGCGGTGGCATGGGGCACAGGGTATGTTTCCAGCCATGTGTTGGCTGCTTCCACCATGGTGAGCACATGATGCTTGCCTTGGTGAGTTTGTGGGAGTGTGATACAAGCAGTGTGCCAGGCCTCCCCGTGTTTATATTTTGGCCACTGTCCTCCATACCGGAGAGGCTTTAACCGCTTGGCTTGTTTGATCGCAGCACATGTTTCACGTTCATGGATAACCTGTACAATGCAGTCCATGGCCAAGTCCACCCCTCGATCACGAGCCCATCTCTTCCTTGATGGCCTGAGGTGTCATGGGCCCACTGGGCTAGAAGTTATTTTACCCTTATGTTGCCAGTCCAGATCTACCTGAGC
>NW_009258286.1:0-598 GCF_000687185.1 Egretta garzetta
GGGGGGGGTTGGGGTCCCCTCTCTCTCCCTGTGGTTTTTCACCTTTTGCGTCTGCAGTTTTTGCCGCGGTTTTGCCACTTCATGGATGTGAGCCTGACTCTGTCTTCCTGGGAACTGTGCAATGCTGCTACATGTTCTCCTCTACTCCTCCTCTACCTTCTACTCCTCTCTGAACAAGCCCAGCTCTCAAAGCCTCTTCTCACAGTACAAGTGAAGAATAGAGGGATGCAATCCAGTTGTGTAGGAATGGGGTCAGGAAGGCCAAGGTGCAGCTGGAACTTAACTTGGCAAGGGATGTGAAGAATAACAAGAAGGGTTTCTACAGGTATATCAGACAGAAAGGAATGGTTAAAGAAAGCGTATCCCCACTGATGAGTGAGACCAGCAAGCTGGTAAAAGCAGATAAGGAGAAGGCTGAGGTACTCAACAACACTTTTGCCTCAGCCCTCACTGGCAACCTCTCTCCTCTCCCCTACTGAGTCTATGGATGGCATGAGGGGTAAGAGAAGATCAGGTTCGTGACCACCTGAGGAACCTGAACGCACATAAGTCCATGGGACCTGATGAGATGCATCCCAGAGTCCTGAGGGAATTGGCT
>NW_009258286.1:894-15803 GCF_000687185.1 Egretta garzetta
GTCAGCCTCACCTCTGTGCCTGGGAAGATCATGGAACAGATCCTCCTAGAAGCCATGCTAAGGCACATGGAGGCCAGGGAGGTAATTCGAGGTAGCCAGCATGGCTTCACCAAGGGCAAGTCCTGCCTGACAAACCTAGTGGCTTTCTATGATGGTGTGACAATAACAGTGGACAAGGGAAAAGCAACAGGCATAACCTACCTGGACTTCTGCAAAGCCTTTGACACAGTCCCCCCCAGCATCCTTCTCTCTAAATTGGAGTGCTATGGATTTGATGGGTGGACTGTTCAGTGGATAAGGAATTGGTTAGATGCTCGCATCCAGAGGGTAGTGGTCAGCAACTTGATGTCCAGATGGAGACCGGTGATGAGTGGTGTCCCTCAGGGGTCCATACTGGGACCAGTGCTGGTTAATATTTTCATCAATGACTTAGCGAGATCGAGTGCACCCTGAGCCAGTTTGCAGATGACACCAAGCTGAGTCGTGCAGTTGATACGCCAGAAGGATGGGATGTCATCCAAAGAGAACCTGGACAAGCTGGAGAGGTGGGCCTGTGTGAACCTCATGAGGTTCAACAAGGCCAAGGGCAAGGACCTGCACCTGGGTCAGGGTAACCCCCGGTTATCAATACAGGCTGGGGGAAGAAAGGATGGAGAGCAGCCCTGCCAAAAGGGACTTGGGGGTGCTGGTGGATGAAAAGCTGGACATGAGCCGGCCATGGGCACTGGCAGCCCAGAAGCTAACCGTATTCTGGGCTGCATCGGGAGAAGCATGGCCAGCAGGTCGAGGGAGGGAATTCTGCCCCTCTACTCTGCTCTGGTGAGACCTCCCCTGGAGCCCGGCATCCAGCTCTGGAGCCCTCAGCACAAGAAGGACGTGGACCTGTTGGAGTGGGTCCAGAGGAGGGCTACTAAAATGATCCGAGGCCTGGAGCCCCTCTGCTATGAGGCCAGGCTGAGGGAGTTGGGCTTGTTCGGCCTGGAGAAGAGAAGGCTGCGGGCAGAGCTGATTGTTGCCTTTCAGTGCTTAAAGGGGGCATATAGGAAAGATGGAGAAAGTCTTTTTAGTTAGGACAGCTGTCAAAGGACAAGAGGTGATCATTTTAAACTAAACGAGGGTAGGTTTAGACTGGATCTAAGGAAGAAATTCTTTACAACGAGGGTGGTGAAACCCTGGCAGTGGTTGCCCGGAGAGGTGGTGGGGGCCCCATCCCTGGGAACATTCAAGACCAGGTTGGATGGGGCTCTGAGTAACCTGATCTAGTTAGCGATGTCCCTGCTCCCTGCAGGGGGGTTGGACTAGATGACCTCTAGGGGTCTCTTCCAACCCAAAACATTCTATGATTCAATGTTTCTATGAAATCTTCCTCCCCAGGAAAATGTCCCCTTCCCCAGGGGCAGTTCCTACAGTAAAGCTATAACAAATTTGTAATAATGTTGAAGAGCTTATCAAGATATTGATCATGAATCCCGGCAGCCCAAAGCAACAAAAAGCAATGGCTGATGATTTAGAAAGTAGTCAAGGGGACAAACTACTTGAATACTTGGGGAAACCCTGCTGGATGCACTGCCTTCTCCTGGTGTGATAACATTGCATTTTGGGTTGGGAAAGATGGGCAAACCAACAACTTCATGGGTTTCTTTGATTGATTGATTTATTAAAAAGAGCCAGTCAAGGCTGGCTGAGGGCCTTTCCTATCTTCCCATTGCATGTCCTTTCCTTCCTTTGTCAAATGGAACTGATGACCGTGCACCATCTCATCTCCAAAGCCTCTCTGGCCTTACTCACATCAGCCAGTGCAGCCATGAGTCCCTGCACCTTGGGAGCGGGACAGCCTCGAGGACCGCTCTGGCCCTCCTCTTGGTGTCTCTGGCGAGGGCAGGAGGTTTACAAAAGTGCTGCCGAGGGAAAGGGCAGCTTTACCATTCCCTGGGAGGGAGGTGACACTGCTCTTCAGCACAGCCTTGAATCATCTCATCTCCCCCCGGGACTGCCAGGACCCATGGCATCTGCAAGGCCCTTTCCATTGTGCCATAAGGGGCTGGGGACATGTGGATGGGGTAGGATACAGAGGTTGGCAGGGGACGTGGGGATGTGCTGGGACACAGAGATTGGCTGGGGACAGGGAGATGGGGGTCAGAACCAGCACAGCAGCAGGCAGGCTGGGCATCTCCCTCCCTGCAGACATGTGCTGGTCCTGGACATGCGCACCCATGGGACACACATGCACACACACACACCCCGCAGCACACACAGACACCCAGCCATGGGACATGACATCAGAGGACATGGAAATGTGTCCTGGTTTCAGCTGGGACAGTGTTAATTTTGTTCCTAGTAGCTGGTATAGTGTTATGTTTTGATTTTAGTACTAGAAGAATGTTGATAACACACTGGTGTTTTAGCTGTGGCTTGGTTGTGCTAAGACTGGCCAAGGACTTCTCAGCTCTCAGCTCTGCCAGGTGCACAAGAAGCTGTGAGAGGACACAGCCAGGACAGCTGACCCCAACTGACCCAAGGGCTATTCCAGACCATATGACCTCATGCTCAGTATATAAGCTTGGGGAAGAAGAAGGAAGGGGGGGACGTTTGGAGTGATGGTGTTTGTCTTCCCAAGTAACTGTTACACGTGATGGAGCCCTGCTTTCCTGGAGATGGCTGAGCACCCACCTGCCCATGGGAAGTGCTGAATGAATTCCTTGCTTTGCTTTGCTTGTGTGCACGGCTTTTGCTTTCCCTATTAACTGTTGTTATCTCAACCCACGAGCTTTCTCACTTTTGCTCCTCTTTTTCCCTCCCCCATCCTATTGTGGGGGGAGTGAGCAAGCGGCTGCGTGGTGCTGAGTTTCCAGTCGGGTTAAACCACGACATGCTGATAGCCCAGAATATCTGGGAAGGCTGGAATTAGGTCTCCCCAAAGCCTTCTTGTTCTCCAGGATTTGCACCTTTGCAGCACGGGCAGACAATGACATCCTGGGCTGCATTAGGAAGAGCACTGCCCAAAGGCTTGAGGGAGGTGATTCTTCCTCTCTACTCAGCCCGGCTACAACCTCTCTTGCTGACTTCCCTCAGTGTTTTCTGCCCTACCACCTCACTCTCACTGCAGCCAAAGCTGCCCTCCACATCTTCCATATCTTCCACCAGTCCTGCCTTGACTGCTTGTGAAAAACAAGTCTAGGAGAGCCTCCCACCATGTCAGCTCCGGGACGACCTTCCACATTCTCTCCAAACAATGCTTTCTAGCAGAGGCCCATGGTCTTCAAAGTCCCCAGTGATTACCAGGGCCTAAAACTGTGTCTCTTTCTCCAAATGCCTTAGAGGACACTTCATCCTCTTCCCAAGCTTCCTCAGGCAGCGCAGGGACCCTCACCAGAGGACCATTGCCCATCAAGGAGTTAGTGAGCCATGTCATAGTAAATCTGAGTAGATCCAGACCTCTGCTGTACTCTTCACGTACAGCTTGGCCTTCAGGCTGTGTCATGCTGAGCATATTCCTTGATTAAAGGATAAAACTGATTGCCATGAGAAGTCTGCAGGCATCTCCCAGCTGGTATCAGTGATGAGGCCAGCTGCATGTCCTTCCCTATATCAAAAGCTGCCACAACCCATTCCCATGTGAACAGCCTCTTGTGGGGGCAGTAAAAAAGATGACTTGATTTTTTTCTTCCTTCCAAGGAAACACTGAAAGCAATCACAGGAGAAAAATGGGATAACCCTTCTACAGATGTGATCTATAACTTGCTGCACCAGCTGACTAGACAGAGGTAACCTCACCGTGATCTTCCAAGCCATGTGCCTGCTGCTGGCCTTTCAGCTGCTCAGATCAACACAACCAAACCACGTGCCTGCTGCTGTCCCATCAGGTACTCAGGCAGAAAGGACACGACAGCCATATCCAAGCCTTCTTCCTGGGTGGGCCTACCAGGTACTTAGGGAAAGGGATTCCCACAATCAACTTGCCAGCCACATGCCTTCTGCTGGTCTGTCAGAGACCCTGGCAGATGGGAGCCTAAAAGCACATATCCCAGCCCTGAGACAAGAGCTGACCTATCAGCTACTGCAGAATGAAGTGACCTCATAGTCCTTTCCCTGCTATATTCCCACTGGTGGCCCATCAACTCCAGAGACAGAAGTGACATCGCTGCCGCCTTCACAGATTGGTGGCTCCTGCTGGCCCATGAAGTCCTGAGGCACAACTGACTTGACTGTAGCGTTCCCACCCATCTCCTCCTTGTGGCCTACGAGCTGATCAGATGCATGTAACCCCACTTTATTCCTCCAATGCCATGTGAATCTTCCAGATCGTCATGATCCCCCTGCTGCCCCAAGGGGCCAAACAGCTTAAGTTAGGGTTAAGGAAGGGTTGAAGGTGAGGGGATTTGAGCATGCGAAAGAAGGGCTTTGGGGGTCAGGTGTTCAAGTTAAGGTTGAGGGATTAGAGCTCGCCTTTCATGGTTAGCAATTAGGCAAAGGGTTACAGGGCAGGTTTGGTGTTCTGCCGAGGCTGTCTGGTTACTCTTCAGGGTATGGGCTACCATTGTGCATTAGGGTTTTCTGGAGGGCTGGGGTTAGGACTGGGCTTAAGGCCAATGTTTTAATGCTAGAGGTAAGGGCAAGGGATTAGGGTGATCTATAGGGTAAGAGTACAAGTAAGGGGTTATGTGATTGGACTTTTCTTTAGAGGTAAATTTGGAGATGAGGGATTAGAGAGGTGGACTCCTTTAGGGGTGAGGTCTTGCATTTAGGGGTAGGCCTAGGACTTACGGTTCCTAGTTAGAAACAGACCTAACAGGAATGTTTTCACAGACAGTGTCACAGTGGTATCAAAATTACCTGACCGGATCTTACCTCTTCACAATCTGCCATCTCTGTTGGCCAAGCCCCTATTCCCTCTCGTGTATCTCTCATCTCCCTTGTCCCAGCTACCCCTGATTTCCCCAAACATTTCATCTTGTTGGGGGCTGTATTGTAATGGCTTTCCATACCTCCAAGTACCTCTCTGCCCACTGCTAGCCAATCAGAAGTGACCTCACAGCCAGCATCCAAGGGGACACAATGTGCTGCGGTGCTCGAGAGGTCCCTGCTCAGCCACCCCAGCAGTGCTGGAGGCAGCTGATGGCCTCCACCCACCCTGAGACACCTCTGCCTGAACACCAGCTCCTGCTCCAGAAGGGCTCCCAGGTCTCCTGGGACACATTTCCACATGGGTGCTTCAGCTGCCCCAGGGCATCCTGGAGGCAGTGACAACCTCTGTGTGGATAACTGAAGCAAGACCCAAATATAGATTGTTAGACAAAATTGAAACCTTTGCAGAAAAGAACTCTTTCCAATAGCTGAAAAACTCTTCCTTTGCAGCACTGCTAAATTTTCATGAATTTTCATGAACTTTTTTCATAGCTTTTTATTAACAGCACTAAGGGTATGTACAGGCTAGATGATTATTTTCTCTATTCTGTGAAGAGCTTATTGCAGCCATTTATTAAAATAAATGGTCTTACTGGTGATTCAAATGAGGAAAAGTTGCTCAGAGGAACTCCTGTGTTTATAGTGGCACATTTTCTCTCTTTACTTCTGCCTCTGTGTCTTTTCTCCTTCCTCTGCCTATCCTATCTTCAGTGAACTCTCCAAGGGAAAGATTCATTGAACGAGAGAAGAACTCATGTTCAGAGGAGACCTGAACATTGCCTTGTCTGACTCTCCTGCTGGAGGCAGGGTGATCTAGATGAGGTATCTCTAGATGAGCAGATGAACTATCCTTCAGCTTGCCCTCATCTACAAAGGAGCTGAGGGTGAGCTCCATCCCATCATACAGGGACATAATCAAGATGTTCCACGGCGTTGGCCGAAGTGCAGGTCACAGAGGAGTGCAAAAAGATAGGGGCTGTCAGGAGGACACTGATGTCATCTGGGCCTGTTCATCCAGCATAACTCCCACTCACGTCAGTGTGTGCTTTTTCAGTCCAGATATCACCGCTCTGGCTATAAGGAGACGATGGGAGACCATGTTTAAGGCCTTGCTAAAGTCCTGGTATGCAACATCACCCACTTTCCCCTCCCACATGGGTTCAGCAATCTTTCTCTTTTTCCTTCACGTGCCTGGAGATGGCTGCATGAGGACTTGTCCCATCACCTTCCCAGGGACTAAGGTGAAGCTGACAAGCCTATAATTCTCACAGACCTCCTTCTTGCCCGCATGAAGAAGGGTTTGAGATTTTCCTTTCCAAGGGCTTTGAGACTTCCTGGATCACTCTGGCTTTTCTGAGATGTTTGAAAGAGGTCTCATGTTGACTCTGGCCAGCTCCACCAGCACCTCTCTCCTCCTTCCCACACCAAAAGACTTCTCTATATCCCACACTGTCAGAAGAGTGTCTTGGGTGTAGCACACTGAGTGTCACACAGAGAAGGATGAGTGTGCTGTAGAAAACACTGACACTAGATAGACCTTCAGCCTGCCCACACTGAGTGGGAAAGCTGCTCCAGGATGGAATCTCTGATGCACACACGGGATACCAGCATGAACAGGAAGGGGAGGGCTGGCTCTACAAAGCAGGTTATGAAAGCAAATGGCACAAGTGTCAGTGTCACTGCAGGAGACCTCCAGTGAAATCACAGAAGAAGTTGTCCACTCCATTGTGGACACAGAATATTGTGGGACAAGAATGATGTGATTACTGTAGATGAGAAAAATCCCCCTAGCAGAGGTGTAGCTGCCTCCTGGAGACAGGCCTTCCATTTCCTGAGTCTCGCAAAGAGAAAAGTGGGTGGCATACAGCCCAGTACAGAGCGTAGGAAGGGGCCACCAGCAGGAAAAACTCCTTTACCTGCAAAAGGTGAAGAAAACAGTGCTAATAGTACTACAGCAGCTGGAGCATGGTGGTGGAGCTGTAGTGAGTGTTCAAGTGTCCCACCCCCAGCATAATGATGAGGGTGTTCCCAAACTCAGTCACAGGGCAGGTCATGAGATTTGTCTAAGAATGGGGGATGTTCCCCATTTGCAGTACAGGAAGCTCTATCAGTGGTGTCTGATTTTCCCGTTGTAATTTGTCCACAGAAGGCTTTAGGTCCTTCTTGTCCCCTCTCTCCTTGTAGGACACCTATGAGGAAGAACATTTGTTTCTTTGTTAGATGCTTAAAGACTTTGTGAAGGAAGGTCAGAAAGATGAAACTTGGTGGGGTGTGTGTCACTGAGTGCGATCACATTCCCTAGATCTGCTCTGTGCCTCTTGAAAGGTGAAAAATGCTGCCTCCTAGAGGTCAATGTCACTCGTGCTTGCAGAATCCCTTCGGACTGCTCAGGTGAGATGCTCTGCAGGCACCTTCTGTTCATAGTCTGTGATGAAAGGGGCAGGCCAGAAAGCCAAGGAAGCATGAGGTAGCATTTGCGATGAACCTGTCCAAAATGGGTTAGAGAAATCTCTCTGGAATGTTAGGGGCTGTTCCTGGTGTAACACACAGAAATGCCAGGGCTCTGTGAGGGGTCCACGCCTGAGCTGGCCTCATGCACTCCTCACCCACACAGGGCAATTCAGAGGCAGGAGTCCTTCCCTTGCACATGCAGAAGCAGTGCATTAGCAGCAAACACAGTGTCTCCCTGGCCTCCTTGTGCCACTGCCAGAGGCTGGGGGACACTTCAGCCCTGGGGTGTATTGCTCTGCTCTGCAATCATCTGAGATGCTCCAAGAATGGATGCAGGGACCTTAGTTGAAGGAAGCACATCCGAGTGCTGCATTCAGGTGTTTTCCCAGGGGACATGGCTCTCAATGTGAAGAAACCTCAAGATGCTGTTCCACAGGCCTCCATGGAATCCTGTGTTTGGTTTGGGCAGCAAGGTTTAGGAAGCAGGGGGGCAACAGCTTCTGGGAGAAGATGCCAGAAGCTTCCCCTATGCATGATAGAGCCAATGCCAGCTGCCTCCAAAATGGACCCACTGCTGGCCAAAGCTGAGTCAATCAGTGACAGTGGTAGCACCTCTGTGATAACGCATTTAAGAAGGGGGGGAAAAAAGAGCTGCACAACAGCATCTGGGAGAAAGGAGTGAGAATGTGTGGGAGAAACAACTCTGCAGACACCAAGGTCACTGAAGAAGGAGGGGGAGGACTTGCTCCATGTGCTGGAGCAGAGATTCCCCTGCAGCCTGTGGTGAAGAGCATGCTGAGGAAGGCTATCTCCCTACAGCCCATGGAGGCCCATGGTGGATGAAATATAATCCTGAAGACCATGAAGCAGGCTGGGGCACGTGGATGTGCCTGAAGAAGGCTGTGACCCTGTGGAGAACCCATGCTGGAGTAGGTTTTCTGGCAGGACCTGTGACCCCTTGGGGAGAGGAGCCCACGTTGGAGCAGTTTGTCAAGAACTGCAGCCCGTGGGAAGGACCCCCATTGGAGAAATTTGTGGAGGACTGTCTCCCACAGGTGGGACCTCACCCTGGAGCAGGAGAACGGTATGTGGAAAAAAGAGTGACAGAAACAATCTGTGATGAACTGACCACAGCCCCCATTTCCTGTCCATCTATGTCCCTTAAGGGGAGGAGGTAGACAATTCAGGAGGGATTTGTTTTTATTTCTCATTACCCTACTCTGGTTTGATTGGTAATAAATGAAAGGTGGATCTGTTTTGCCCGTGACAGTAATTGCTAAGTGATCTCCCTGTCCTTATCTCAATCCACAAGCCTTTCATTGTATTTTTCCTCCCCATACCTAGTTGAGGAGTGGGAGTGATAGAGTGGCTTGGTGGGCACCTGATGTCCAGCCAAGGTCAGCTCACCACACACCCCTAGAAATAGCTGATGGCATTTGTGATCTCTTGGGTTCATCTCACCACAAACACACCATGTGCATGCTTACATCCCGTTGGTACAACGCAGACAGAAGCTTCTGACCTCACCATTCAGTGTCCCTCCATGGAGGGTCAAAGAACCTCTCCAGGCTGCAGTAAGAGGCCAGTGATGAAAATGGTGGTTGTTATTGGTGGGTTGGGGACAAGTCCTCTGGGGCAGCTTCCCCCAGGCGCCCAGCAAACATGGGCACAGACCAGACCCTGCTCTGCTGGTCCTTCACCTCTCTCGCAGGAAGCCTGGCTGTAAAAGGACAGGGCCATGAGCCCCCACCATGCACACCCACAGACTTTAGCTGCTTACTGGTGTTTTCTCTCCCATGTATGTTCCTGGGCATGGTCTTAAGAAGACCATTAGAAAGCGACCTAAGCCATCAGGAACTGCCCCTAGAAGATCCCCTTTCATGTGTGCTGCTGTGATGGATGTCAGCTGTGTCACAGAAGTGTCCATTGCTTGTCCCCGCCTGCTGGCACAAACTGCCACACACCAGGACTATATCAAGCTGCCAGTGCTCTCAGGCCCTTACAGCAACGTGAGGGCTCAGAAGGAGAGCGTGGAGGTGGAAACTGAGCAGCTCAGAAAGGCCAAACACTGGTGCTACCTAGCAGTGCTGCTCTGCATGAACTATGTTTCCCTCCACCTCTGCACACAGGCACTGCACCTGCAGCTCCAGAGAAGGCATTGAATAAAGTA
The DNA here is from genome assembly GCF_000687185.1 of Egretta garzetta. Taxonomy (NCBI): domain Eukaryota; kingdom Metazoa; phylum Chordata; class Aves; order Pelecaniformes; family Ardeidae; genus Egretta; species Egretta garzetta. Next base: position 10,421 of record NW_009258286.1, read on the forward strand.
TCTTAACAAAAAAACTCACTGCAGGGTCACTTTTTTTGTTGCAAAATGACATTGAGCATGGCTCATCATTACATAGTCTCTGGGTCACACAGGACAGGTAGAGACTGAATTAGGAATGGTATGAATAATGAAATTTCTTTGTGGACAACATTATTACAACTAAGAAAAGCTTAAACCAAACCCAAACCAACTACCAAAGACAGGCTGGTCCTATCGTGCTTTACACTGTAAGTACTATGCAGAAGAAGATGGGAAGCTTTTTGCTGCTTAAAACCACCCAGTTATCAGTTTTGACACTGCATCCTTGAGCTCCCTGTTCCTCACGCTGTAGATGAGGGGGTTCAATGCTGGAGGCACCACTGAGTACAGAAATGAAACCCCCATGTCCAGGGATGGGGAAGAGATGGATGGGGGCTTCAGGTAGGCAAAAGTGCCAGTGCTGATAAACAGGGAGACCACGGCCAGGTGAGGGAGGCACATGGAAAAGGCTTTGTGCTGTCCCGGCTGTGAGGGGATCCTCAGCACGGCCCTGAAGATCTGCACATAGGACACCACAATGAAAACAAAACACCCAAAGCCTAAACAGATGCTAACCACAAGAAGGCCATCTTCTCTGAGGTAGGCATCTGAGCAGGAGAGCTTGAGGATCTGGGGGATTTCACAGAAGAACTGGTCCAGGGCATTGCCTTGGCAGAGAGGTATGGAAAATGTATTGGCCGTGTGCAGCACAGCATAGAAGAACCCAGTGCCCCAGGCGGCTGCTGCCATGTGGACACAAGCTCTGCTGCCCAGGAGGGTCCTGTAGTGCAGGGGTTTGCAGATGGCAACATAGCGGTCGTAGGCCATGATGGTGAGAAGAGAAAACTCTGCTGAGATTAAGAAGGCAATCATAAAAACTTGAGCAGCACATCCTTGGTAAGAGATGGCCCTGGTATCCCAGAGGGAATTGGCCATAGATTTGGGGACAGTGGTAGAGATGGATCCCATGTCGAGGAGGGAGAGGTTGAGGAGGAAGAAGTACATGGGGGTGTAGAGGCGGTGGTTGCAGGCTATGACGGTGATGATGAGGCCGTTGCCCAGGAGGGCAGCCAGGTAGATGCCCAGGAAGAGCCAGAAGTGCAAGAGCTGCAGCTCCCGTGTGCCTGCGAATGCCATGAGGAGGAACTGGGTGATGGAGCTGCTGTTGGACGTTTGCTGCCTCTGTGCATGGGGACCTGTATAAGAAGAAAAACACAATGATAAGTGAGGGAAGATTTCTTACAGGAAAACCCCATGAAATTTCTCACAGCCACCCCCCTCCCTGAGTTGACTGGGGAATGTTTCAGCTGATTTCTTAACCCTACAAACTGAATGCCATGGTGCCTCACAGCTTGGGCACCTTCTTCCCATGAAGGCACCTCCAGGGCAGGACTCTCAGCGGTGGTGTCAGAACAGAAGCTGACCTGCACCCCCACCTCAACCCCAGAGAGCAAGAGCACCATGGAAAGCTAGGAAAACAGGGCAGAAAACTGCAGTGTTCCAAAAAAAATGCTTGAAGCCTTCTCTTTACCCTGCTTTGCTCTCCACCTGACAGAGAGTGACACTGTAGGGCAGTCGGTTTTGTCTGGTTTGTGATGGGTTAATTGTAGGACACAGGCACTTCTCCTAGACTGGAGGTGCAGCTGCAAAAGATGTGTCCCATGCCCTGCATCCCATGGCTTTGGTGGAATAGGCTTTGCTGGGTGGGAGAAGACACAGGGTATTTGCTCCATAGAAGGTGTCTGCACCTGAGAGGATGGCAGGCAGGTAGCAACTCCTGGTAGCAGCTCCTGCTCACTCCCTGCCCAAGTCTCAGTCTATTTCCAGGACCTGTCCCTACCAGGAGCTGTTTCTCTGTACCCATAACTCTTCCATGCTCACAGACCCCATCCCACCCACTGTGTGCTCACCTCTGCCCTGCAGACACCTTCTCGCAGCAGGGCACCACCCAGGGGCATCTCTGTATCTGCAGCAGCTAAGGAGCAGCTCAGACAAGTGCTAATGAGAACTGGGGTCTCCATGCATTTTCCACAAGGGCAAAAGAAATTCCCATCTCCCACTGCCCACCCAGTCAACCATGAAGAGAATGCTCAAAGCACGGACTCCTTCCCTTTCATTTAAATATTGCCTCAATGTTCTTCTACAAGAAGACCCTCTGCAAACGTTCTGTGATGAACAGGAGCTGTGAGCAGCCCTGATGCACGCAGCACCCTGCTGACAGCAGGAAGATCTTGACCTAACTGGTCAATGGTTGCTTCTTCATCCCACAGCTTCTCCCTGCAGCAGCATGGGCTGCAGGGACCCTGCTGGGAAGGACAGCCCTGGGCACCCCTGCCTGAACACAAGCTTTCACACCCTGCAGCCATCATGTCCTCTCCCTCTGATAGTGCAGCAGGGAGTCCCTGCTCTGCAGCACGTCCTTCTCCTCTGTGCCAGCCATGAGATGTGTCAGTTCCAGGAGATCCCTCCAGGATGTGCCCTGCAGCCAAAGCCTTACTGTGTTCAGGGCTGTGAAGATTTCTCCTCCAGTGAGCTCTATGCATTTTCCCACCCCAGACTGCCTTTAACCTCTCTCTGCCTCACTCCTCTCTCCTTGGTGCCTGTAGGCAGTGCCCTCAGCCCTGCTGCGCTTTGCAGAGGAGCTGCTCCTGGGCAGAGCTTTCTCTCAGCAGCGCTGCCCACTTGCCATTAGCTCCCTCCATCCCAGGAGCCCAGCCCAGCTCAGCAGCAGAGGACCAGCCCAAGGCATCACTTTCTCTGCACACACACCACCGTCCCTGGAGATGCCCCTGGGTCTCCAGGGCTGACAGCTCCTGAAAGGCAGCAAGGTCTCTCCTGGGGAACACAGTCTGGAGCAGTCTGAAGTCATCACTGACTGTGCCTCTCTAATCACTGGGCAGACTGATTCCTGCAGTGGGAATTGCTCTGCAGGAGATGTCAGAGTTCTCCTCTGGAAACCCCCATTCCTGTGCCATTGTCAGGCAGGCAATGCAGGCAGACACACGCAGGGCATTGAGTCAGTCAACCACTCACCACCCACAGAGCGATGCCCAGCAATGGCTTCCCCATGTTTCTATACCAAGCATGACATCATGTGTTATGGAACACGCCTTTGGACAGTTCGGCTCATCTCTGCTGTCTGGGCTCCTGCCCAGCTTCTTGTGCACGTGACAGAGCATGGGAAGCTGAAAAGCCCAAGACTAATATAAGCACCAGTAGAAAACCACTAAAACATCAGTGGGTTATCAATGTTCCTCTCATCCTAAACCCAAAACACAGCACTATGCCAGCTACGAAGAAGAAAATTAAATCTATCCCTGCCAAAACCAGGGCAAATCCTCAGGAAGTTTATCAAGCAGAATGGGCAAGTGCTGGGCTGCTTGGCAGGTACCCCTGAAAGATCCCAATTATTTCCATTGCTTCACCTTTTCTTTCATTTTCCCTCTTCTCCCACTCATAATTGCTTCCCCTGGACCATCCTGGTACCCTCCCATGCAAACAGCCCATCTCTCTTCACCTTTTCCTCTCTGGTGCCAGTTTGGCTTCCTTTGTAGCCTCCTTTGGTGCTTCTGAGCTTGTCACCAGGGCAATTCCTTCCTTTGTCAGCAATTCCATTAAACCACTACCTCCTGCTGTTATCTGTAGTGCCCCGCAATTCCTCATGCTCTTGTCTTGTCAGAGGCACCAGGGATCTGGTGGGTCACCTGTACACGCACATAAACAGCTGCCCACACAGAGCTTCACTCCAGAGGGGCCTTGAAAAACTCTTGGACATGGCAATAGAAACCTCTTCAAGTTTTACAAGGACAAGTTGCAGGTGATTTCTTAGGGGTAAGAATAACCCCAAATGTGAGGGCAGGCTGGGACCTGACCATCTCAGGAGCGTTCCTGAGGAGAAGGGCCTGGGCATGAAGAGGAATGCCATAGGAGCCAGTGGTCCCTACTCACCATGAATAAAGCCAGCTGCATAGAGGGCTGCGTTACTTGGAGCATGGCCACCCAGAGAAGGGAGCTCTCATCACCCTTGTATCAGCTCTGCTGTGGCCACCTCTGGACTTGTGTGTCTGGGTGTAGGGCTCCATGGTCTGGAAGAATGGGGAGGAACTGGAGAGGCTATAGAGGAGATCTTGCAAGATGGGCTTTGGGCCCTCTGTGGAGAGGCTGAGGGACCTGGGATTCTTTAGTCTGGTGAAGTGGAGACTCAGGGCATTCTAGTAGTAGCATGCAACTGCTTGAAGGGTGGTTTCAGAAATGCTGGAGCTTTTCTTGGCAGTAGGAACAGAAGGAAACCTCCACAAAGAGCAGCTTGGAAGGTTCATACTCGAGGTGAGGATGAAGATGTCTCACTCTAAGGGGAGCCTTGTGGTCCAAGAAGTCAACCAGTGGGAGTCTGCATCAGCCCAAGGTTTTGTGTTTCAAGGAGTGGCCAGAGACAGTAAAGAGACAACAGTGAAGGTAGGGAAGTGCCAGGGTGAGAGCTAGGTGGGAAAGCAAGAAGGATGTCAACAGCCTGAAGAGAAAGAGGTGCAGGCATGGGACAGTGTAGGACAGCCTGCAGCAGAGATGGCCAAGGCCTCTGGCAAGGCTGCAGGTTCCAACAAGGAGTGATTTCTTTGTCCCCTTGGCTATAGCAGTTGCCTCTGCCACAAAGGTCCGTGAGATGAACCTTTAATGTGAGGGCCTCAGGATCTTTCTTGCCAGCCTTTCTGCCTCCTCAAACAAATCCAAGGCTTTTCTCAGCATCACAGCCACCTGCTCAGGGCCTTTGCCTTCCTGCAAGCATGGCCTCCAATTATCTGCTCTAACGAGTCCCTGGGGAGGCTTTGTCAGTGATTGCCCTCAGTGGGGCCCATTAATACTTCAAGGAACTTTGGGTTTTTCTTCTGACTTGGACTTCTTGAGCTGCTTGTTCAGTCTTCTCTCAGTAGCTGAGGTTCATGTAATGAGCCCCAAATGCCCTAAGAAGCTCTTTATCTTTTTGTAATTTTCTTCAAGTCTTCAAGACTTGCATCACTCATTGGTGCTGTTTCATAGTGTCGTTAAGGAGAAAGACTTCAAACTGCACCTACTAAAAAATAGGGGTTTTGTTAAAGGGAAAAATATATAAATGACTACTGTAGAGGAGGGTTCATATGAGCATTTTCCAAGTCATTATGATCCAGAGTATCTCCTCAGGAGGTCTGGTCAGGTCAGAGAAGCAATTCCTTGAGGTCTGACACTGTATGGACAACCTTGCTCCACACCTCCTCCACCCCACCTTTGCTCTCATTGGCCCCCTGCCACTTGCATCCCTTGTCCTTACATCAGACTTCTCCACTGAACTCTGCAGCTGTGTGCCACAGCTCCTGTGCACCATCTCCCCCCT
>NW_009258286.1:16076-21412 GCF_000687185.1 Egretta garzetta
TCATTGTATCCTGGACAGGAGCAAATACATGAAAGATCAGAGAAGTGAAACACGTGGTATAACAGGCAGCATGGTGGTGATGAGGTTAGAGGGGCAGATGGGTATTTCTTTGGAATCTCCCTTGTGAAAGGTCATGGCATTGGCAGAGGTCTCTTGTGAGAGAGAGCAAGCCAACGTTGCACCCTTCTTTGAGCAAGGCCAAAAATGCAACCCCGGGAAGCCCAGGCTGTAAAAGCTCTACTGTGGTGAGGCGTGTGCCATGCATTAGACTCCTCCTGGGTGCCATTTCTGGGCACCTAGAAGAGAGTAACTGCCACCATGGCCTTCCCAAGGGTAAAGCTCGCCTCGCCAGCCTGACAGCCTGCAGCTGAGCATGAGGAGATAAAAAGTGGATGTCATTTGCCTCAGCTTCAGCAAACCTCTTGGCATGGTCACCCTCAGTATTCTTGTACGCACATTAGGCCATTACAGTTTGGATGGACAGACAGACAGATGGGCAAACCCCCAGCTGGATGATGAGGCTGAGAGCACAATGGTGAGAAAGGGGTCACACCCTACCTGGAGTCCAGGAGGACATCCTGGGGCATTGTGGGGCAGCAGAGGGCACTCTCCCCAGCTCTGTGCAGTTTGACACCTGTATGCATGACCCGGAGGAGGCAACTCTCACCATGTTTGTGGATGGGACTAAATTGGGAAGCCATTCCTGTGCCTTGGGATTCCATTCAGGGGTAACTCGTGTCACGAATCAGTGGAATGCACCTCACTCAAAAGAGAGACGCCGCAATATGGTGTGTTGTGGTAAAATAACTTGACAGAGGTCAATGAATTCAATAGAATTTAACAAGGTTTATGAGGGGTTTTCCAAGCTTAAATAAGTTTGATGGCAAGGTTCACCTTATTAATTACTGCATGAAATAAACATACAAAGGAGAACTGAGATGGAATTGAGTTAGAATTATTCACACAGAGACTGGCAATACAAAGTGTAGATCCTCCTGTTGAGTCACGACGTTCACAGTGGACCTCCATACTTCCTAGCTTCATTATGGAGCTTGATGCAGCCATTACCAATCTTAGTCTCCGGTGTGGACAACGGTTTATGTCTGATGGAATTATTTGTGCAAACTTTATAATAACTTATAGTGAGTAGCTACATGGATTAGTAATGCTTGATTAATATAAATTGAGCATGCAATCAAAGTTACCAGACAAAATAAAAGTTACTGTACTCCAAGTTCATGCTCAATATTGGTCACTTACCAACAGTCTGCCATTGGTAAAAGGTATCTCTGCCTTGAGGAGCAACCTTAAGAGGCATCACAGCTCCAGGGGAGACCACCACCATGCAGCCATGCTGCCTAGCAGGGAGAGCTCAGAGAAGGCTCACTCAGGCTGTCATGTTTATGGGATAAAGCAGTTGTACCCACAACTTTCAGGGTTATTTTTCCATTGTTACAAATTCATGTTACAATTGGCTCAGGTCATTGTGTTGCAACAGTTTTCTCAACAATGTGAGCTTCACGCCATTGGGGGTAGGAAATAGATCTTCACGCAATGTATAGTTGGGCTGAAGCTGTTGGTGGGTTGTGACAAGAGCTGAATAGTTAAAGTCACATCCCATAATTTTGGTAAACTTACAACTACAGGTATTTGAGTGATTATAAATCTCACCAGTGGTGTGGTCTATAAATACAGAATCACAAAGGGTTCTCATACAAACACATCTGTTTTTACCATATACAAGTACAGTGTCAGGGGGTTCATCAGGATGTACTTCAAAAGGACAAACATTTTGTTCAGTGTCCAGACAAATGCCTTGGGCCTTAATGGCATCGCTTTCACAAATAAGTCCCTGTTGTTCCTGTAGAACACACACATCAACATTGATAGTTTGATAGAGGATAGAGGACTGTTCCATGGTGATGTAATCCCAGAGCAATGACTGGGTATATGGTGTATACTGGAGCATTGCATCTTGTCAAAACAGAAAGCGTGGCTTTACTGTCAGAGGGGTCATAAGTGAAATTAACTGGATGCCAGAAAAATTGGAAATTGTTTTCAATTTGAGTCACATTATCCCAGATTACTTTTTGAATTTCAGTGTGTAAGGAGCCCTCATCACCTTGCCTTGTAATTGCTCTTACAGTAGATTGCAGCCACAACTGAGTAACACGTATGGTACAGAATGTGATATAGATACCATATTGGTTAGCACAAGTAAAATGAGGGTCTCCACCCGGTGGGCTGAGCTAGTTGACATGTAAACCAAATTTGATTCATCCCAGCCATGATTACTCCCATGAGAAGGATAAGCAATCCTTTGATGGCTAACCTGATCTCCAGGGGAGGTGTGCTGGTATTGTTCCCAGTATTGTTCCAGGAAAGGGAAAACAATTCAAGACTCAGTGCGGTTCTCCAGTTGGGTTACACCTCAGTGGCTCAAACTGTTTGAGGAGAAGGGCCTGGGCACCTGGTCGATGCCATACAAGCCAGTGGGTCTCAGATTTCAAAAGTGAAGAAACTGGAGAGGATTCAGAGGACATCTGCTAAGATGGAGCAGATGAGTTGTGAGAGAGTCTGAGGGGCCTGGGACGCTCTTAGTGCTGAAGGAGGCATGAGGCAACCTAATAAGTACCTAAACCTACCAGGACAGATGATGGCACCAACCTCTCTCTTCTGCAGTGGCCAATGGTAAGAGAGAGGCAACAGCCACCAACAGCCTTGTGGAGCTTCAAGCTGAGGCTTAGAGGAAAAAAAAAAAATTGACTAGGATTATCATTGCTGTGATCTCCACCTTTGGAGGATGGAAAAGAGATCCCTCCCAGCAGTCTCTTTCCCAGTAGCACTTCCAGGTGCCTAGGCCTTGCCCACGTGCCCTAAGAGAAGATATTACTCCAGAGTGAGAGTCTCTACGTCACATGCTCATAGGACAACTCGGGTTGGAAGAGAACTCAGGAGGTCTCAAGCCCAACACCCATCAAAAGGCAGGGCAATCTCTGAGGTCAGACCAGGTTGCTCAGTAAATGTCAGCATCCACAGAGAGAGTTCAGCCATGAACCAGGCACCTAAGCCTCCATTACAGAAATGAAGATGAGGTGTTTGACACACTTGAGGAGTATGGCAGGACATGGAAATGCCCAGTTTGGGGGACTGGTCTGGGACCATTTTACTGGGGGAAATTCAAAAGGGTATCCAGGGAACATGGCAGAGAATGGGCCCCTTTGTACTGCACCGTTGGCACCTTGCTTCCTTCACCATGATGCCTGGCTGTGCACCATCAGAACACTTCTGTGTGCTCCCACTCTGCACACACATACACACACAGCTCAGCTCTACACCAGTATTTTCCTCTCCTGGGTTCTTACCTCCCAAAACATTGAGAACACAAGGAGAAATTACTCTTTATAAGACCAATTTCTTGGACATTATATTGGAAGCAACTTTGGAGGAAGAGCCCAGCCTTCAGGCACTGCACATGGGACATACCATTTTATTGAAAAACTGCATTTCGAGATGCCACACCTGACACAGACTTGTGGAAGAGTGAGATACAATAGGATCAAGCCTCACAACAAGGAGTATAAACCCAGAAAATTATCTATAAATTTGATTCTCAAAAGAGAAAAAAGGAGACTTGTGGCCAAAGAGAAATTTTGGGAAATGTGAACAGAAGAAGGCAGGTTACTGGTGGTGAAACAGTATCCATTGGGCCAGTATCTATAGGGCATCTTTGAGCTCCTGGTTCCTCATGTTGTAGATGAGGGGGTTCACTGCTGGAGGCACCACCGAGTACAGAACAGCCAACAAGTGATCCAAGGATGTGGAGGAGATGGAGGAAGGCTTCAGGTAGGCAAACACTGCAGTGCTGATAAAGAGGGAGACCATGGCCAGGTGAGGGAGGCATGTGGAAAAGGTTTTGTGCCATCCATGCTGAGAGGGGATCCTCAGCACAGCCCTGAAGATCTGCACATAGGACACCACAATGAAAACAAAACACCCATGTGCTAAACACAAACTGACCACAATAAGCCCAGCCTCCCTGAGGTAGGCATCTGAGCAGGAGAGCTTGAGGATCTGGGGGATTTCACAGAAGAACTGCTCCATGGCACTGCCATGGCAGAGTGGGAGTGACAATATACTGGCAGTGTGCAGAAGAGAGTTGAGAAAGCCACTGCCCCAAGCAGCTGCTGCCATGTGGACACAAGCTCTGCTGCCCAGGAGGGTCCCGTAGTGCAGGGGTTTGCAGATGGCAACATAGCGGTCATAGGCCATGATAGTCAGAACACAATACTCTCCTCCAATCAAGAAGAAAAAGAAAAAGAATTGTGCAGCACATCCCAAGTAGGACATGGCCCTGATCTCCAACAGAGAATTGGCCATGGCTTTTGGGAGAACAGTGGAGATGGATCCCAGGTCAAGGAGGGAGAGGTTCAGAAGGAGGAAGAAGTACATGGGGGTGTGGAGGCGGTGGTCGCAGGCTATGGCGGTGATGATGAGGCCATTGCCCAGGAGGGCAGCCAGGTAGATGCCCAGGAAGAGCCAGAAGTGCAAGAGCTCCCACGTGTCTGCGAATGCCATAAGGAAGAACTGGGTGATGGAGCTGCCATTGTACATCTGCTGCTTCTGGGCATGGAAGCAGCCAAAGGAGATAAAATCAGAAAAATTTAGAGAAGGTTTTCTGAGCAAAATTTGATGCATTCATTGTGAAATACCTAAGGGTGCTTTTCTTTGGGTGCTTTTCTTTCCTGTGGAAATTTAATGCAGGGCCAAGGTCTCAGCTCTGGTGTTACACTATAGTGCAGGGTAAAAAGCTAAGAAGGATGCTTTCTTCCACAGGGGAAGGTGGGAGATGACATGCAGCAATTGTCTCTCCTTCCACTGTGGTTTAGGATTCAGAGACTCCCATTCCACTTACGAAATGTTCTTGGAAATGGGCCTCACTGCAAACCTCCATCAGCGCTCACATGCAGGAGGGCTGCTCTGCTCATCAGCCTCATGCCCAGCTGCTCTGTGCTTGCACCGCTCTCAGCTGGAGGAGGACTACACCCAGAGGTGGCTCTGAAAAAGAGACTAGACTGTTCTGGACTGGGAGCAGAGGGGTCCTGCTCAAGGTGCAGATTTAAAAGCAGCTCTCCTTCCCAGCACAGCTATGCAGATCAATGATGAGGAGGACAGGACCAGGAGGGTGATTTGCATGGGCAGATCAGGTGCTCTCAGCCACCACAAAGGTCCTGGAGGAGAGAGCTCTGCCCTCACAGCACCGCAGGACTCCCTGCCCAGCAGAACCAGGGCTCTTAAGGTGATGTCTGCTGAGGGAAGCAGCGTCTCCTTGCCCA
>NW_009258286.1:21799-22796 GCF_000687185.1 Egretta garzetta
GGCCACGTGTCAGGAGAGATGCACCTCTGCTGTGCTGGGGCTCTGGCTGCAGCGGAGGTCACTCCTGCCCTGGAGCACACAGCCTGGAGGGCAGAGGCTGTGCTGGGTGGGAGATGAGAGCGGGGGTCTCACTCTGATGAACGGGTCTGCCCTGGAGGGGTTGACAGGGAGCTTTCCAAATTCTCCCTCCCATGACATTGCTGCTTGGAGTTTCCTATAGCTCTCTGCCCATGTGTATGATGCCTGGAGCTATCCCTGCTGGGAACGGTTTCTCTGCCCTCAAAGATTTCCCTGTCAGCGATCACACACCCTGTCACCATCTGCTGTCTGCTCAGCTCTGCCCTGAAGAAACCTCCCAGTTTCAGGCACTCTCCATAGGTACTCCCCACATGCAGGCAGTAAGGAGCATATGAGACAAAGCCTGATGAGGACAACAGAGCTGATGCTGGTGCTCTCTGTAGGTAGAGGAGTGGGTGGAAGAAGTTCACTTGGCTCCTACCACACCTACTGAACTCTCAGTGGAGCAGCTCAGGACTCCCAGTCTCCCTCTCCACAACTAGCAGCGCCTTTTCCCTTTCCCCTGAAACAGCAGGAAACTGAAAGCACAGGCTCAGGAAAGCTCTTCACCTTTAGGGTAGCCCCTGCCTCTGGCAAAGTCCCCTCTGGAATGGCCTGGGCAGCTCTGGGTGCACACCCAGGCTTTAGCCCTTCACACTTGTCTTACATGAGCCCCTGGGCTGGGAGCCCTCCGGACAGATCCTGGAGCCTGGAGGCTATGAGAGCTTCAGCTCCATTGCCCTGCACCAAGAGACGTACCATGTCAGGGGCTGTCCAGATTCCTTCCCTTTCAGCTCTCCCCTCTCCTCCCACTCCAGGCTGCCTTGAATCTCTCCCTGCCCTACTCCTTTTCCCAGAGCCCTGATGCACTTTGCAGAGGAGCTCTTCCCTGGCAGAGCTGTCTCTCGGCAGTGCTGCCTGCTTGCCATGAGCTCCCTCC
>NW_009258286.1:23116-29866 GCF_000687185.1 Egretta garzetta
TGCCCAGGCTGGTGAGGGAAGGGAAACAGCTGAGTCAGTGGAGACATCTCATTCTGCATCTGTAGTTGTGGGGCTGGAAAGGACCTCAGCCCCCTCCCATGCCTGCCACAAACCCACAGTGGGTGGTGAGGTTCCTCTGCTGCTTCAGTAATGGTGTCTGTCCAAAATAGGCACCTGCGCTCCTTTGCTATGGTCCCATGGTCACTGATAGAGATGGAGATCAGGAGTTCCCACACAAACACTTGGTGACATTTGAGGGGCCAGATGTCGTCCATGATAATAGAGCATTACGGAGACATTGAGAAACATCTGGGGGCATTTACAATCGCTGTCTCACCCATCCCCACGCAGCCTGACCTGCTTCAGGGCAGCTGCTCATTTGGTGGCCAAATCCAGGGCTGTAGTGCTGTGTGAGACACCAGGGCTCCCCACCAAAACTGCATGGGGCTGGCAGGGACAGCACAGGACCTACAGGAGAGCCATGTCCCCTAACAGCTGGTGCGTGACAGACACCCATGGCGGCATCTCAGATTAATTGGGTGCTTGTGTGAACGTGGCTGATTCCCAATCCTGCAGGGAGGCCAGCTCTGTCCCAACTCTGTCCAGTAGATGCAAGGCACTGCATGAATAAGCAGCCCATTGCACTGGGATCTCCACTTCTGAACCTCCATTCTCGGCTTCTTTGGGTTCTCCTCTCCTCCATCCTTTACTCACCCTCCCGATGATGCAGAGTCTTCAAAGCATCCATTAAATTTGAAATGTGCCTGGATCACAGGATGTCCGCACCGAAGGACCTTGTCCTTCCATGAGATCAGTGTCCTCTCTCCACCAAAGGCTCTCAAGGGCTGCAGAGACACCCCAGACAGCAATGCTCTCTCCTGCCAGCATTTCTCCAGCCCTCTTTCTCTCTCACCTTGGGCACAGCAGGGATTTCTCTCTTGGGGGCACCTCACGTCTCTCTTACAATGCCCTTTTCCACCCTCTCCAGCACGTCTCTGCCATGAAGAAAAGCTCTTGCCTACATGGGCTCTTGGGTGCTTGGTGTCACTGTTCACCATAACAAGTCTGAGCTTGGCCCTGGACCTACAACTTAAGGGCTGCAACCCAGATGTGAAACACTCTGCTTGGAGCAGGAACAGGCAGGAGGAGCTGGACCCCTGTGGTCTGTCACAAGTTGTGACATTGATGGAATAACAGCGGAGGCACAGTGGGACCTCTGAGACAGCCTGCATGCTGCAATGACTGGAGAAAGGTTCTTTAAATAACATAGGCTCGCAGCATCAGAAGAGGAATACTTTCTGTGTGAAGGAGCTGCTTGGCTGTATGGAGCTCCTTTTTGCAAGAGGGAACAGTTTGGGTGAGGCCTTGTGAGTGAGGATCGAAGGAGAGGCCACGTAGGCCACATTGTGGTGGGAGATAAAGCACCTGAAGTCAACGGGAGGAGGTGGACAAGCTCTTACTTAAGGAACTCAAGGAAGTCTCCAGATCAGTGACCAGGGGCTCTATCTAGGGACTTGAATTACCCTGACATTCCTTGGAGGGGGAGCACAGCACCCTGAAAACAGATAAATAGTTTTCTGGAGGATGTTGGAGCAATTTCTGAGGAAAGCCACCAGGTGGACCAACAGAGATGATGCTCTCCTGGATCAGGTCCTTGCAAAGCACGAAGAGGTGGTCAGGGATGTCAAAACCAATGTCATCCTGGGCTGTAGTAACCATGAAATAGGTGGGTCCATCTCTTGAGCAGACTGAGGAAGGAGAGGAGCAGAGTGCAGGTGTCAGACCTGAGAGGGGAAGGCTTTGGGCTATTGAGGGAGGGGGCTTTTAGTGAAGACCCCATGGGCAGCAATGAAGGGCAGCACCACTCAGTACAGCTGGTCCTTAATGACAGAATTGCCCACCAAGGGCAGTGGTGACTACCTAGCTCACAAGACCAGCTTGGGTGAAGAGGGAACACCTGAGGAAGCTCCATAGGTAACAGAAGCATATACAGGAGGTGGATGCAGAGGCTCACTTCAGAGGGAGGAATTTAGAAATAGGAATGGCTTTAGGAATCCCACGGCTTCCCTAGAGATGAGCCTTGCAAGGGAGTCCAGGGATACCCTAACCAGCTGCTGCTACTTCAGTGACAGTGAAAGAATGAGCACAGGTTATGTGGGGCTGCTTCTGAACTCAGTGAGAGGAGATGGAGAGAGGTCTGACCTACTCTGCATCTTCTCTGTCTCAGTCTTTCCCAGCAAGGTCTTCAAGGCTGTTGTACCTCAAGGCTGACCCCAAGGACATCACTCCTCCTCTTTGAAATTCAAGGAGATGAGGGGCACTCCCTGAAGACTGACTAAAAGCAAATGTGCCGAGCATGAAAGCAAATGTGCTGAGCGTCTTTCAAGAAGTCCCAACAGATGAGCTGAGGAAGTAAAGGCTGCTTAGCCTCAGGTTGGTTGAGGAGTGTGTCCCTTAGCATGCCCTCTTGCATCACAAATGAGGACAGTGCATTCTGCGTGGCTGAATAAGTTGATGGGTATAAAATGATTGGCTGGTTGGGCTTGGTGAACTGGAACTTAAGCAAACAGAAACAAAGGAAATAAAAAAAATAAAGCAAAAGCAATGTATTGTTGCACTTTACAGATTTTAAAATTGCTTATGCCCTTATCTTCCTACCTGATCTGTCAAAACTGCTGTCCTGTGGTGGGGCAGAAGGGCTTGTTTGGTCTGGATTTGATTTTTTCTCTTTTTTTCTTTTTTTTTTTTTTTCTTTAAGAACAGTGTTGAACATCGGGGTGATTAAGTTACAGAAGCACAGATGCCTGGTGCAATACTCAGCCTGCAGCTTCAGTGGGTAGGACCCAGTCTCCCATGGACCTTTAGGGTAACCACCAGTCCCAGGTGAGTGTATCGGTCAGACCTGAAGTGGCACTGGAGGCTTCTGGTCAGAAACTGAGCTCAGCCTGCCAAGATTAGGACATTTTCCACTCCCATTGCCTGACTCTCTCTTCGGCCAACTTCTCCATTGCCTTTCTCTCTGTCCTTTCCCATTAATCTCACTAAAATGTAGAAGTGGAATTTAGTGGTGGCACCCTGGACTTAACAGACAGATGAGGAATGTATTTGGTTCTTTACTGAACTACTCTTTTCCTCTTTTATTTTGGTTTAGGTTTTCTTCCTGTTAACAAAGAGAAATGCTGTGTCTGTGTGCAGCCACTTCTGCAAGGAAAGCAGATGGAAATCGTTGCTGAGACATTCAGCTGCACCTGGAGTGGGCAAAGCTTTCATTTGACCATGAGTGATGAAAGTCTCAGGTGACTGGTGAGAGGAATGGCAGATTGGGGTGGGGAGGATTTAAGAGTGTCTCTGGAGTGTCTGACAGAAAGGGTCCTGCTGGTCCTACGTGTTCACTCTTCATCACGAGAGACTCTGGATCAATATCAAGTGGAGATTGTCGATGTTGCTTCTTCTTTAAGCAGGAAAATAAAGAAAACTGGGGAAAAGCCTAAATCTTTTGAAAATGTTGTTTCTGTTTGAAATCTTCTCATTTAGACTGCCCTGCTGAAATCTCTCTCATGAACCACACAAGTATGGAGGAATTAAAGAAAACTGCAGAGAGCCATGGCATGTTAGGGCATTTGCAGAGCCCCCAGAGCTGGACACAGGGCTCCAGGTGAGGTCTCACCAGAGCAGAGTATAGGGGCAGGATCACCTCCCTTGACCTGCTGGCCATACTTCTCTTGATGCAGCCCAGGTTATGGTTGGCTTTCTGGGCTGTGAGTGCACATTGCTGGCTCATGTTCCACTTTTCATCCACCAGTACTCCCAAATCCTTCTCCACAGGACTGCTTGCAATCCCTTCATCCCCCAGCCTTTATTGACACCAGGGGTTTCCCTGAGCCAGGTGCAGGACCTTGCACTTGGCCCTCTTGAACCTCATGGGACCACTTCTCAAGCTTCTCCAGGTCCCTCTGGATGGCATCCTGTCCTTTGGGAGTGTCAACTGCACCTCTCAGCTTGGTGTTGTCTGCAGACATGCTGAGGGTGCACTTGATCCCACTGTCCATGTCATTGATGAAGATTTTAAATAGTATTAGTCCAAATATGGACCCCTGAGGGATACCACTCGTGTGTTGGGTATCTCCAGGGATGGTCTCCATTCTAAAGTTGATTTTGACCAGATGATGTCCAGAACCTTCAACCTCTCTTCTTCCTCTTCTCTTCTTAGATTTGATCTTGAAACTATCTCAGGACTTCTGATGTCTCCAATGGAGCAGTCTCCTTCTCAGTCAGCATCCAAAGTTGAGCTTGAGAACATCTAAAGGTCTAATGGCAATCTGGAAACATTTGGGGAGGACAAGCCTTGAGGCTATCCAAGCTCTCGAGAAGAACTGGGCAGAGGCTTCCCACCAAAGAAGGCTGGATGAGGTGAGGTGAGGTGAGGTGAGGTGAGGTGAGTGGGAGTCTCAGCCAAGAGGTGAAGTCACTGCAGGGAGGAGGGAGGGGGAATGCCCCACAGCAAGGTGAAGGTCAAGAAATGGGACTGCAGCTGGGACCAAAGGACACATAGGGTGTAGCACAAGGGAGGGTGGGGAGGGAGGGATCTAGATGTTGGACACACTTAGGGTCCCAAGGCTGTACTTAGGAGTCCAGGGGAAACTTAGGGGGCACTTAAGGGTACCAAGGTTGCCCTTAGGGTTCTGTGTGGGCACTTGGGGGTCCGGGGGGCACTTAGGGGCTTGTACTGGGATGGGGCCCAGTCTGTACTGGAAGAAGTTAAAAAGGTACATTATGTAGCAGGACATGACCCAGTCTGAACTGGGAGGGGGATGGGCAGGAAATCCAGTCAGGAATGGGAGGAGGCCCAGTCTGTACTGGGATGGGGCCAGGGCATTCAATTTGTACTGGAAGTGTACTGGGAGGGCTTAAAGGGATCCAGTTTGTACTGGGAGTGGGCCCAGTCTGTACTGGAAGGGGTTAAAGGGATCCAGTTTGTACTGGGACAGGGCCTTTGCCTAGAGAGTCTCCATCTGCAAAGATGACCTTAGAAATGGTCGTTGTATCAGGACAGGTGAAAGTATAGGAAAGAGTAGAGACATTAAATACACCGTGTAACAGGAAGAAGATTGGCAATGAAGTTACTGGGAAGATCGGCATTCTATTGGAATATCCCTTCTAAAGGGTCATGGGATTGATAGAGGTCTCTTGTGAGGTAGGACAAGGAAGTGTTGCACTCATCTCTGAAAGTGGACAATGGTGCAACCCAGAGAACCCCAGGATGTATGAGCCCAGTGTGGTGAGGAGGGAGCCACTGAATGAGTGTTCTTGGGTGACATTTCTGGGCACCTAAAAGAGAAGAGCATCATCATGGACGTCCCAAGGGTAAAGCATGCCTTGCCAACCAGGTTGTCTTCATGATGAAGCAGCTGCATTTGGGCATGCAGGGACGACAGCTGATGTCCTTTACCTCCACTCCATCAAGACTTGTGGCATGGTCTCCCTCAGTGTTCTTGTGCTCAGGTTAGGCCATAAGAGTCTGCATGGACAGTCAAAGAGATGAGCAAAACACCACTTGGATGGTGAGGCTGAGAGCAGTGGCGAAGAGGTCACACTCTACCTGCAGGCCAGGAGACATACTGGGGTTTGGTGAGGCAGCGTAGGGGACTCTCCTGAGCCCTGTGCAGTTTAACACCTCTATCCATGACCCCGAGGAGGAAACTCCCACCACATTTTTCAATTATACTAACTTGGGACAACCATTCCTGTGCTGTGGGGATGCCTTTTGTGGGAAACCTGACAGGTGGGAGGACTGTCCTGTCAGGAACTTCATGAAATAGAAGGACAAATGCCAGGCCCTGCACTTGGGATAGACAGACACCCTTCAGTGGCAAGGACAGGGGATGCCTGTCTGGGCAGCAGCTCTGTGGAAAAGGCCCTGGTGATTCTGGGGAAAAGAAGGCAAAACACTATCCAGCAGTGTGACCTGATGGCAAAGGCAGCCAGCAGTGTCCTGGAGTGCGGAAAGAGGAGCATCGCCAAAAGAGTGAGGGAAATGATTATTCCCACCTGCTCGTCACTTCTTAGACCACCAGCACACCACTGTGTCCACTATTGGGCCCCTGCTTCAAGTGCACTGGGTCTGGCTGGGATGGAGCTAACTCCATTCGTAGCAGCCCCTGTGATGCTATGGTTTGCATTTGTGCCTAAAGCAGCATTGATAACGCACCAGGGTTTGGCTATTGCTGAGCAATGCTTGCACAGTGTCAAGGCCTTCTCTGTTTGCTCCCTCTCTCCCTCCCAGCAGTAGGCTGGGGGTGGCCAAGAAGTTGGTGGCAGGACACAGCTGGGACAGCTGACCCTGACTGACCAGATGGATATTCCATAGCTTATGCCATCATGCTCAGCAGTAAAATCTGGGGCAGAGGAAGAAGGAGATAGAGTTTTTTGTTATTCAAGGTGTCTGTTGCTAGGAGACTGGCTGAGCATCACTCTGCTTGTTGAAGGAGGCAAGTGATGGCATTTGACTTGCCCATTGATTTTGGTTTGTGTTTGGTTTTATCTTTTCTCTTTCACCTATGAAACTATTTTTATCTCAACCCACAAGCCGCGCAACAACTTCATGCAGCAGCATAGGTAGAGAACTGGTTGTCTAAGGAGTGCCCTGAGAGGGTGGGCCTGGGCACCAAGACAATGCTATACAAGCCAGTGGGCCTTATACTTCAAAAGGGGAGGAACTGGAGAGGGTCCAGAGGAGGTCTGCCAAGGTGG
>NW_009258286.1:29912-35126 GCF_000687185.1 Egretta garzetta
TGGGACCATCAACCCCAGCCATTAACCTAACACTGCCAAGGCCACTACTAAACCATGTCCTGAAGCACCACATCTACCTGTCTTTTAAATATGTCCAGGGATGGGGACTCAACCACTTCCCTGGGCAACCCCTTCCAGTGCTTGACAACCCTTTTGGTGAAGAAATTCTTCCAAAATTTCTAATCAATACCTCCCTTGGTGCAACTTGAGGCCATTGCCTCTTCTCCTATTGCTTGTAACATGGCAGAAGAGACCAATGCCCACTTTGCTACAAACTCCTTTCAGGTAGTTGTAGAGAGCAATGAGGTCTCCCCTGAGCCTCCTTTTCTCCAGGATAAACAATCTAAATTCCCTCAGCTGCTCCTACTTGTGCTCTAGACCCTTCACCAGCTTTGGTGCCCTTCTTTGGATGCAGTCTAGCACCTCAGTGTCTTTCTTGTAGTGAGGGGCTCAAAACTTAAAGCAGTACTCAAGGTGCAGCCTCACCAGTGTCCAGTACAGGGGGACAATCACTTCCCTGGTCATGCTGGCCACACTGTTTCTCATACTATAGGGGCCTAAAGCATGAGTTGTGAGGAGAATCGGAGGGAACTCAGCCTCTCTACCCTGCTGAAAGAGGCATGGGGCAACCTAGTAGGAACCTAAAACTACCTGGAGAGATGATGGAGCCAAGCTCTCTTCTGAAGTGGCCAATGATATGACAGAGGCAAAAGCCACCAAGTGCCTCTGGGTAGCTTCAGGCTGAGCCTTAGGAAAAAGGAAATGGGCTAGGAAGAGCATTGTGTGATCTTCATCTTCGGTGCTCTTCTTCGCTCTGGAAAGCTATAGCCAGCCTGCAGGCTGGACTAGATTTCCCCAACAATCTCTTTCCCACCAGCCCTTCCAGGAGCCTAGATGCCCACATGCCCTATGAGAGGAGGTTAAGCTGGAGGTGAGGTTCTCTACATCATATGCTCGTAGGATAATTCAGGGAGGGAGGGATCTCATATGGTTCCAATGTCTATGAAAAACCAGGGATATCTCTGAGATTAGAACAGGTTGCTCAGTAAATGCCAGCATCTACAAAAAGAGTTTACACATCAACCACGAATCAAAGCCACTATTACAGGAAGGGAGATGAGACATTTGGCCAGCTCTGTGAACAGAACCATGCATCCTGAGATTCCTGGGAACATCCACCTTCTTTTCCAGAGAGGTGGGATCCTCTTGCAAGTTTCCATGAGAAGTATAAAAGCTGCAGCTCCCACATGTCTGCAAGTGCCAGGAGAAGGAACTGGTTGATGGAGCTACTGCTGGACACTTGATCCCTTTGTTCATGGATGGTGGTCTGCTTTGTGCTGGCCACATGTGCCATTAGGAGCAGGGCTCTGCCCATAAGCTGCCAAGGAGTCATCCCTGATCTACAACAGCAGGCACCTGGGAAAGGGAGTGACAGCTTCTGAAATTCACTCTTTAGCTCCTGTGTTGTCCCCTTGTCATGGAGAGGAGCTGCTCAGCATCTTCCAGCAGGAGAAGCCCAGGGAAACTCCTGGATGTCCTATAGACTGTGGTGTCATGAGCCGAGGGAGCTCACTCCTCAGCCCCACACACTGCACTGTCCAGAGACCCACAGGTTCAGACAGGCTGAGGGACTTTGCTCCCCTGGACACAACCATGTGGCAAGCCCTGCAGCGTTGGGGTGGGAGATGCATCTGAACCTGCCTTGCTTCCAGAGTGTGAAGGGCAGAGCAAAGGCTGCATGGAGAGGAGGGAAAGATGGAGAAATGGCCCGATGCACCTGTTGAGGGAGGACAGGGACAGACAAATGGCACTGGGGTGTTTCTCCTTCTTAGGATTTAGCTGCTGAGGAGGTGACTCAAGCAAAGACCCTACAGCTCTACTGGGAGGAAGAGGAGACCAGGGGCTGCTCTGGGAAAGTTCTGCCTCAGCCCCTGCCCGTGTCTCTGCTCACTGGCAAAAAATCTTTCCCTGTCCCCACACCTCCTCTCTGCCAGTGCTCACAGAGCCCATCCCTCCTGCTCTGCTCTGCCCTGCAGACACCACCCAGCAGCAGGGCACTGCCCAGGGACATCTCTGTGTGTACAGGCTATGATGGGATCATCAGCTCAACACTGATGAGGCTGTGAAGGTCATGCTGGGGCTGCCTGCAGCTGTGCAGTCATCATTTCTGAGACACCAAATGTATTCATCTCTAAGTGCAAAAAGATTTGGAGTTCGTCTCCTCCAGAACCTAGAGTTGAAGTTTCACATCCAATTCCCCACCCAGACAAACAAGAGCAGGAGAGTGAAAGCACAGGCTCCTTCTCTTCCAGGTAGCCCCTCCACTGGCAAGGCAAAAAAGGTCAGTGGCAACCTGTGTCCCCTTCTCTCCTCTCCAGGAGGTCCTGAGATATCTGCAGCCCCTCCACACCATCCCATCTCCCCAGGTCAGCACAAGGCCCCAGCCCAGAGACAGAGCAGCCTGCCCTGAGCTGGAACAGCCAGAAAGGTGTTTTCATTTCTCATTCATGCCTGCCCTGCTGAAGACAGATCTCAGAAAAAGAAGATACTGCTGGTTCATTTATTTTACTTAAAAACACCCCTTGTATACACAAACCCTCTGGGTCACACAGGATGGGTAGACACTGAAGAAGGAAGGGATGAAAAATCACACTGCCTTGCAGACAACATCATCACAAGTGGAAAAAGAAAGAAAATAAAAAACAGAAAAAGATAAGTAAAGAAAGCCTTGGACTGTCATGATGTACTCTGGGAGTCACTTGCAGAGGAAGGTACACAGTCTCTGGCTGTTGAAAAATGCCTGATCAGTTTCTTCAGGGCATCTTTGAGCTCCTGGTTCCTGACACTATAGATGAGGGGGTTCATTGTTGGAGGCAGAACTGAGTAGTGAACTGCCATCACCATGGATGGGGAAGAGATGGAGGGGGGCTTCAGGTAGGCAAACATGACAGTACTGACAAACATGGAAACAACGGCCAGGTGAGAAAGACACGTGGAAAAGGCTTTGTGCAGTCCCTGCATGGACAGATAGATGAGCAAAACACCACTTGGATGGTGAGCAGTGGCGAAAGGTCCATACTCTACCTGCAGGCCAGGAGACATACTGGGGTTTGGTGAGGCAGCGCAGGGGACCCTCCTGAGCGCAGTGCAGTTTAACACCTCTAAAAATACTGAGAACACAAGGAGAACAGACTCCTTAGAAGACCAATTCTTGGACGTTTTCCTGGAAGCAACTTTGTAGGAAGAACTCAGACTTCAGGAACTGCACCTGGGAGATTCCTTTTTATTGAAGAGCTGCATTTGGACAGTGTGAGTGACAGTGAGGCACAAGAGGATCAAGCCTCAAGAGAAGAAGTATAAACCTAGAAAAATATCTCTAAGCAGGATTATCATAAGAGAAAAAAGCAGATTCGTGGCCGAAGATAAACTCTGGAAAATTTGAAGAAAAGGGGAGTGGGGTTGTCATTCATGAAACACCATCTGTTTGGCCAGTTTCCATAGGGCCTCCTTGAGCTCCTGGTTCCTCATGCTGTAGATGAGTGGGTTCACTGCTGGAGGCACCACCGAGTTCAGCACTGCCACCACCAGATCCAGGGATGAGGAGGAGATGGAGGGGGTTGCAGGTAGGCAAACATACCAGTGCTGATGAATAGGGAGACCACGGCCAGGTGAGGGAGGCACATGGAAAAGGCTTTGTGCTGCCCCGGCTGTGAGGGGATCCTCAGCACGGCCCTGAAGATCTGCACATAGGACACCACAATGAAAACAAAACACCCAAATGATAAACACGGACTGAACAAAAGAAGACAAACTTCTCTGAGGTAGGCATCTGAGCAGGAGAGCTTGAGGATCTGGGGGATTTCACAGAAGAACTGGTCCACGGCATTGCCATGGCAGAGTGGCAGTGAAAATGTATTGGCCGTGTGCAGGAGAGCATTGAGAAAGCCACTGCCCCAGGAAGCTGCTGCCATGTGGACACAAGCTCTGCTGCCCAGGAGGGTCCCATAGTGCAGGGGTTTGCAGATAGCAATGTAGCGGTCATGCAGATGGCAACACAGCGGTCATAGGCCATGACAGTGAGAAGATAATACTCTGCTGAAATAAAAGAGACAGACAGAAAAACCTGCGCAGCACATCCTGTGTAGGAGATGGCCCTGGAATCCCACAGAGAATTAGCCATGTTTTTGGGAACAGTGGTGGAGATGGAGGCCAGGTCAAGGAGGGAGAGGTTGAGGAGGAAGAAGTACATGGGGGCGTGGAGGCAGTGGTTGCAGGCTATGGCGGTGATGATGAGGCCATTGCCCAGGAGGGCAGCCAGGTAGATGCCCAGGAAGAGCCAGAAGTGCAAGAGCTGCAGCTTCTGCGTGTCTGTGAATGCCAGGAGGAGGAACTGGGTGATGGAGCTGCTGTTGGACATCTGCTGCCTCTGGGTATGGGGACCTGTCCAAAGAGGTAAAGGCAATGAGAAGTTATGGGAGAGGTTTTTGAGGAAAACCTATTCCAGTTCTCATGGAAACCCCCTAGATTGCCTCGTCCCTTTTAGGAGGACCTTTGGCAGGTCCCTTTCATGAGCTCTGTTTGGTGCTGGCTAAGGGTGCCAGGGCAAGCAGGTGTCTCTGCTGGGCTCTGGAGGTGTCAGTCCCATCATGCGACAATTGATAAAAGCAACATGTGGTGATCTCAGATCAAATCCACGTTTGATATCAATGAGATTTTCAGCGTTGTTGATCCCATTTCATCCGACTACAGAGTAGAGCTGAGGAGATTTCGGATTGTGTATTTTGTTCTTGTTGCCCCAGCAGAAATCCTTGGTGGTTCTGCTGCACTCCAAGTGAAATGCTGTGGGTGCTGACAGGCAAAGGGACTGTCCCTTAGTGCAGGCTGTCCATCAGCCCTGGTCTCAGCTTCCCTTTCCTTGCAGCTCTTTTAGCTGCAGGATGCTCAAACCCAGATGTTCACCTGAGGAGAAACTGGAAACTTCTGAGAGTAAAGGAATCCAGTTCCCTATTGCAGGAACCCTTCCAAATCCTTCCTCACAATCTCATTGTACCTAAGGAGGATCTCAGCTCTCCCTTCCCAGCCATGGACAGAGAGGGCTGCCCACACACAGACCATGAGCCACACTACCATGGCCTTACCATTGAATTGTCTTCTCCATGGGGCATAGAGTCTCCATGGGTGAGATGTGCCCTTCTGGGGGGCAGCCTGCATCCC
>NW_009258286.1:35159-38599 GCF_000687185.1 Egretta garzetta
GTGTCCTTAAGTGAGGGTCAGCTCATTTCCAGCCCCACACACTGCAGTGACCAGAGCCCCCAGGTAAGGTGGGGACAAAGGCAGCAAGGATGGGAGAGGAAACACAGAGAAAAGCCCCAGTGCTCCTGCCAAGGGAGGGAGGAGAGAGACAGACCATTAGGCACTCAGGCATTTCTCCTCACTGTGGGTCAGGCTGCCAGGAAGATTACACCCTGAAACCCCACGACCCTGGGGGCAAAGGCTGTTCTGGCTGGGAGAAGAGACCAGGAGCGTGCTCCTTGAAGTTGTAGTGCTGCAGAGGATGGCAGGGAGGTCCCTGAATCCTGTTTCCTGTGGTGTTTCTGGGAGCAGCTCCCGCTCCCTCCCTGCCCATGTCTCTGCTGCCTGGTGCTGTCCCTGCTGGGAGCTGTTTCTCTGTCTGTAAGCCTCCTCCCTGTCCATGTTCACAGTCTCCTTCCCATGCGCTGTGTGCTCAGCTCTGCCCTGCAGACATCTCCTGGCATCTCCATATGTGCAGGGGCTCAGGAGAAGCTCAGACAAGTCCAGATGTGAACTGGAGCCTCCATGACTTCTCCAGAGAAGAGGAATAAATTCCAGTCTCCCACTGCCCACCCAGCCAACCAAGAGGAAAAAAACTCAAAGCACAGACTCCTTCCTTCTTATGTAATCCCCACCTTGTCCTTCCTCTTGAAAAGCCCCCTTGGAAATTCCCTGGGAGTAATCTCGATCTGTAGGCACCCCTGATCCATGCAGGACCCGGTCCTGCCCTTCCAGGGGTCACTTCTACTCACAGCTTCTGCCAACAGTGCTGTGGGGAGCTCCCCAGGCAGGCTGAGCGCTGACCCTGGCAGGCAGCAGAGTCCCTGCCCCGGCACACAGCCCCATGGGGTGCAGGGACCCTGCTCTGAAGGACAGCCCTTGGCTGCACACCCAGCTTCTCACCTTTGCAGGCATCTCCAGGAGAAGGGGGAATGAACTGTCATGACCTGTCCTTCTGACGGTGCAGCAGGGAAGCCCTACCCTGAAGTTTGCCCTCCTTCTCCACACCAGAGAAGCCAAGACAGACATCAGTCATGGGATGTGCCAGCTCTGGAAGACCCCTCCAGGCTACTCGGCTGAATTTCCTTGCTGCTGCCAGAGACTTACTGTGTCAAATTCTGTGAAGATGTTTCTGTGAACAAGCTCAGCTCTCTCCTTCCACCCCAGGCTGCCTGTAGCCTCTCCCTGCCTTGCTCCTCTCCCCTCAGTGCCTGCAGGCAGTGCCCTCAGCCCTGCTGGGCTTTGCAGAGGAGCTGCTCCCGGGCAGAGCTGTCTCTCGGCAGTGCTGCCCACTTGCCATCAGCTCCCTCCATCCCAGGAGCCCAGCCCAGCTCAGCAGCAGAGGACCAGCCCAAGGCAGCACTTGCTCTGCCCCCTTGGGGCTCCCTCCCAGTGTCCCTGGGGCTCCAGAGGAACCTGCTGTGACACAGGCTGAAGTCATCCCTGATGTTCCCTCCCTCAGCTGGGGGGAGACACTTCTTTCCAGCAGTGTAATTTCTCCTGTCAGAGATGATATAATTAGGTCTAAAAATCACCCTTTCTGTCTTCTTATTAGGTGGGACACCCAGACAATGGCAGGCAGGGATTTCTTTTACTCTTGCTGAGGGATAGGATTCAGCCAAGTCAGTTGAGGCATGCCGTCCCATGTTTCTGTTGCTAGCATAGGAAGGGGACTCAACTCCCTCCTCTCCCTCCCCCAAACCCACAGGTGGTGGGTTTCCTCTGGCCTCAGGTCAGGTGAGCATGAAATGGGCACCTGCCTGTGAGCTCCTTGTCTCAGCTCCTGTGGTTATTAGTGAAGGTGTTGGTCAGGAGGTGGCTGTTCAGATGAAATACCTGGTGACACCTGAGGTGTCAGAGCTTGTCCAAGGCGTATGCCAGACAACTGCACTTGTCCCTGTTCAGTGTTGTCTTGGCAGCCTATGCTGCGCCCTGGCCAAATGATGTCCTGTAGCATAGGGAGAGCTCAGCTTCTCTCTGTCTTTCCCATCAACCCAACTGTAGTTTTTTTGGGTTTAACCTTGTTATGTTTATTGCTTATAAACATTCTGTAGATCAGAGTTTGGCAAAAAATGAAACAAAATGCATCAATCCAGCATGCAAAATGTACACAGTCAAGTGACTCTGTGTGTAAAATGGTATCTATCAAGCATTAACTGTGACACTTAAGGTAAACACCTTATCAAATATTGGGACTCTTACCACTCGTCTGGAATACGCCACATATTTATGACATAGAGGCATGAGGCAACCATACCTCCACTCTACCAGTCAACAAAGTGGATTGACTGTAGTCACAGGGTGGAGCGTAATGGATACGCTTGACACCTTGACCAGAGTGGTTGTTGTTTGGTGCAGGCTCCAGAAGAGGTAAAGACCTGAGCCATAGCTTGGCTGAGAACTCCTGGTGTTTCAATCTATTCTCTGAAAACCCACAAAAGAGCAGAGTGACACCATGAGCATTGATGCGTATGAGCTTGGAACACCGATCATGGGATTGACAAATGAATAGTGGCTAGCAATTCCAGGGCTCATTTATCAAAGAACAAAGACAGTTGTCAGTACAAGGAGTCTTCTGCCTACCTTTTCATTCGCTTATGATTTGCCTACAAGCCAACCGCTTTATCCCATAAGCATGACAGCCTGAGTGAGCCTTCTCTGAGCTCTCCCTGCTAGGCAGCGTGGCTGCATGGCGATCTGCCCTGGAGCTGGGGCACCTCTTAAAGTTACTCCTCAAGGCAGGGAGATGCTCTACAAACAGCAGATCGCTGGTAGGCTGCCAATATTGTGCATAACCTTCTCGTATGGTAGTTTCATGCTACATTTCATGATGAGTTGATATTAATGAAGCATTACTAATCCATGTAGCTACTCAATATTATTTATTGTAAAATTTGTATAAACAATTTAATTAGACATAAACCATTGTCCCAATCTGAGACTAAGATTGGACCCAGCTGCACCTAGGCTCCATAGGGAGTTTAATAGGTAAATAGGTCCAATGTGAACCTCTTGACTCAATGGGAGCGTCTTCCTTACCCTTTGCATCTCCAGTTTCTGTCTGAATCACTCTAACTCCATTCTAACTCAGTTCTCCTTTGTATGTTCCATCCATGCAGTAATTAGTAAGGTGAACTTTGCCATCAAACTTACTGAAACTGGGAAAACCCATGTTAAACATTGTTTAATTCCATTTATTTAATTGAACTCTGTTCAAACTATTTGACCTCAAAGCATCATATTGTTTCTTCTCTCTTTTGAGTGAGGTGCATTTCACTCATTCGTGACACGAGTTACACCTGAATGGGATCCTGAAGCTGAGGCACATGACATCCACTTTTTATCTCCTCATGCTCAGCTGCCGGCTGTCAGGCTGCGAGAGCGCACCTTACCCCTGCGAC
>NW_009258286.1:38739-39792 GCF_000687185.1 Egretta garzetta
TGGGCCCCCCTCACAAGAGCCCCCTGCCAGTCCCATGACCTTTCACAAGGGTTATTCCAAAGAAATACCCATCTGCCCCTCTAACCTCATCACCACCATGCTGCCTGTTATACCACATGCTGCACCTCTCTGACCTTTCATGTATTTGCTCCTGTCTAGGATACAATGACCATTTCTGATGTTATCTTCTCAGCAGACTGCCTAGGAAAAAGCCATTTCAATTATTCTCCAGTTTTCTCCTCCCCTTATTCTCTGTTCATTCAGATAGTGCTCACCTAGGCTGATGTTTTGAGCTTTGGGGAGTAAAAGCTCACATGTCTTTCAACAGTCTAATTGTCTCCTCTGCCAGCTCTATAACTATGTCTATATCTGTCTCTTAGTATCCACCTACCGAAAATACTCCTCTTAAGATCACCCCTTGTAGAAAGGCCACCTCATTAGAGACAGCTCATAATTAGTATGTGGTGGTTTTGTTTTTATGAACTTGATCGTGCTTGGCTTGGCTTTGCTTGCCAAAAGGGAAAATTCTTCCGTGCCTGTGTGCAGCCAGTTCTGTAAGGAAAGCAGGGGGGAGATGGTGCACAGGAGCTGTGGCACACAGCTGCAGAGTTCAGTGGAGAAGTCTGATGTAAGGACAAGGGATGCAAGTGGCAGGGGGCCAATGAGAGCAATGGTGGGGTTGGGGAGGTGAGGAGCAAGGTTGTCCATACAGTGTCATACCTCAAGGAACTGATTGCCAACTTGTCCAGTCCAGACCTCCTGAGGAGACACTCTGGACCATGATCACGTGGAGCATGCTCATATGACCTCTCCTTGAAAGTAAAAAGGAATAAAGTACTCCCTTTAAAATAAATAAATAAATTAGTATGTGCACTTTGAAGTCTTCCTCCTTAACAACACTATGAAACAACCCCAATTAGCTATGCAAGTCTTGAAGACTTGAAGAAAATTACAAAAAGATAAAGAGCTTCTTAGGGCATTTGGGGCTCATTACATGAACCTCAGCTACTGAGAGAAGACTGAACAAGCAGCTCAAGAAGTCCAAGTCAGAAG
>NW_009258286.1:40020-41515 GCF_000687185.1 Egretta garzetta
CCTTGGTGGCAGGGGCACCTGCTATAGCCAAGGGGACAAAGAAATCACTCCTTGTTGGAACCTGCAGCCTTGCCAGAGGCCTTGGCCATCTCTGCTGCAGGCTGTCCTACACTGTCCCATGCCTGCACCTCTTTCTCTTCAGGCTGTTGTGACATCCTTTGCTTTCCCACCTAGCTCTCACCCTGGCACTTCCCTACCTTCACTGATGTCTCTCTACCCATCACTGGCTTTTCCTTGAAACACAAAACCTTGGGCTGATCCAGACACCCTCTGGGTGACCTCTTGCACCACAAGTCAATGCTTTGAGTGAGACTTCTTTTTCATCCCCTCCAATCTGAACCTTCCAAATTGCTCTTTGTGGAGGTTTCCTTCTGTTCCTACTGCCAAGAAAAGCTCCGTCATCTCTGAAACTACCCTTTAAGCATTTGCACATGACTACTAGAGTGTCCTGAGCCTCCACTTCACCAGGATAAAAAGAGCAGTCCCTCAACCTCTCCACGCAGGCCCCAACTCCCATCCTGGTACATCTCCTCTGCAACCTCTGCAGTTCCTCCCCATTCCTCCAGACTGGGGAGCCCCACAGCCAGACACACCAGTCCAGAGGTGGCCATCGCAGAGCTGATACAAGGGGGGTGATAGCTCCGTTATCTAGGTGGCCATGCTCCAAGTAACAGAGCCCTCTATGCAGCTGGATTTATTCATGCTGAGTATGGACCACTGGCTCCTCTGGCCTTCCTCTTCATGCCGAGGCCCTTCCCCTCAGGGTCACTCCTGAGATGGTCAGGTCCCAGCCTGCCCTGAAGTCTGGGGTTATTCTGCCCCCCAAAAAACCCTTGCAACTTCTCCTTGTAAAGCTTCATGAGGTTTCTATTACCAAATCCCAGAATTTCTCAAGGTTCCTCTGGAGTGAAGCTCTGTATGGACAGCTGTTCATGTGTGCATACAGGTGGCCCACCGGAATTACAGTTAATCTTATGAAGAATGAGTGAACTGGGTGAGTGAATACACACTGCATGCACACAGGGGTGTTCAGGGTCATGAGTCCTTCCCTTGCACACACACGGGCAGTCCATTGCAGCAGTCGTAGTGTCTCTCTGGCCTCCTGTTGCCACTTCCAGAGCCTGGGAGGCACCTCAGCCCTGCAGTGTGTCGCCCTGCTCTGCACTCATCTGAGATGCCCCAAGGCATGAGGACTGGACAGAAGGAACTCTGTTCACAGAAGAGCTACCCGGGGCTGGATTCAGGCAGTTTCCCAGGGGATGTTACTCCCAACATGAAGTGACCTCTAAACACTCTCTGTTCCCACAGGCCTTTGCAGACACGCTTGGCATTTGTGATGCTGATGGCATTTGTGCTCCTTCAGGTTTATCTCACCACATGCTTACAATGTGTATGCTTAGGTCTTGTCTTTACAATACAGACATGGACTCATAGAATCACAGAATGTTTTCCATTGGAAGACACCCCTAGAGGTCACCCAGTCCAACCCCCTTGC
>NW_009258287.1:0-224 GCF_000687185.1 Egretta garzetta
CAGGACCTAGTTTTGGGGACACCAAGGGGGGGCCACACACCCCACACACACACACAAATTGGGGACAGGAACCTGGAGGTCACTGGGGCCCTGTGCCCCCCCCGGTGGAAGGATATGAAGAAGAGCAGGATCTGGTGGTGGGGACACCAAGGGGGGGAGGATGTTGGGGACACCAAGGGACACACACACACACACACCCCCCATTGGGGACAGGAACCTGGGGG
>NW_009258287.1:4600-5925 GCF_000687185.1 Egretta garzetta
CCATCGTGGCCTGCCCCTGCACGCATGTCCCCAGTGTGTCCCTGTGGTGACACATGTGTCCCCAGCACGTCCATGTGGTGACACATGTGTCCCCAGTGTGTCCGTGTCCCCAGCATGTCCCTGTACACATGTCCCCAGCGTGTCCCCATGGTGACACACGTATCCCTGTCTCTGCCCACGTGTCCCCAGCGTGTCCCTGTGGCGATACACGTGTCCCTGCCACTGCACCCATGTGCCCAGTGTGTCCCCGTGGTGACATGTGTGTCCCTAGCATGTCCGTGTGGTGACACACATGTCCTTATCCCTGCACATGTGTCCCTAGCATGTCCCTGTACATGTCCCCAGCGTGTCCCTGTCACTGTACACGTGTCCCCAGGGTGTCCTTGTGGTGACACACGTGTCCCCACCATGTCCGTGTGGTGACACAGGTGTCCCCAGAGTGTCCCTGTCCCTGTACATGTGTCCCTAGCCTGTCCCTGTCCCTGCACACGTGTCTCCAGAGTGTCCTCGTGGTGACACATGTGTCCCTAGCGTGTCCATGTGGCAACACACATGTCCCCAGCGTGTCTGTGTGGTGACACACATGTCCATAGCGTGTCCGTGTGGTGACACACGTGTCCCCAGAGTGTCCCTGTCCCTGTCCACGTGTCCCCAGCGTGTCACTGTGGTGGCACGCATGTCCCTGTCCCTATACGCATGTCCCCATCATGTCCCTGTCACTGCACGCATGTCCCCAGTGTGTCTGTGTGGTGACACACATGTCCCTAGCATGTCCCCATCCCTGCATGTGTGTCCCCAGCACACCCCTGTCCCTGTACATGTCCCCAGCATGTCCCTGTGGTGACATGCGTGTCCCTGTTCCTGCACACGTGTCCCCAGAGTGTCCCTGTGGTGTCATGCATGTCCCTAGCATGTCCCCATCACTGCACATGTGTCCCCAGCATGTCCCTATCCCTGTACACGTGTCCCCAGTGTGTCCCTCTGGTGACACACATGTCCCTAGCGTGTCCCTGTCCCTGTACACGTGTCCCCAGCATGTCCCTTTGGTGACACACGTGTCCCCAGTGTGCCCCCATCACTGCACACGTGTCCCCAGCGTGTCCCTTTGGTGACACACGTGTCCCCAGAGTGTCCCCATCCCTTCACGTGTCCCCAGTGTGTCCCCATCCCTGCACACGTGTCCCCAGCATGTCCGGGCCGGCACCAGACCCCCATGGCCACGCGCCTGATGCCCCCGCTCTGTCCCCAGCACAGGTCTGTCCCTGGCATGTCCCCAACCAGCACCCACTGGGACACATCCCCGGGGGTCCCAGCAGCGG
Source organism: Egretta garzetta (assembly GCF_000687185.1). Taxonomy (NCBI): domain Eukaryota; kingdom Metazoa; phylum Chordata; class Aves; order Pelecaniformes; family Ardeidae; genus Egretta; species Egretta garzetta. The sequence continues at coordinate 5,920 of NW_009258287.1, forward strand.
CGTGTC
>NW_009258287.1:7069-7699 GCF_000687185.1 Egretta garzetta
GAGGGATGGACGGGTGGGCGAGGGGATGGATGGATGAACAGGCCAGGGGATGGACGGGTGGGCAAGGGATGGAGGGACGGACGGGCGGGTGGGCAAGGGGAGGGACAGATGGACAAGGGGATGGACAGGTGGGCAAGGGGATGGACGGACGGATGGGCAGGTGGGCGAGGGGATGGATGGATGGACAGGCAGTGGGGTGGACGGCTGGATGGGTGGTGGGACAGACGGACAGATGGATGGACAGAGGGGTGGGCAAGAGGATGGATGGATGGACAAGGGGATGGATGGATGGACAGGCGGTGGGGTGGATGGACAGACGGCAGGGTGGATGGCTGGATGGGTGGCGGGACAGACGGACAGACGGATGGGCAGGCAAGGGGATGGACGGATGGACGGGCGGGTGGGCAAGAGGATGGACAGATGGACAAGGGGATGGATGGACGGGCAAGGGGATAGACGGACAGACAGGTGGCGGGGTGGACGGCTGGATGGGTGGCGGGACAGACAGATGGACAGACGGGTGGGCAAGGGAATGGACGGACGGGCAAGGGGTTGGATGGACAGACAGGCGGCGGGGTGGATGGACAGGCGGCGGGGTGGACAGCTGGATGGGTGGTGGGACAGACGGAT
>NW_009258287.1:15645-16832 GCF_000687185.1 Egretta garzetta
GGCCGGGCCCCCACCCCGCGCTGGGGTGCTGGGGGGTGCGGGGGGCGCCCGGGCACCATCTCACCCCTCTCCTCCCCGCAGAGGCCTTGGTCAACAGCCAGGAATGGACCCTGAGCCGCTCTGTCCCCGAGATCCGCCTGGTGGGTACAGTGTCCCTGTGGCCTTGTCCCGTGTCCCCCCATCCCCGGCCGCCCTGACACCCCCTCTGCCCTCTCCCCAGGGCGTCCTGGGCAGCAGCAAGAGCGGGAAGTCGGCGCTCGTCCATCGCTTCCTCACAGGCTCCTACGTGGGCCTGGAGCCCACCGAGAGTGAGTGGCCACGGGGATGGGCATGGCTGTGGAGCTGGGCATGGCCATAGGGTTGGTTGGGCATGGCTGTGGGCCTGAGCTTGGCCATGGGCCGGACAAGGTCATGGGGCTGGGCATGGCCATGGGGATGGACAAGGTCACGGGGATGGACAAGGCCATAGGGTTGGGCATGGCCATGGTGTTGGGCATGGCCATAGGGATGGTCAAGGCCATGGGGACAGGTAGGGTCACAGTGCTAGGTGTGGCCATGGGATGGGCAAGGTCATGGTGCTGAGCACAGCTGTGAGGTGGACAAGGCCATGGGGATGGACAAGACCACGGGGACAAGCAAGGCCATAGAGTTGGGCATGGCCGTGGACCTGAGCTTGGCCATGGGCCGGACAAGGCCATGGGGCTGGGCATGGCCATGGGGATGGACAAGGTCATGGGGATGGACAAGGCCATAGGGTTGGGCGTGGCCATGGTGTTGGGCATGGCCATGGGATGGGCAAGGTCATGGTGCTGAGCGTGGCTGTGAGGTGGACAAGGCCATGAGGATGGTCAAGACCATGGGGACAAGAAAGGCCATAGGGTTGGGCATGGCCATGGGACAGGTAAGGCCGTGGCATTGGGCATGGCCATGGGGATGGTCAAGGCCATGAGGACAGGCAAGGCCATGGCGACAGGCAAGGCCATGGGGACAGTCAAGGCCACAGGGACAGGCAAGGCCATGGGGACAGGTAGGGTCATGGTGTTGGGTACGGCCATGGGATGGGCAAGGTCACGGTGCTGGGCGTGGCCACGGGGCTCCCCCATCTCCTCCCTCTGTCTCCAGGTGGCCAGTTCAAGCGCGAGGTGATGGTCGACGGCCAGAGCCACCTCCTGCTCATCCGGGAGGAA
>NW_009258287.1:18566-19290 GCF_000687185.1 Egretta garzetta
GGGGGGGTGGGCACATGGGATAATGTGGCACCCAGGGTGTCCCCGGGAAGGGGGGTGGGTGGTACAGGGGGACATGTGGCACCTGGGGTGTCCCCCAGGAAGGGGGGTGGTGCAGGGGATAATGTGGCACCCCGGGTGTCCCCTGGCAGGGTGGTGGCATCATGGGGCACATGGCACCCGGGGTGTTCCCTGGGAAGGGTGGGGTGGCACAGGGGGACACATGGCACCCAGGGTGTCCCCCAGGAAGGGGGGTGGGTGGTACAGGGGGACACGTGGCACCTGGGGTGTCCCCTGGCAGGGTGGTGGCATCATGGGGCACGTGGCACCCAGGAAAGAGGTGGTGGTGGTATGGGGGGACGTGTGGCACCCGGGGTGTCTCCTGGGAAGGGGGGGGGTGGCACAGGGAATAATGTGGTTCCTGGGGTGTCCCCTGGCAGGGTGGTGGTGCAGGGGGGGCATGTGGCACCCAAGGTGTCCCCTGGAAGGGTGGTGGCATCATGGGACACGTGGCACAGGGGGGGCTGGTACAGGGGGGCACGTGGCACATGGGGTGTCCCCTGGCAGGATGGTAGCATCATGGGGCACGTGGCACCTGGGGTGTCCCCCCAGAAGTAGGGGGTTGGTACAGGGGGACATGTGGCACCCAGGGTGTGTCCCCCCCCGGCAGGGTGGTGATGGGGGACGCACGTGGCACCCAGGGTGTCCCCCAGGAAGGGCGGTGGCA
>NW_009258287.1:21469-21675 GCF_000687185.1 Egretta garzetta
GCCTCCAGCGCCAGGCTGCCTGGTGAGTGCCACCGCCCGGGGACCACCACCCCTGGGGACCGCCACCCCTGGGACCCGCCCCCCCCCAGGACAGAGCCGGGGACCTCCCCCAGGGGGGCCCCACTGAGCCCGGTGGCTCCTGGGGAGCCTGGGGACACCTGGTGAACCTGGGGACCCGGTGGCCCTTGGTGGCCCTGGTCCTCCTG
>NW_009258288.1:0-411 GCF_000687185.1 Egretta garzetta
ACTCCCCTCTCCCGCCATCCCGGCAGCAGGACAGGCCATGGCATCACCAAATTCGGGGTGCAGAGGGGTGCCCACCACCACACCCCCCCACCACAGAGCCAGCGCAGATGGAGGCTGCGATTCCCCCCCATCCTGGACCCAGGGGGAGGTTTCCTGGTGCGTGACAGCCACGTCCCCCCCCAAACGAAGGGTCATTACTGCTAATTCTGCCTCTCCCCCATCTGTTGTGACTGTTTACACTGCCCTTGCTAATTAAAGACTAATTAGTTGGTGCAGAAATTCATCACTTTCAAAACACAGGCGGCAGCGAGAGGCGTCCCCGGGAACATCTGCACATCTCCCCGCGGCCCGGGCCAGTGCTGAGCTCCCCGGGGCCACCGGCCAGGCGCGGCGTCACACCACGCCGTGCCA
>NW_009258288.1:1401-2702 GCF_000687185.1 Egretta garzetta
TCACACGTGCCCGGCCCCACCGCTCCTGCCCCGGCCACCCCACACCAACGCACCAGCACCCGACCCGGAGGAATTAACACGATCGCCTCCCTCCTTCCCCCTGGCTCCGCTCTCTGCGCCCCACCGCAACCATGGGTGGGGGTACAGAGCTGTGTCCCCAGTCCCCCAGGCTTTGCAGGGCTCCCTCATCCCTCCCAGGGCATCACCGCCCAGTAAGCAGGGTGGCAGCCCGCTGGGAGCGCTGGCACGGCCACCGAGCAGCCCCCTGCTCCCGCTCCAGCCCCCAGTACCCCCCCCGCACGGGGAGATGGAGCTAAATCTCTCCTGCATCAGACTATCGCTGGCGTTCCGCAGCACGAAGAGATTAAAAAACAATAAAGAGAAAGCGAAACCCTCCGCTATAATTACCAGCCTTTAGCCGCCAGCGGAGGCAGGGAGGGAGGGAGGGAAGGAAAAAGGGGGGGAAAGAAACAGAGAAGAAGAAATCCACTAAAATTTTAATAGGAACCACTGCATTTAATTTAACAACACATTTTTTCAATTACCAGAATAATTGTTTTATTCATAAAATGAGTTTCAATAAAGAGGGTAATTTTCCTTTGTTTTTATTATTCATTTGTGTAACATATTCGCAGCGCAGTTCCCCGGCACCGCAGCAGCAGCTTCACATCTGGGGGCTGGGGGGGGGGAGGATCTGGGGGCTGGGGGGAGGCAGGGAGGCCTGTGCCGACACGGCAGGGAAGGGGTTAACATCACCGGGGTGCCCCACAGCCCCCAGACACTGCACCCACAGGGGACCACAACGTCCCCGAGCACCCTGGTGGGGTCACAGCCCTGGTTGGGTGCAATGAGAGATCTCCCCAGGGGACCCATCCTGGGGACAAACCATGTCCCCTCCGAAGCCACCCCAGCTGGTGGCCCCATGCCCAGGGACCCGGCGGGGACCGGCAAAGCCCTGGGGCTGTGCCACCACCCGAGGAGCCATCCCTTGGCTAAGTTACGTTTTCTGCTTGTCGGATGCCAGCGTGCGGTTGGGAGGCATCAATTTTTCAGTGGCGGTTGGGACAGTCACTGGGCTGATTAAATGGCAAACGTCCCCGTGGGCACCGAGGGCACGGCCCCGTCGCGGGGACAGGAGCTGCTGCAGCTCCTTGGCATGGTCCCCGGTGTCCCCGCTGCGGTCCCCTCCCAGGGCGGTGGCAGAGGGGCAGGTGGCCGGGGGGTGCGGAGGGATTAGCAATGCTCTCCACCACTGCCGGAGCCATTAGTATTCCTGAGAAGAGCTTCATCCCCTTAATAAA
>NW_009258288.1:4675-4929 GCF_000687185.1 Egretta garzetta
TGTTGGGGGGGGGGCCGGCGGGAGCCAAGGGGTTCGGTGCTGTGAGAGCAACCACGGGGAATCCTCCCACCGGGGCACGGCCGCAGCGCAGCTTCTTGGGGCACCAGCCAAGAGCGATGCTCCCAGAGCTGCAAGCTCACGGTGCTTTGCTCACCGCAGCACGCTGGAGAGCATCGTCCCTCTGTCCCCACAGCACGGTCCCTCAGCCTGGCCTCCCCCCCCACCAGGTTTCCCTTCTCCCCACCCCCAGGGCT
>NW_009258288.1:5470-5830 GCF_000687185.1 Egretta garzetta
GGGAGAGCCTCCCTTGCTCAGCCCCAACCACTCCACGATCACAGGAATAAAACTGGCTTTGTTGCACCTAAGGGGGCCACCGCTCCGAGCCGCCGGCATGCCGGAGCAGCACCGCACCGCCTGCCGTCAGAGGATGCGGGAGCATCTCGCTGCATCCCGCCAGCAGCAACCCCCAGAGCCGTGCCCGCACCCGGGCACCGCTGCAGCCCTCGGGGATGAGCCCGAGCAGGATCATAGAATATTTTGGGTTGGAAGGGACCCCCAGAGGCCACCCAACCCAACCCCCCTGCAGGAGCAGGGACACCTTCAACCACATCAGGTTGCTCACAGCCCCGGCCAACCTGGCCTGGAATGGTCCCA
>NW_009258288.1:6599-9994 GCF_000687185.1 Egretta garzetta
GGGGGCCCGGGCGGGGGGGGGGGCTGCCAGCCAAGGGCATGCTGCCCCTCGGGCTGGGGTCATGGCTCCTGCCCACCCTGGGGGGACGCGGGTGGGAGCTGAGCACCTTCTCATGCCCCTCCATCCCGCCGGGTGTTGGTGCAATTGCCTTAGCGATTTCCTCAGAGAGGAAAAGGGCTTCTCAGTGGTGGGGGAGCCCTCAGGAAGTGGGGTGACCCCCCGGCAAGCATGCATGCACGTCACCTGCACGGCAAGAGGGGTCCTGTGAAGGAGGGGAGCCAGACCTGGTGCTGCCACCCCAGCAAGGAGCTGGGCCGGACCCGGCAGAGCACACGACGCCATCGCCGCTCCCCTGCGCCTCCCTCGGAGGAGATTTGGGGTTTCTTACATGCCGTAAGCCGATTGCAGAGGTGTGTTAACTGGATTAGGTGGGAGGCCGAGAGAGAGACAGACCTGGAGGAGCTGCTCAGCGGAGCACAGCTCCTGCCCGTGTGACGCTGGCAGGATTTGCAGAACTGGCTTTTAAACTGATTTTCTTCCCTTAAGTCTTTGCAAAGGTGAAGCTGCGGGAGGGACACAGGCTCTGCCACCACCTCACCCCGTGCAAAAATCCTGCAGGGCCCCAGCATGGGCTGGCAGCAGGGTCACACGTCCCCTTATCGGTCCCCGCAGCCAGCCCTGCCCTCAGCGTGACACTGGGATGGGCAGGGTGACACCCCACCGCCTCGGGCAGCATCAGCCCGGGTGGGCGCCCGTAGAGCCTTGGGAGCAGCACGGTGACCCCGAGCCCCCGCACAGCCCCGTCAGCACCCGCCCGTGGCGATAATCCCCGCTGGCAGCAGGCACCGGCCGGGCGCCCTCGGTGACAGCCCTGCAGCTAATGCAAGCTGACCACTGCAGGGCACAGCCCGGGGGGGGCGAAGCATAGCCGGGGGGCCATAGGCTCAGCACCCCCCACCCTGGCTGCACCCAGCTCAGGGGAGCTGCCCAAACCTCCCTGCCCGGGGCAAAGGAGATGCCTATGGGGACGGCAGCAGCCCCTGCCTCCAAGGATGCAGCCCAGCGAGCAGCATCCCCCAACCGCCTCGCGCGGTCCCCAGCACGGCACCGGTGTCACCTGCGACCTGTGCAGCAGTTTTTCCGGTGTCACACTCCATCCGTCTCTGCCGGAGCTCTGCCGCAGCGCTTCCCAGCCTCGGGGTGGGGGAAGAGGCAGGGGGTGCGATTTCCACGGCCAGCGGCGCTCGGCAAAGCGTGGGAGCCCCAAACCCGGCCAAGGTGACCGCAGCACGGTACGTGGCCGGATCTGCCATGGCACAGCCAGGACGAGGCAGGATCCAGCCCCTCACACCCAGGGGCTCCAAGAAGGATTGGTGCAGGGCCACAGCATCCCCCAGGACAGACAGATGGATGGACGGACGCCCTCCCCCCACGCTGCCTCCCGCCAGGCCAGGGGGACACCGGGACCACGCTGCCATCTCCCCTTCCTCCTCCCGCATCTGTCTCCAGGCCCATACTTATTTATTTATTTGTTAATTAACTGCTGTTTCCATAACAAACACTCCAGCTTCTCCCAGCCTCCAACAGCCCTGGGGCTGGATTGTTAACTAGGATTTTAATTTGTTAATTAAGAGCAGGATGGCTCCATAACAAGCTCCTCTTCCGCAGTCGAGCTCTCGGAGGCTCAGCGGGCCATCGGCCGAGCCGGCAGTCTTGCCACGCTCAGCAGAGCCCCCCAGGGACGGGCACATGGGGAGGGGTGAGCACAGCTCCCCTGGGGACAAGGGGTGTTTGCAAAAGGAACATGGAGCCCGGCAGCACCACGGGGCCGCTCAGGACCTCCCTTCTCCCCACAGCGATGCTGAAGACGAAGCCACCTCCCTTTGCGGTCTCATCCTGGCAATCCCTCCCCCAAACACTGTGCAATCCCCAGCACGCGTCCCCAGCCATCGGAGGGTCCCAAACCTGGAGACCAATCCCCCTGTGCCTATTGCGGCCGAGCTGGGGCCGTGCTAGCATCACCCCTTCCCAGCACCCTGTTTCTGCCCAAGTGCCGCCCTCGACGCCCAGCCCCTGTGGACCCAGCCTGGGTGCATCCCAGTGCCAAGGTGGGCCAGGTAAGGCTGGAGATGCTCCCGGAGCCAAGGCAGAGACGTCAGCCCTGGCTGGGGAACAGCATCTCATTCAGCCCCGCAGCAAGGGAACAGAGCGGGGCTGTGTGCCTGCCCGTCCCTGCCTGCCCTCGCACACCCAGCCCCTCTGCCTGCCCGGCCGCGCCAGCTGGAAAAAAATAACATTTCCCCTCCTGGGAAACCCCAAACAGACGCACACACACACACGGCTCTGTTGTCTGCTCCCAGCCTGCGAGCTCAGGGGGGCCGACAAGCAGAGCTTTGTGCTCAGAAGCACCGCGTGGTCCCTACGGACCCCCATGGCCAGCCCCAAGTGCACGGACCCCAGGTGCCTGGCCCCAGAGCAAGACCCCAGCGTGGGGCTCCAAAGCCAATCCCAAATATGTGGAGCTGCAAGGGACCCCCAGCAAAAGAGCCACGCGTGGATGCTCCCGAGGGGACAGGAGACCCCCAACCCTGGGGGCACGTCCCTGGGACTGCCCGGCTGCAGGTGGCACAGCCAAACACCACCACGGGCTGCAGGGAGCGCGGCCCCGGGCAGGACCCAGCTCCGTCCCCAGCTGGGGATGTTGAACAAGCTCCAGGCTCCAGCTGAAACTCCTTCCCCAGCAAACTCCTTCGGATGCCACAAATCCTCCCAACCCCGCGATTACGCAGCTCCGCCGTATCTGGGTCACTGCTGTGAGTCACGGACACCCGGAGAGTGACTCAACGCAATCAGAGGGGCCAGATCCCGGGGCCGATTCCCCCAGGAGGGACTCCAACACGGCGAGGAGGGGAAGGACGGACAGACATCACCTCCAGACCCCGCACAGCCGCCAGGCAGACACTCTGCAGGCGGGAGAGGGGGTGAACACGCATCCCCCTCCCGGCAGCCTCGCAGGGGTGGAGGGGCCCTTCCCAGCCCCATCCCCAAAGGCTTCGCAGCCAGGACCAGCGCTTGCCCACGAGGGTTTGGCAGGAGCAGGCTCTGCACCCAGCTGCCGAGCAAGGCGGGGGTCCCGACAGCCCTGGACCCCAACCCCAGGGTGGTCCCAGCGGTGGCCGGGATGGATGGCACACAAGCCCCATGCAGCCCAGCACAGCTCCAGGCTGGATTTGGCCCCGTGGGGCACGTCGAGCATATCTTCCAGGTATTCCTGGAGGGATGAGCACAGCCCTGGGCTGCGGTGGCTCCCAGGGCCACCACGGCCGAGGGGTGGGAAAGCAAAGCCACCACCAGACGCCCACCACGGGAGCCCCGACAACACCTGGGACGTGGCT
>NW_009258288.1:10348-10609 GCF_000687185.1 Egretta garzetta
CGCCGTCCCCCTCCCCGCGGCACAGCCCCGAGCCAGCAGGCACCAGGCACTCGCCGATTTACTGGGGTGTTGCCCAGACATCCTTTTTCCAAAGTATCAATTAGTCATTGCATTGCTCACTTGAGACATAAATAGCTGTAGCGTGACAGCGAACACGAGTTTTCCTTGGAAAAAGCCTTTTTCCAAAGCTTTTCTTTCCCAGACACCCCTGTGCGCCAATGGGGGACGGGAATAACCGGCAGCCTGGCAAACTCCCCCCCC
>NW_009258288.1:10779-11275 GCF_000687185.1 Egretta garzetta
CTTATGGGGAGAAGCCAAGCGAGCGAGACTCCACCACCGCCCCCGGTGAAGCGCTCCGGCACGCGCTGTCTTTCCACCCTCCGCTGCACAGCTCAGCTCCCCGCCGCTGCCCTCTCCGCCCTTCTCTCCACCCTACAAGCGAGCAAAATGGAGAAAAACGGGGAGATGAAGGTACCCATCCCCTTCCTCCCCTTGCACCCCGTGCGTGCAGGCAGAGGCCGGGTGCTCAGCGCTGCTTCCCGGTGCTCAGCCGGTAGGGAGGGCTCTCCCAACGGCAGAGCTCTGAATTAAACATAACCAACCCTAATGAGTTGATTTTATTAGTTTGCGAATGCATTGAGAACTCATTATCAAAATAAACATCAATTCACTCCACCGAGCGCGGTGCCGCGTGTGCACACCCCGGCAGCGCCGCAGCTGGGGCCACAGGCGGCTCACCCCCTCCTGGTCCCCTCCGCACCCCAGCTCCAGCACCCACGGCGGGGTGCAGGGGCAG
>NW_009258288.1:12288-12760 GCF_000687185.1 Egretta garzetta
CCAGGCATTCGGGAGGCGGGCTGCTGAAACCGGAGCTATTGTGTCCGCTGCGCCCCAGCCCCCTCCGGTCCGTCCGTCGTCCATCCCAGCAGCATGTCCGCACCCAGCTCCCACCCCGGCACCATTCCCAGCCGGACCCTCACGAGCTGCCCAGAGATGGGGGTGCCAGACCCACGCAGGACCTGCTCCCCTTCACCTTCCCCCAAGCTCTCCAAGCCCAGGCAAGGAGGAAGAGGAGGAGGATGGGAAGCACCGAGCATCCCACAGTGCCGAGACCCACGGGCGCAGCCACCTGCACGGCCCAGCGCTCGATCGCTCCCCGCCAGGGAGCCACAGGCTCTGGAAGGCGGGCGATGAATAAGGAACATAAATGACCCCATAAAACCCCAGTTAAGGCCCAGCCCCTGCCCTAGATTCCCAGTTTCCTCACCCAGCTGCAGCTCACAGCCAGCAAACTGGGATGTGCTGGGGT
>NW_009258288.1:13053-13626 GCF_000687185.1 Egretta garzetta
GGGCTCCCAGTGGGAAGGGCTGGGCGGGGAGTGCAGGCTTGGCCATGGGGGACAGCCCAGCCATCCCTTGCTCCCCCCAGGCTGGGCTAGTGGCCACGGGGTGGCCTCCATCCCCACCGGCACACAGAGAGGTGCCAAAGGCACCCGGTACAATCCTGCCCATCTCAGCCCCACGGATCAGCCAGGCCTCCCCACGCACCCCCACCCATGGTGTGCCTTTTAATGAGGTTTTTTCTTTCTTTTTTACTAAGAAAAAGACTTACAATTGCAGATGTGGCCATTAATCCTCACAACTTCCTTCCTTCCCTGCTTTTCCCTTCCCTCCCCTTCTCCCCCCACTGAGACCCAGAGCTTTAAAACTCTCCTCCTGGCTATTAATTAAAAGCAACCTCTCCACTATCATGAGTGTACTTGCCATAAATTAATAGCGGCCTTCTTAATCAAATCTTATCTCCTCTCCGAGCACCCGGCGCGCGGTGCCGGGGTTGGTATCCCAGTCTGCCGGGCCGTGAAATGCAATTTCCAATGCTCCGGTGGACTTGGCAGCTCTGCTCCGTCTCCTCCTCCCCGCCC
>NW_009258288.1:23851-24213 GCF_000687185.1 Egretta garzetta
CTGGCCTCAGGGACAGCCAGAGCTCCCCCCCATGCCACGCACATCCCAGCTCCCCACGAGGGACACCCGCCCCCGCAAGCCAAGGGGAGCAGGACCCCACCAGGCACCCCAACACACGCTGGCTTTGCAGATGGACCCAGGTGTCCTGGAGAAGCTCCTCCAGGGACTGGGGCTCCCACCAACAAATCCCCTCCTCGCCCCGGCAGGACCCGGGCATCGCTGCTGCGCGGAGCCAGGAGGGCTCAAGGTTACAGCCGAGGACTCGCAGGTTGTCGTCTCACCCAGCAGTGCGAAAAGCAATTAGCAATCACAGCTAAAATTAGCTCAGCGGTTCCTTTCTGCTAATGGTCAAACTCATCAAG
>NW_009258288.1:25509-27493 GCF_000687185.1 Egretta garzetta
CCTGCCTGCCAGTGGGGTGCAGAGTAGCAGGAACGCACCCCGAGTCCAGACCAACCTCCAGGGACAGCTCTGGGTATGTAGAAAGCGGGAACCCCAAAACAGAGCAGCAGTGCCGGGGATGGTCGCTGGCATTGCCACCACACCGCCAGCCGCCCCGAGTCACCCTGGCCCCGTGCCCCCTCCCAGCAGCTCCATGCAGCGCTACCCTGCGCAGGGGCAACATCTCCTTTCCCCTGGGACACCCCTTTGCCCCCAGCACCCACCACCCCGAGATGGCCTGGCCCCACAGGGCTGCCAGATTCCCACGGGTGCTTTGGAAAGCTGAGGCCGGGTGCCATGCACAGAAGCCGTGCAGCACGGGCAGAGCACCATGGCCACCAGCCCCTCCATACCACCCTGTGCCCACGCACCAGCCCTGGCGCAACCACGGGGGCTCAGGTCGCCCTTCGTTAGCACGATCACATCTCCACTGACAGCAGCATATTTATTACTGGCCTAGCACCGACCATTTTTCACCCAGCAACACACAACTTGCTAACAAGCTTGGGGAGGTCACGAGAGCTCAGAGGCGAGGGGACCCGGTGTTTGCCTGCCCTGGATGGGACCCAGCACCCAAAGGGTGTTGCTCCAACACAGCTCTGCACCCCAGTCTGAACAGGGCCTTATTCACCGCAAGCAACAGCAAAACATCAATGCACCCCCAACCAGTTTGTGTAGGGCCTACAGTAACGTGTGTTGTGGCTGGAGCTCATCCCCAGGCAGGAACCAACCACTTCAGGGATCAGCTCCAGGCACGGGCTGGGGGCAAGGACATGGTTCATAAAGACCAGAGAAGGCAGAGGCAGGATCGCTCCTCATCACACCACCTCACCAGCACCCCGCGAGCCAGCCTCCCTCCTCCCGGGTTTAATTATCACGTTTTCCCAGGTTTACAAGCAACCTGCATCTGCCTGCCTCCCTCCTTCCCTCCCTCCCTCCCCCAGCTCCTTCCTTTGCTCCCACTGGGCAGAAACACCACAGCACCCGCTCCTCATCACCAAGGGACGAGCAGTGCCCAACATTGGCCCCCTCTTCCCTGGCTGAGACCGGGGCAGGAGCTGCTTGGCCGCCCCCAGCTATCCCAGCCCACCGATGTGTGCCCAACCACGCCAGCAGCTCCGGCCCCACCGGGCAGCAGAGGTGGGTATGAACCCGCAGCCGCCCTCCTCCCTGCCGGCAGCCCTGGCAGCCAGCTCCCAGCCCATGGGTACAGTGCCATACCTCGGATTGCTGGCGCCCCAAACCTTTGGGGACCAGGCAGGGCACCAAGCACAGCAATGGGGCATGGCGACCCGGGCTGCCTGGGCCTGGACCGTATCCCCCTCCCCCTTATGGTTATCAGGTCATCAAAATTTCATTGCTGTGCCTGGTCACTAATGGCTTCCAAAGGAGCATCAAATTTTAATCTTCCCTTCCTCTCCCCTAAAAGCCACTTTCCTTTCTGAGCCAGAGCTTTGCACCAGGCCACCAGCTAACGCGCCGGGCGCACTTGCAGAGAAGGGGAGCCAGGGCAGGAGGCACCCACGCTCAGCCATCCCTTCCCTGCCATCCCTCCCTCCTGGAGGGCACCAGCAGCATCCTCCACAGAAGTCCTGGCACAAGCATCACATCCCTGGGAAGGAGCAGGGGCTCGTCCCCCTCCCGCTCAGCCCCACGGGGCTCCGTGCATGTGGACGTGCCCAGGCAGCTGGCATGGGTGCCAGAATATGCCAGCACCCCCCCACTCCAGCCTCTAATAAGCCTCTTTGGTGGAAGCTGCCAGTCTCAGGCCCCTGCCCCAAATCCCATCTGGAACCTTAAGCCTCCCAAATCCCTCCCGGGACTGGCCGCAGCCTCCTCAATCCCATTAAAGGTGCTGTGCCAGCCCAGGGGGTCCTGGGCTGCACCCCCAGCCCTGGGTGGGGGGAAACCGCATCCCTTGGGGGGGGGCACAAGACTTACCAAG
>NW_009258288.1:27523-28020 GCF_000687185.1 Egretta garzetta
GCTTACCCAGCTGAAGGCCCCTTTGCTGCAGGTGTGGGCTGGCTGGGGCAGGGCTGGCAGCAGTGGGCACCCATGCCCCCCCCGGCCATGGCACCGGTGCCCAGCACAGGTCGCACTGCGACACAGCTCCCGCCCGGGCGGCGCTGACTGATTAGCCTTCCACCCAGCACCACGTTCAGCTCCGGGTAATTAGCGTGAGGCCCCTAATCAATAAGTTATTTTTTGCCATGGGTAATTAATAATTACACAGCACAGACGGGTTGTAATTAAACTTCCATCCCCTCTCTCCCCGGCAGTGAGGGGCCTTTGTTTTACCAACTGCAGGTATTAAAGTGTTTCACCCTGTGCCCAGGGAGACCCCGCACCCCGGCTGAGGAGGTCTCGCCCCATCCCCTCCTCCTCCCCCTCCCTATTGATCCCATTTTCTTCAGCTGCCTGAATCAATAGCACCGGCACAAAGCGCTGCCTGCCTCCACTCCCACTGCCAGCCCTGCAGG
>NW_009258288.1:28481-30140 GCF_000687185.1 Egretta garzetta
GGCACCGTCCCCCCCAACCGTGCCCCCGCCGCGGCCAGCCACTGCTCACCCATGGCTGCTGCCGGCCACGCAGCGCCGGGCGCCGAGCAATGTCACGCCGCCCGCGAGGACGTGACACGCGCTGCAGGGAGCCAAAGCCGCAAAGCTCAGATCCTGCAGCAGGAGAGGGGAGCAAAGCCCCCTCCCCACCCCTCGAGAGGGTCGAAGCCCAGACAGCCCCACGTCTTCCACCTCACAGCGAGATCCCAGAGCCCCGTGGACAAACAGAAGGAGATTCGGTCACACCAGGAGCGCGTTCCACAGGCAGGGAAGAAACGGACCACGGGAGACCCGCCAGCCGGAGACGAGAAACTCAGCAAGGGAGTGAATCAATCAAAGAGACCTTCACAGCTCCCCACACAGGGCCTGCCCGGATAATATACTGCCGCTTTAGATGTTATGTTCTGAACTTAATTACTGAGAAATTATAGCAGTGCTGGGGGAGGCTCAGGGGGAGCGGGAGGACGGGAGCGCACAGGGACTTCAGGCTCCACTTGCTGCTGCAAACAAGGGCAAGAAATGTCGCGGACAAGGACCCCCAGCGCTGTGCCCCACTGTGCCCCCCCCCCCCATTTTGCAGCCTGGATCTGCTCTGTCCAAGCGGTGGGGACGGAGACGGCTGTGCTGCAGCCCTGCCAGCCGGGAGCCTCATCCACAGCCCTGTGAGGAGCCTCGCTGCTGGGGAGGGGACGGGACCCCAGAGGCTTCCTGGCATCCCCTGAACCCCAGCTGCACCCCAAAGGGCCACAAACTCTTTCTACATCCCTCTCGGGTAGCAGAGCAGCTAAAAACAGACTGTGCCGTGCCAGAGCCCCTGGAGGCAAGGAGCAGAGAGGGGCTCACCCTGCCCAGTGGTACTGCCTCACCCCGAGGGCCGGCTGGGCGCCCAGGGAGCCCCGGGCACCCACGGGGGCTCAGGGCTGCTGACCCCCTCCAGCCCCAGCCCCCTGCCCCTTCTGACCAGCCGGCTGGAGGTCGATGGGACCAACACCAGGGCAAGAGGTGCTCCCTGGGAGCTCCCCAAACTTACACCCCACATTTTGTGGTGCAAGGGGCGTCCCCCGAGAGGGGGTTAAATGAGTGCATTCACCCCCCACCACCCCCGGGGGATGCTCAGCCTCCCGAGAGCGGTCCAGGACAGTCCCTACCCCATACTCAGGGCAGCATTTCCCCCCATCCCAGCCTGGGGGCAGGGGGAAGGAGGCGGCAGGACAGAGCCGTGCTGCTCGCCCCCACCGCACCCCCCCGGACACCGCGCTGCGCTGAGCACCGGCGGGCCCCGGGCCCCAGCTCCGGGGGGGGGGGGGGCGCTCCTTGAACACCACCGATGCTGCGTGTCCCCCCCACCCCAGCAGGAGCTCCGGGGCCACCTCGGTCCCCGCCCACCCGGCTGGCACAAAGGTTTCCCGGCCCAGGAGGGTGGGGGCTCTGCTGAGGGGAGCAGCGCTAGGACCCCCCCAAACCCTCCGCAGTCCATCTCCAGCATCAAAATCAGAGCTGGAGGGTGCCCCCTCGCTCCCCCGCACTCCCTTACCTTGGGCGCCGGCTCCCGGGGGGCCGGGCAGGGCGAGCACGGCGAAGCACAGCAGCCCCCAGCTCCCGAGCCGGGCCATGGCTCCG
>NW_009258288.1:30933-33780 GCF_000687185.1 Egretta garzetta
CTGTGGAAGCAGCAGCTCCTCTCTGCAGCTTTCGCCTCTCCAAGCGCCTGGAGCCGCCCCCCACGCCGCGCTGCCCCCAGCCCCTCCAACAGCACTCAGAGCATCAGCACCCAGTGCCTGGGAAGGGGACACAACATGTCCCCAGGATAGCTCAAAAGGCAGAACTCAACTCACTGCCACAGGCTTATCAAAGCAAACATTTTAGGGTTCTCAAAAAAATAAAAGCTCTAACCCTCAGAGATGAGCCAACAGCACCTCCCAGATAACATACCACCTCTTCAGGCCTGATCCTGCAATTCCTCAAGCCCAGCTCTCCCAACAGAATCAGGCCTTGAATGCATGTCCTTCAAAGATGCCTGTGCTTTATGCCAGTACAGTGCCTTGCATTTAGTGAGGGAGAGCAGCTCAGTCACTGCTGCTACCAAGCATTAACACCCGAGGACCTACACCATCTGCACAGAAGGAAACATGCACCCCGAATGCTGGATCAGCCTCCTGAGCACACACAGTAGCTTTGAGCCAAGGGACCTACAAGGATCAGGGCAAAATGAAAGCGTGAGCAGATTAGCCTGAAGCCAGGCCCAGCACCACCGGGTCAAATCAGGGCAGGGACGGAAGGAACACTCTCCCACAAGTGTCGATGACAACTGCGTGCATTAGTGCCCAGGCACCGGTGTGCATTTCCACTACATTGTACACACTCACGTGAAAATCACACACAGTCCTCGGGGGGACAATGCCTGTGTGCACATTGCGGATTTGGAGAGCTACTGCCAAATTTCCCATCGACCTCTCGAAGAGAGACTGAACAATAACCCAGCACTTGCCCACCCCAGCATTAATCAGCTCCGTGGCTGGCATTCTCAACCGAGATGACGGGGATCGATGTGCTGTGGGAGGCTGCAATCCTGGCTCGCCCCTCGAGGAGGTGTTTCCCAGTGCGGGCTGGAACAAGCAGGGAGAGAGGCTGCCCTGCCAGGGGTGAGCTCAGCCCCCTGCGGTGGGCTCGGACCCTGCTCCCCCGGCACCGACACACATGCTACAGCAGGGAGCAGCCGCAATAACACTCAGCACGCTCCCAAGCCCCTGCGGGATCAGGGCTTTGTTCCACAAAGAACAGGAATTCCTGTCTCCGGGGCCATAAATTCAGCACCTGCCCCTGGTGCCTGCACTGATTTATGGTTATTACAATCAGTCTTGCCAAGGCACGAGCCATTTATTACCCACTTGCACAGGTACCCAGTCACCTGGGCAGACTGGTTGAGTTTTGATCTCACAGCAACACTCCCACCAGAGCACGTCCTCCCTCCCAGCCCTGCCCGCCCCGTACCAGCTCTCTTCTGCCCAAATCCACCCAAGTGGGAGCAAGTTCCAGCACGCAACCACAGCCATCTCCAGGAGTGGGTGGAAAACAGTCGAGAGCTGCCCCATACTGTGCTGGCACATCCCGGGCATCAAGGTGGGCCCCAGGCTCTGGTGGCACCCACATTGCCGCCAAACCTGGTGACCCTGAGGACAGGCCAGGTGATGCCTGGGTGGGAAGCTGTGGCCCTCCAGTGCTGCTGGGTCACCCCTGCCCCACGCAGGGCATCTCTCCATCTCCCAGGAGTTTTGGCCCGATCCTCCAGCAACATCCCATGGCAAATCGAGAATCCCAACTTCTGAGCCACAGTTTGGGGCAGCATGACTTGTAATGACACTGGGAATCATGACGACACACGCACACAGACCAGTGTGAGCCACATCACACGACTGTCACCTCTCCAAGACTCCTCTGGAAGGGGCAAAGATGCACAGGTCTCCCAGTGCACATCAGGGTTTGTGCTTTTGAGCTCCTCTCTAAAGATCCCTGACCCCTGGCAGAGGGGTCTCAGGGTCCCCAATAGCAGCAGCACGTCCACCAGCTGCTGCTGGAGACCTCGGCTAATGAGGGGTTCGTCTTGCACAGCCACCGCGCCGGCCCTGCGGGCAGCAGAAAGCTGCCTCGGGCCTATTTGTAGATTTGAAAGCTGTTATTTTGCCTCCTGCTTGAAGAGGGCGCATCAAAGTCAAACCCAAAATACGTTGCTGGGCTTGAATTAAAAACTCTTGTCTGAAACCAAGGCAAGTTCCAAAAAAAGATCAAGGTTTTACTTGAAATGTAGAAGGCTTTGCTGGGATGTCAGGCGCTTCGGGGACCAGGAGTCAATGCTATCCAGAGGCTACAGGACAGCAGCCAAGAGCTTCCTTCAGCTGTCCTCAGCATCCCTCACCTTCCTTGGACAAGGCACTGGCTCTTTCTCAGCAGCATCCCATGGGGAGCACCGTGCCCCCTCTGAGCTCCCTGCTCCGGGAAGGGGCTGGGAATTGCAAGGAGAGGCAAAGCCAGAAGCGCTGCCTGCGAGTGAGAGACTCCAGGAGCTCAGTCCTTTCCTGCTATCAAAGGGGAGAGAAGGAAGACGTAACCACAGGCTGTCAGCGCTGACATTGGGAAGAGAAATTGGATACAGAGTCTCTGCAGCCTTGCAGACAGAGGTATAACAAGCTCCCATGGGCAGAAGCCAAAGCCAGACCTATCCAGACTAGCAATAAGGTGCGTGTTTAACAGCGAGGGTAACTGACTGGCTGCAGCAAGGCTCCTGGGACTTGTTTTTAAGATTGGAAGTGGCTTTTTAATTTCTCCAGAAGCATCTGCTCTCCTGGAAGGGTTAATTCAGGGTAGTGCTGTAGGCCACAAGCAGCCTCTGCAATCTGTTAAACTCCTCTCTTTAAACTTGGGCTTAGGACAAGTCCCTTCTTCCCAGAAGTGGGGTGAGGGATGGCCATCGCACACCCCTGGGCCACGGGGACACTTCCCAGCCCCCAGCC
>NW_009258288.1:33960-35746 GCF_000687185.1 Egretta garzetta
CTGAAGCTGCCTGCCCTTGCAGGGCATCAAACAGGGCTCCGGGCTGCCCTCAGATGCTGTGCAAGGAACCTCCAAACCAGCTTGGAACAGAAACATCTTAAATATTTGATGTCTTCCAAAAAAATACCGAGAGAAAGAATAGCAACAGGAGCAAGTCCTCTCATTCCTGCCAGCACTGCTCTGCTGCCCAGCCTGGAGCTCTCTCCCAGCATCAGCTGCTTGGGGCATCTCGGCACAATTAAGATCTTCCTTCAAGCCCAGAGCGAGACTGTGCTCGGTGCTGGGGCTGCAGAGCTGGGGGGCTCCGAGCTGGCAGAGAGCAGAGCAACGGCATCTCCCCAGCCACAGATACAGGAGTCCCATTTCCGAGCAGGGTCTGGCTCTCTCCTTGGAGAGCAGTGGTTTGGGAACAAGCCAAAAAGGGCCAGAAGCTTCCCAGGGAGATGTGCCTACAGCTGCAACAACTCTGCTCCACCTCGGCACCCTCCCCCTGTCAGATGGGTCCATGCTCTCAATGAGCTGCTGGGCAGAGGGGGGGTCCTGGTCAGCCCTGACCCTCCCCAGAGCCCTCCCCAGGGCCCATCGTCCTGCTGAGAACATCAGCAGCATCACAAGTGTCTCCTCTGGAGCAGCACATGCCAAGCCAAGGGGCTTTCCCAGCATCACCAAGAGCACAGGAGCAGCCCTGCCTGGTGCTCCCACCTCCTGGTGGGACATGGAGACCAAGGGGGCTCAGCCCCATCTCCACTGAGCCCAACCACCCCTTGTCCCCCCCCAAACACAAGGGCTTGGCACACACAGCACCACCAGGCTGGGGACTCCCAGCCCCACCATGGTGCAGAGACAGTGCTGGCATTAGAGCATTAAACCACCTCTAATTGAGTCCCCCGAGACAGGCTGTGCACCTTCCCCTCCACCAGCCAGCAGGAGATGCAGGTGGAGGAGAGGCATTAATCCCAGCAGCCATCCTCCGGCAGGGAAGCTGGCACCAACAGGAGCCTTTGCTCCAGCACAAAGCTTTTATCAGCCTTCTTGCAGCACAGCCAGCTCTGCGGAGGAGCCGAGGGCAGCGCGGCGACAGCCGCTCATGCCGGCAGAGGTAGGAGGGCCTCTCCCCTGTGCAAAAAGCAGGAGGTTGGGGATCCCAGCTGGATTCCCACATGCTGCCCCAGGCGAGAGGGTCCGTGAGCCCCATGGTGGGGGGAAATGCCGTTCCTGCTGCTCCAGACCCACGGCCCTTCCTCAGCTGGGGGCTTGCACTGGCAAATCCCCCTCCAGAGCATCTTCCCAAGGCCGCAGGTATCAGGGAGCGGAAGCATTTCTAAATGTAAACCAACCCAAAGTCACAGCCTTGGGACTAGGAGCCCCACAGCTCTCAGACACGCCAGCTGCCTCCGCAAAGCTGAGTTTTGCTTTTTCTGCTGGCTGGAAAGAGCCAAGAGAAGCCCCCAGGATGGGCCACGTGGAAATCTGGCTCTGCTTTGCACCAGTAGGGTAACGGTGCAACCATTGGCTTCGTGGCGGCAAGCTCGGCACTGGCCCCATGCCCACCAGCACAGAAATGCCCACTCAGCAGCACCAGCCCCCCACCAACAGCACAGACCTCAAGGCTTATTTTTAAATCAGGAGATTAAAAATTTAAACTAAGGCTTTGGCTCATTTTAACATGATTTCTTAACATTTAAAGGCTACCTTCCTGAGCATTTCTCAAGAACAGCAGCTGGGGACCAGCCAGGTTTGCTAGGGGCTGGATCCAAGACTCTCACTTAATCACACCCTTCCAGGA
>NW_009258288.1:35774-36995 GCF_000687185.1 Egretta garzetta
CTGAACCCCACACACCAGCCAGGGCCAGGCTGGGGGTGCCAGGAGCTCCCCCAGCTCTGCTCCCCTTGGCCAGAGCACTTGCAGCAAACACATTTCTGATCCCTGGCTCCCCACACAACCCAACAGCTGATGCTCAGAAAGAAAGATTTGGGGTTTTTTCCTTTTTTTGCTGGGCACTCCAGACCCAAAAGCAAAGGAGTTGGGAGGACAACAGCTCATTTTTTAGGAGCCCATCTCCCATCAGCTCACACTCCCCAATACCTCTGCCTTCACAACCACCACACTTACACACATACAGATACACCCACACCCGCTGCAGCCCTGGGTGCTGCTCACAGCCCATGGCTCAGGGTTCCTGCAAAGCAGGAGCTCACAAAAGCAGCAGAAGCACAAAAGCCCAAAGCCCAGCTTACCAGTCCCCACCAGGCACCACTCATGGCTCATCCCTTGCAGCAAGGGCCAGCTCGCTCCTGCTCCTTCCCGGCCAGCTCCAGCACCTCCTTGGCTGGGCACCCCCAGCCTCAGCAGCATCTCAGAGCAGCCACACAGAGCCCAAAAGCATCACCCTCACCCCAGCTCTGCCGGGCCAGGCTCATTTAACCCTTCTGCATTCAGCCATCAGATTTAATCCACCTGCAGTTTAAACCCCTCCAGCTGTGTGCAGGGAGCGACTGCAGCCCCCGGCTTCCCCACTTATTGCACTGTTACCCAGGGAAGGGGGAAGCCCCATCCCCAACAGGGGGACAGGCTCCTCACTGGGGGCTGCCATCCCTGCCTACAGGATCAGGCCCCTGCCTGGAACAAGGGCGAGAGGCTGTTGGCTCCTTCCCCACGTGCCTGGGGGTGGGCTACGACACACGTGGGTGGGCTACGGCACACGCTGGTCCCCAATGCGGTGTCATTAGGAAGCCACAGAGATGCCCCCAGAGTGGCCGGCTGCTCCCCAGGGCCATCAGGAGGGTGGCAGGAGGCCGACCGCCCTACGTCCTCACCCCACGCACCCCAGTCTCGCCGTGCCCACTCGGGGCTCCAGCCCGGCACGTTGCAGGGGCTCTCCGTGATCCGGGGGGGGAGGCAGTTTCCCAGCACAGGGTGCTTCAGGTGCTGTGCTGATTTCCAGCACTACAGGATTAGGTGATAAATAATGGATAATAATAGGAGAAATGGTAAATAATATATTTACAGACTTGCATAATGAATAACACTGAGCACAGGCTGCTC
>NW_009258288.1:38418-38898 GCF_000687185.1 Egretta garzetta
AAGCGGGGACCCAGGCAGAGGGATACGGGCTCTGTGAGGCTCCCAAAGCCTGTCGTGTGTCCCCCCCACCAAACCATCAACCACTCGCTCCCCCACTTGTGTTCCCACAAAGCCTCAGGGGGCATTTTAGGGAGATGTAATCACCAGCTCCTCAATCAATCCCGTTAGCAGCAGCAAAACCTCAAAGCGAATTGCTCTGTGCTCGTGGGCAAAAAAGTCTGATTGGGATCGGGACTGGGGGGGGGACACACCCAGGCAGGAGGGTCCCTGCCCAGCTCCCCCCCACGCTGAGCCCACTGGACCCACTGGTCTCGCTGCTCCAGCCGACTCGGCTCTGCCCTGCTCTCCCCCCCCGGGGTTCTGGCTGCTCCCAGGGCCAGCGGGATGGGGGGCAGCACTGGGGGTCACCACCCCCCGAGCATCGCCCCGTGTTACCCCAGGGAGCGCCAGGGGCCAGGGAGCGCACAGGCGCTGGGGAAA
>NW_009258288.1:41898-42263 GCF_000687185.1 Egretta garzetta
GGCTGCTCCCAGGGCCAGCGGGATGGGGGGCAGCACTGGGGGTCACCACCCCCCGAGCATCGCCCCGTGTTACCCCAGGGAGCGCCAGGGGCCAGGGAGCGCACAGACGCTCGGGAAATGGATTCCAGCTGGTCCCTGCCGAGTAATTGCGCTCAATAAGGGGCTGTCGATGGGATTTGCTGTCAATTGTCACCCCGTGCGGCGGGGGGGCGGCTGCGCGGGAGCCGCTGACTCATTAAAAATGAGCGAAGGAAGCGGAGGCTGTGGGGCGGCGGGGCAAGGAGGACAGGTCTGCGCTGCCAGGCTGCTCCGTCAATGCATTTCTTTCCCCCCCAAACAGCCTCATGGAATACAGTCGGGAGACC
>NW_009258288.1:42572-44000 GCF_000687185.1 Egretta garzetta
AGCCCTTCGCCACCAGCGTGTGCCATCCTGCGGGCCGGGAGCGAGGCAGGCGGAGATCCGTCTTCCAGCCTGCCAGATAAAACGGCTACATTTCAGATAATTCCAGATAGTAAATTTTTTGAGTCCCTATAAGCTAAAATCAATATTGGCACAACTGTGCGTCATTAAAAACTAAATGAACATGACAAAGCCAAACTGCTGCCTATTAAACAAATGAGTTTTCTATCCACACAGGCACAGCGGGTTATTAAATTCTTTATTACAGGAGCATTGCTTTTTATAAAAGGGGGTGGGAATACGTCGCCCTGCGAGGTGCGCTGCCGTGATGGAGCCGGAGTGTGCCTGCCCTTCCCGTGACACCGGGGACGTGCTGTACTGGGAGCAGAGCAATGTACTGGGCAGCCCTCGGCTTTCCGAGCTCAGCGCGTGGACCGATGTGGAGCAGCCCAGCCCCGGCCCCACGCTCCGACCCATGGGCCCCCCTCCTCGACCAGGCTTTGCTGTAACAAGGAAAAGCCACCAGGATAAGAGACCTCTGTGGCCTTCAGCCCCTGGAGAAAGGCCTAGGGGAGTCCCTAGCAAACCAGCGTGCTCCCAGGGCTGTGCTGGATGTAGGGTGGTGCAACGCCAACGTGACGGCAACGATGCGGTAATGGGATGAAAATGCTCCAGCGGTGTTGCAGCAATGCAACGGCAACACAACAGCAACGCAACAGCAGTGCAACGGCAATGGAACAGCAACACAACGGCAATGGAACAGCAACACAACATCAACTCAATGGCAACACAACGGCAGTGCAATGGCAACGCAATGGCAACACAACGGCAATGCAACGGCAACACAACGGCAACGCAACGGCAACGCAACGGCAACACAACAGCGATGCAACAGCAACACAACAGCAACGCAATGGCAATGCAATGGCAGTGCAACAGCAACGCAATGGCAGTGCAATGGGAAAACAATGGCAAAACAATGGCAATGCAATGGCAACGCAATGGCAATGCAATGGCAACACAACAGCAATGCAATGGCAACACAACGGCTGCGCTCCCATGCAGGGTGGTGGGTAACCTTCCTCCCGTGCTGTTGAAAGCCGGTAGCATGGTAAGAAGGCTGCACCACGCCTTTCCAGCCCAAATCTTGGAGGTTTTGGGAAGTGCCCTCCATCCTCTCCAGGGAGCGGAAGAAGCAGACTCTGCCTGTCACCCTCATCTGCCACCATCACTCCCTGGTGTCACAGGTACCACCCTGTGGGACACTGCCGGCAAGCCGCTGCCTGTCGCCATGTAATCATTTCAGTGCCCTGGTTGTGTCCAAGCTCTCACCGCACACCAGGAGGTATAAATATTAATAGGTGCTGGGTGAGCGCTGGGGAGGAGAGGGCTGGCAGGAGAGCGGAGCAGGGGGAAGGGGCCAGGGCTGCT
>NW_009258288.1:44803-46013 GCF_000687185.1 Egretta garzetta
CCGCCTCGCGCCTCCAGCGCGGCAGCATCCTCGCCATTTGGCGTGGGGAGCTGGGCCGCATGGCACCAGTGCAGGATGCGGGCCAGCACCGGGATGGATCATCCCACTGGGGACGGCGCGAAGCTCCTGCCTTGGGTGGACCCACGGTGCTGAGGGCCAACTCCTGGGGATGCCAGCAGAGTACAGAGTTCACCTCCGTAAGGAGAAAAAAGCGACTCAGAAGGGAAGGGCGCAGCGGGAGGCTGAGCGCAGGATCCGGCCGCGGCCCCTGGCCCGACCGATGCTCTGACAGCGTGATGGATGGCACGGCGGCACACGCACCGCATCCCTCATCTGGAGCAGCTCCGGCGGGGAGCTGGAAAGAAACCGCGCATCCAGGGATGCCGGATACGATCCCGCTGCAGGCAGAGGAGTCAATCTATTGCACTTAGGCAGAGCCGGCCGGGAGGGGTGGGAGCTGCTACAGGAATTTTTATGGGGCCTGAATCAATCAGTGGGAATCCCATAAAAGTCGGTGGGTATAGATGGGCTCCTCGGATAGATTTTGACATCCAATTGTCTTTTCCATTTCGGTTGTCATAAAGCTACGCGCACCCATGCATACGGCAAGGGTGAGCATCCATGCTCAGCAATGCTCGGCACGGAGGGGGTCCAGGAGATGGGAGAGCCCCCGCTCCTGCCCAGGACCCGGGGACCCATTTACCTGCCGTTACCCACAGCAAGGGACGGCTGATGGGGGATCGATTTGGGAGGCTGTTTTAAGAAAAAAGCCTCATTTAAAGAAAAAAATGACACCTCCAGTACCCAAGCATCGCTGCCGCGTCCCAGCGGCACGATCCAGCATCCAGCACGAGAGCGAGCCTGCGAGGAACGTCCCCCCCCCCCCGCCTCCTCCCAGCCAAGCGCCGCTCTCTTGCGGAGACATCTCAGGCACAGGATTAGCTGCAAACTTAGATGAGCAAGCAGGTTCGTACATCATCGCTCCGTAAATCATTTGCTGGGCTCGTGTGCTTAAAGAAAACGAGGGGAAATTTGCACAGCTGAAGGCGAGCGGAGAAATGCAAACCCAGGGTGGCAGGTTGGGGGGGCAGGCAGGGGGGGAAGCGGTGCCCTCTGTGTGGCTCTCAGCCTGCCCAAAGATTTTATATCGCTTTTATTTTGCCGGTGATGAATTGGTGCCTGGAGGTCACACCGCTGGGGCAGGGGGCTG
>NW_009258288.1:46158-48168 GCF_000687185.1 Egretta garzetta
GGGGCGAGAGGGGGGGCTGCACAGTGCAGCTGCAAGGCGTCACAGCGTGGCACCGGCGTGGGACAGGAGGGGACTGGGAACCACAGGGTCCCCTGCACATCTCAGTTGCAGCCATCCTCCCCATCATGATCCATGCTGGAGATCCGGCATCCCCAGTGACCCACACCAGAGACCCGGCATCCCTGGGGTCCCACTCCGGAGATCTGGCATCCCTGGGGTCTCATGCCAGAGATCTGGCATCCCTGGTGACTCACGCCAGAGACCCAGCATCCCTGGGGTCCCATGCTGGAGATCTGGCATTCCCAGTGTCCCACACTGGAGACCTGGCATCCCTGGGGTCCCACACCAGAGACCTGGCATCCCTGGGGTCCCATGCCAGAGATCCGGCATCCCCAGTGTCCCACACCAGAGACCTGGCATCAATTATGGATGATTTCCCTCTGCCCATCTGGTGCATGGGAAGAGGTGTTGCAGGAATAAACCACCTGGCTCTGGTGCCTCCTCTTCCTCCTCCTTCCCTGCCTTGGGCTGTAATTGTTCGTAAAGAAGAAGAGAAAAATCTTCTAAAGAAGATGGAGGGGGCCCTGGGGTCCCATGCCAGAGATCCGGCATTCCCAGTGTCCCACACCAGAGACCTGGCATCCCTGGGGTCCTACACTGGAGATCTGGCATCCCTGGTGTCCCACACTGGAGACCTGGCATCCCTGGGGTCTCACGCTGGAGACCTGGCATCCCTGGGGTCCTACACTGGAGATCTGGCATTCACGGTGTCCCACACCAGAGATCTGGCATCCCCTGTGTCCCACACCGGCTGGCATGAGTGCTCCCCAACCAGTAACTCACGGCTGAGCCGCTGCCTTCCTCCAAAAGCCATCTCATCCAAGTGCACGGCCGTGGCGAGGGGGATTTATCACTTCCCTGGGTGCCAGATCCCCTCTGCGGGTAAGGTGGTTTATGCAAACAGACGCCAACCTGTGTCGCCTTCTTACTTCTCTCCCCTCGACTCGCAGCTCATCAGTTACGGCGGTGCCCAGTCACCTAAATCACCCATCTCTGCTCCCGCTCCCTGCTCTGATTGATGCTGCAATTTTTCTTCTCTCCAAACAGCCGCTCGCCGGCGGCAGCTCTGCGGGGACCCTGGGGAGGGGGACGCTGGGACCGAGGGGCTCTGATGCGGCACTTAATCCATGGGGCACTTTGGACCTGCAAAGCGATCCCCAGAAACCTACACCCTGCCACTAATCCTGCTTGTTCAGAGCGGGCACGTTCCCATTGAACATGGCCCGCCAGATTAGTAGGGGCTTGTTCACCGCCGCAGCTCTCCGGCTTGGCACGGGCTGCGGCACAGCTGCCCACTGCTGGGTGCTGCCTCCCTGGCAAAAAGCTGCATCCTTCTGGCTGCCGTCAGGGCCGAGGGCTTGGAATCGCTGAGAGCAACCAGGCTGCTGGCAGGGCTGGGGCAGCAGCGCTGGGAGCTCTGCGGCCGCGAGAGGAACAGGCTGCTTTGGCACAAGGGCCGCAATTAAACTCACGCCGGGGTCCTCTGATGGGCTGGGCTGGGCAGCGGCTCTCAACGGAGCTGGCCGGGGTGGGATGCTCTGCCTCTGGCCTCAGCAGCGGATGCCAGCACCATGCTCGCATTTGCTTTCTGGATCAAGTGTTCAAGTGGAGGATGCCGGCATCCCAGCGGGGCTCAGGCAGGGTCCCCTCCTGCACCACAGAGCTGCAGGGGATAGGGAGGACGAAGGGATCGTGGGCTGTGCCGGACCCGAGCATCCCAATTCCAGCCCCTGCCCGAGCGCTGGCACTCGCTGGCTGGCAGCCAAAGGCGACTGGAGGGGAATAAAGCGCGTCGCCTCGCAGCATATGCAAGCGAAGAGCGAGCGGTCCCCAGGCAGCACGGCGAGCAGCCGGGCGTGCGCGGAGAGCTGGCTGCTGGAGCCCACATCCCTGCCAGCGCCTGCCCGCCTTTCCACGCGCTCGTCCCCCGCCAGGTTGCGTCACCGCCGG
>NW_009258288.1:48447-48806 GCF_000687185.1 Egretta garzetta
GAGCGGCCCCCGGGCAGCGCGGCGAGCAGCCGGGCGTGCGCGGAGAGCTGGCTGCTGGAGCCCACATCCCTGCCAGCGCCTGCCCGCCTTTCCACGCGCTCGTCCCCTGCCAGGTTGCGTCACCGCCGGCTGTGTGTGTCGGGGGGGGGATGTGCACTGATCCGCCACGCTGGGCTCGGCCCCTGCCATCCGCGGCCAAGGACGTGGCACAGCCCCACGGCCCCAGGGGAGGCGGGTGGCAGGGAGGCAGCGCTGGCTGCGGTGCAGGATGGAGCAGGATGTCCCCATGGCCACCATGACCCCCAAAGGGAGGCATGGACACGCTGAGCCCCCAGCTTGCTGCTGCCCATGGCGGGGAA
>NW_009258288.1:48879-49160 GCF_000687185.1 Egretta garzetta
CCCCTGGGGGGCTCTCAGCCCGGCTGAGCAGCGGTCCCCAACATCCCACGGGGCACCCCGGGATGCCCCGTGCCTCCCCCCTACAGAGCCCGGGGCCGTGCTGGCGCGGGCTCCCCAGTGCGCACCAGTAACAAGCTTCTGTTAAATAATTGAGTTCTTCAAATCGTTCCCTTTCCCTCCGGTTTTGGTACACATTTGTCACCGTGCCATTAGGCAGGCGCTTTGCTCGCACTTCACTTATTCATAAGCGCGGCCGTGGCTCCGGCAGCAGCAGCAACAGC
>NW_009258288.1:49852-50222 GCF_000687185.1 Egretta garzetta
GCCAACACCCATCCTGGCAGGGTCCTGTGTGCTGCCCAGCCCCACGAGACCCATCCTGCCTCTGCCCAGACTGGGCTCCCCTTCCCGCTGCCTTGCAAGACCAGCCCAAAGGCAAAGGGTGAATGCACCCATCACCGTGGCCTCTGGGCTGCTCGGCCCCGCCGGGGCCAGCGCAGCTCCTGGTGTGGCTGGGTGCAGGATTGCAGCCACCCCAGAACCTCTGGAGTCCCTGGGGTTGGAGCAGTCTCCATTTCTCATCTCCCATCTCACGTAGGGGAGAAGGCCCAGGGGAGGAATTAAAGATAAAACATGAGTGAGCGGCGGGCAGGAGCAGAGCCACAGCCATAATAACAAACCACCGAACAGAGCC
>NW_009258288.1:50291-51606 GCF_000687185.1 Egretta garzetta
GTCCCACCCCAAACTGCTGGGTGCCTGTGCTGGAGGGGCAGTGTGGGGTGGGGATGGGGATGGGGATGGCCAAGGCAGCTCCAGGGGGGCCAGCAAACCCACACACCCAGCCCAGGGTCGCCAAGTGACTGAGCACCCTTCATGGTGCTGAGCTCGAGCCTCCGGAGCCACGTGGAGCGTCCTCAGGTCCATCCGGGCCATGTTTGGTGGTGCCACCACCACGGGCTGTGGGGTGGAGGGGACACAAGCGGCCATGCCCAGGCCAGCAGGCGCTTGCAGGAGCACTGCTCAGCTAATTGCAGTAATTAGCCCGTAATGAAGCAGTTATTTGAGGATGTGGTGCCATGTGTTCCTGCAGAGGAGGAGGACAGGGGGGACACAACCTGCACATCTCGGCGCAGTGGGCAGCGGGCGCGGGTGGCCTGCCAAGCCAGGGCGATGGAGGGGACAGGGGCATTGCCCCAGCCCATGCATCCCCCGAGGTGGCCCAGGGGATGTGGGGGTCCCCTGCGCCATTGTGGGGCACAGAAGTAGAAACTGGGGAGAACAAGACAGCCAGGGCTGGTGCCCCCCCCCAGCTCCTCCCAGGCTGGGCGAGGAGCTGTCCTCCCACTCCACCCATTTTTCCATGAGTTGGCCATAAATCTCCGAACGAAGCCTCGCTGCCGAGCGGGAGCAGCTGGCAGGGCTGTGCCTGGCAGAGCTCGCTCCTCCTGCAAATCCCTTGGCAAACCCACGCGCCTGCCCTCCGCTCCGTCACGCCACGGTCCCGCCTGCTTGGGCTGCCCAGGGTGGCACCAGGGTCACACACCCGGTGACAAAGGGACGTCCAGCTGCAACGGTGATTTGCAGCACTGAGAAACTGCTGAGATGGGATGGATGCAATGCCCGGCCACCGTGATGGACCTCGGCTGGCTCCCTGTGCCGTGCCCCGGTGTCCCCACGCACAGGCTGCATTTTTTCCACGAGCCTTTGCCCCAGGACGACGGCATCTCCGTGGCCCCCCAGCCCGAGGGAGATGCCAGACCCCTGCGGCGGGATGCTATGGTGCTGGTCCAGGGCAGGTTTAGGTTGGACATTAGGAAAAACTTCTTCACCGAAAGGGTTGTCAGGCTCTGGAAGGGGCTGGTCCAGGGCAGGTTTAGGCTAGACATTAGGAAGAACTTCTTCACCAAAAGGGCTGTCGGGCTCTGTAAGGGGCTGCCCAGGGAGGTGGTCGAGTCCCCATCCCTGGAGGTATTTGAAAGAAGGGCAGATGAGGTGCTTAGGGACAGGGTTTAGTGGTGGGATGGCAGGGTTAGGGGAACGGTTGGAC
>NW_009258288.1:52592-53410 GCF_000687185.1 Egretta garzetta
ATGAGGGGAGCCCCGGGAGCCCCAGCACAGCCCGGGTGCTGTTGGATGCCTGGATTTGGTCCTTGCACCCAGGGGGCGAGGTGATCCCAGGCATGGCCCTGCTGCCACCGTGTCCCCCTGCCACACGCGCCGGGGCAGGCGGCGGAGATGAGCAGAGGGGACATGGGGTGCCCGGCTAGTGACCGGGACATGGTGGCATCTCAAGGTGACTGGCAAGGGCAAGGAAACAGAAACCTGGCGGTTGCCATGGTTACCACTGAGCATCCACCGGCGCTGGCTCCGAGCACACGTACCGCCCGCCTGTGTGGGTTGCAGGAGGGAAGGAAGGGCTGGAGGGCTCCCAGCTGCACCCCCCGCAGCGCCATTTGGTCTGGGGGAAACTGAGGCATGTCCCTGTCCCGCCATCCCCACTGTCAGCACGGGTGGGAGCTCAGGCGCCCTTTGTTTGGGCACTAACCCGGCCCTCCTCCCTTCGAGGGCAATCAGGATACCCCGGGTTTGCATGGTGAACTCATCCCGTTGGGATTTTTGCGAGGGGGGCTGAAGGGAGCCCAGCCTGGCGAGAGCTCAGCCCAGGCCAGGCTGGGGGGGCTTTGGTGCATAGATCCCTCGGGGGGATCTGAGCCCCCGGCAGAGACCTGGACTTGGCTCCAGCTGCCGAGGGCTGGAGCCCGTCTGAGCCGGGATCTGATCCCAGGTCTCTGTCAGCTTCCCTTAAACCAAAAGAAAAAGCAGCTCGGAGTGGAACGAAGTCAAATGAAAGACGTGGCAGATGTTTCTCCTCTGCCCTGCTCCGGGCCTGCTACGTGGGTCACGAT
>NW_009258288.1:53503-56321 GCF_000687185.1 Egretta garzetta
TGCGGGGAAATCAGCACCTCCGCCGCGGCCGGCAGGAATAGCCCGATCGTTAGCTGCTGCCAGATGTTCCTCTGCAAGAATAATTTGATGGAAAAACAGGGAAGGGAGCGCAAGATTCGCCAGCAACATCTTGCTTTAATAAAAAATCAGGAAATAATGTTGGAGGAAGGAAAGCCGTGCCCAAGTGTATCCCCCCCCCGCCCCCGCGCAGAAACATGCTCTGGTTGGGGAGGGTCCACGGCGTTGGGCTGCACTATGTGCCCGGCAGGGATGCTCGTATGAAATCCCATTTCCAGGCTTCGCAGCCCGTCCCAGCCCTGAGGATGGTCCCGGCACCCCGAGGAGCCCAAGGGTGTTTGTGCAGGCACCGCACGGGCTGGTGACGCTCTGCAGCCCATGGCCATGTGGGGGTTTCAGACCGACCCGTGCCACGGCTGACACCCAGGATTTATAGCCCGGCCGGGCAGCCAAGTTCCTCTGCAGCCTCCCAGGAGCAGCCAAGGACAGCACGGTCCCTGCCTGACCCACCAGCAGCCTCACTGGCTCAGGGTGGCCCTGTCGCCATGGGGGGACCATGGGTGGCCCTGCCCCAGCTGGCACTGGGAGCACCCAGGTGACACCCATCCCACGGGGACCCAGTCCTCTCTGCCCCCCACCAGCCCCAAAATGCCTCGGGGCACCCAGGGAGGGCAGAAAGCCCTGCACTCACGCCAAGGCGAGGAGGAGGAGGGGGTCACCTGTAGGGCTTGGTGTTCATGGCCCCCTCCCTGCCTCCACGCAGCCGGCTGCCAGCAGGCTGCAGGGGCAGGATGGGGAAAGGAGAGATCGATAAAGCAGGCGGCCAGCCCCAGCCACAGGCCATGGGTGTGCTCTGCTTCCCCATCCCCTTCCCCTCCTGCATCCCTTTTCCTTTCCCCTTCCCCAACCATATCCCCTTCCCCATCTCCATCCCTATCCCAGTTCCACCCCCTTCCCTATCTCCGTTCCCATCCTCTTCTCCATCCCCATCCCCATCCCCCTCCCCATCCCCCTTCCATCCCCGGTGCTGAGGGTCCCAAAATCCCACACACCCTGGATTTGGGGTCCTGATTGCAGCAGTGTCCATCTCATCCCATCCCATCCCCATCCCCATTCCATCCCATCCCATCCTATCCCCATCCCAACCCATCCCATACCATCCCATCACAACCCATCCCATCCCCATCCCCATCCCCATCCTCATCCCCATCCCCATCCCATCCCCATCCCATCCCATCCCATCCCATCCCACCACATCCCCATCAGCTGGCTGCACTGTCTCTCCCACCATTGAGCAAGCTGCAAACAGGGATCGGGGGGTCGGGCTGGAGAAGGAGCGGGGCCGGGACACAGGCACCAAAAGGCATTGTGGTCCCCAAGGAGACAAAAAATCCCCTGGGAGAGGAGGGGGAAGGAGAAGAAAAGGGACTAGCAGGGAAAAAAAAAGTTCAATCAGATTTGTAAAGGGCACAATTTACAAAATCCATCACATATTTTACTAGGCTGGGATTTACGGATTAGCCTGTAATACTTAGGTGGCTTTTTGTAATAAAACCCTGAGCTGCAGCAGCCTTGGGAAAGCGAGAAGGTGGAAGAAGTCTCCTCCACATCCCACGCTCATTTTCCCGGCATTTCCTCCTTTTTTTTCTTTTTTTTCTTTTTTTTTTTTTATCCAGGCAGCCCCGTTAATCTGGGCTTTATCTGCCTACGGAGAAGGACTGAGCTCTTTATTGGATTTTTGTCAAGAATAAGTGATTCCGTTTGGGATATTGTGGGAAGGGTTTCTGTGGCATTGCACCACCCAATGAATGAACCAGCGGGGATCAATTCTGCCCTTGCAACGCGTGCAACAGGCTGCGGGAAATGCACCCCGCGCCTCTGTGCCACTGCTGCAGGAGCCCGGGCACGACGGGTACGGCGATGGCACGGTGGGTACGGCGATGGCACGGTGGGTACGGCGATGGCACGGTGGGTATGGCGATGGCACGACGGGTATGGCGATGGCACAAAGGATGGCGCGTGGGGTACGGCGATGGCATGGTGGGTATGGCGATGGCACAGTGGGTACGGCGATGGCATGGTGGGTATGGTAATGGCACTGTGGATACAGTGATGGTATGGCAGGTATGGCACAGGTAAAGCCAGTACGGTGCAGGTACAGCGGGTACGGTGTGGGTATGGCAGTTAGGGCACAGGGACAGCAGGTACGGTGCAGGTACTGTGGGTACAGCACAGGTATGGTGGGTATGGCCCAGGTATGGCAGGTCTGGTGTAGGTATGGCACAGGGATGGCAGGTATGGCATGGGTATGGCACGGGTATGGTATGGGTACAGCACGGGTACGACACAGGTATGGTATGGGTACAGCATGGGTATGGCACGGGTACGGCACGGGTATGGCATGGGTACAGCATGGGTGTGGTATGGGTACAGCATGGGTACGGCATGGGTATGGCATGGGTATGGCACGGGTATGGTATGGGTACAGCACGGGTACGGCATGGGTATGGCACAGGTACGGCATGGGTACGGCACGGGTATGGTATGGGTACAGCATGGGTACGGCATGGGTATGGCACGGGTACGGCACGGGTATGGCATGGGTACAGCATGGGTGTGGTATGGGTACAGCATGGGTACGGCATGGGTATGGCATGGGTATGGCACGGGTATGGTATGGGTACAGCACGGGTACGGCACGGGTATGGCACAGGTACGGCATGGGTACGGCACGGGTATGGTATGGGTACAGCATGGGTACGGCATGGGTACGGCAGGGGGGGCCCGCGGCTCCCCCCCC
>NW_009258288.1:56531-57342 GCF_000687185.1 Egretta garzetta
GAGGGTCCGCGCCCCCTTCTCGCTGCAGTGCCACCGCGATGCCACCGCGATGCCCCAGCACCGGCGCCGCAGCAGGGTGGGTGGGCAGAGCCTTTGAAGAGATGGAGCCGAGTGGGCGTGCGTGTGTGCGCGATAGCGAGTTATGAAGTCTCCTAATTAAGAAAATCCTTTGGGGGATGAAAATCCCTCGGCTGTCAGGTTTGTGTGGGAACGCAAACGGGTCGAGCCAAGGACCTTGGGGACAGGGATTTCGCCGCCAGCACCAGCAGCCCCTGCAAAGCCACCCCCGTCCCCATCCCTGTCCCTGTCCCATCAGTGATGCAGGCAGGGGTCCAGGGCCCCCCCCCGCCCGCAGGCAGGAGACCCGGCTGTTCATTGCCATCACATGGGGGAGAAGGCAATGCTGCAGGACGGGGTCCCGGGGGTGCCCCAGCCCGTGGGCACCCAGGCGTGGGGATGAGGAGGTGCCCCATCCCTGCAGGGTGCCAAGGACCCACTCCAGGGTGTGGAGGAGCCTTGCGCCTGCCCCGGGGAGCGTGGTGAGTTACTGCTGCAGGGAATGGAACGGCAAATAAATCCCCAGGCAGAAGCCAGGAAGGTTAAAACTCCATCCATAAAGGGAGACAATGATTTATAAAGTGGCAGCCAACTCCTCTTCCCCGCTGCGGGGCTCTCGGGCCGTTGGCTGCCCAGGGAGGGAGAGATGGGGCTGGTGCCCACGTGTGCCAGAGCTCGCCGGGGCGTGGGGCTGTGGTGTCACCCTGGGCTGGTGGTCCTGGGGGACGGGGGGGAGGGGAGGGCCCACGCTGCA
>NW_009258288.1:57428-61319 GCF_000687185.1 Egretta garzetta
CACCCCACCCCATCCCATCCCTTCTCATCCCATCCCATCCCATCCCATCCCTTCTCATCCCATCCCATCCCATCCCATCCCTTCTCATCCCCATCCCCATTCCCATCCCATCCCATCCCATCCCATCCCATCCCATCCCTGCATCTCCCAGGGATGGAGAAGCACCTCGGGCAGCCCTGGGTGCCAGACAGGACCTGCAGCACCCTGGGGTGGGGGCACAGTGGCTCATGCTGCCCAGCCCTGCCAGGGAGGTCCAGGCAGCTGCTTCGCCCACCCCGCTCCCACCACCACAGCCCTGGCATCTCTAACCATCGCTGTCCCAGCATCTCCCACCACCACTGTCCTGGCACCTCCCACGACCACTATCCCAGCATCTCCCACCACCTCTGTCCTAGCATCTCCCACCACCGCTGTCCCAGCATCTCCCACCATCACTGTCCCAGCATCTCCCACCACCTCTGTCCCGGCATCTCCCACCACCACTGCCCTAGCATCCCCTCCCACTGTGCTGCGGCCACAGCGGGTCCTGCTGGGCATGCACCAGTGCATGGCCACTCAGAGGGAGAAAACCCCAGGAAAACACAAGGCAGGGAGCAGAGCAGAAGAGCCCATAAGTCACCACCGCCCCGAGATGGTGTTCATAAATAATGTACGTGGCACGGGGCTGGGGAGCTTTTTACCCAGTTAATTACCATGTACGGTGAGAGCACGCAGGCTCAACGTGACGGCAGGGCTCCCCCCTCGCTCCCCGGAAAAATACTTCTGGCAGGACTGACACATTTATTATTTCTCCCATAATTACCTTATCGTGAGCGTTTGTTAGAAAGCACCCTGGGAACCCCGGCCCCGTGCAGGGCTCCCAGGCGGGAGCCGGCTTTGCAACACTGGTGGAGACTTTTTTTGCTCTGGAAAGTGGGTCAGGATGGAACCCGAGGCCTCCATGCCGTGATGCTGTGCATGGCCCGGTGCTGGGCTCCGCTCGAGCCGGCGCGTCCTCTCCTGGGTGGAGCAGCGAGGATGGGCAGGGGCTGCAGCAGGGCTGGAGCTCAGGCAGCTGCCTGGGTGGGTGCCTGGGCACCCCCACAAGTGTGCAGGGAGGGGAGGGGGTGGGATGGGATGGGATGGGGATGAGGGTTGGGATGAGATGGGGATGGAGGTTGGGATGGGGATGAGGGGATGGGGATGGGATGGGGTGGAATGGGATGGGACGGGGTGGGATGGGATATGATGGGATGGGGTGGAATGGGATGGGACGGGATGGGATGGGATATGATGGGATGGGGTGGAATGGGATGGGACGGGGTGGGATGGGATAT
Organism: Egretta garzetta; assembly: GCF_000687185.1. Classification (NCBI taxonomy): domain Eukaryota; kingdom Metazoa; phylum Chordata; class Aves; order Pelecaniformes; family Ardeidae; genus Egretta; species Egretta garzetta. The sequence continues at coordinate 58,745 of NW_009258288.1, forward strand.
GATGGGATGGGGTGGAATAGGGATGGGAAAGGCAATGGGATCAGGGCTGAGCCACTGCAGTGCGAGCTGTGAAAGTGGATATTAAAGGCTTTATTACAGGATGACGCTGGCTAATTGCAGAGCTCCTTTCAGGGAGCTGGCAGCGGATGAGCTCGGGCGACAGCACCCAATTATTGCAGCTCAGCAGGGGGAAAAGGGAAAGAAAGGAAGAAAAGAAAGTGCAATTATCGGGACCTCGTCTGCGGCACGGCACAGGGCTGCAATTTCCAAGCAGGCTCACTTCGCCCAGCCCCGCTCTCGCTCCCAACCCCGAGCGCATGACAGCTTGCATTTATTTTTAAATGGGCAGTTGCCCGTCTCTGCCTCCCGTCCTTCATCCCTGCCCTGCCAGGACAGGCTCCTGCATCCCACCACTGCTCCCGAGCATCCCTGCCGCCGGCTCAGCCCCAGCCCTTGGCAGGTACCAAAACACCGCCTGGCCGACCCTGCTGGGAGGCTGCGATGCTTTTTCTGCTTCCCCATCTCACTCGCTCCCACCTTTTCCTTCCAGAGCTGCTCCTGGCTCCGAAATCGCAGCCTTGTATATTAAAAAAGGTCAGATTTCAGCTCCTGTGAAGTAACAGAAACCAGAGCAGCGTGAACGGACGCGGCCGCCTGTTTCTTGGGGGATTGGGAAGCCGGGGCACGGGTGGGTCCGGGTGCTGGGTCCCGCTTGCCTCTGCCGCGGCGGGCTGGGGGCGGGTGCCGCCGCTTGCGCCTATCCCACATCACCACCCAGTAATTGACAATTACATTTAATTACACCTTTGAGAAATAATAGCGTACGTTGGTTTAATGGGCCTGTCTGGAGCAGGGCGGGTTGGCTCCTGCGCCTTCGGCTCAGTAAGGTGGATCACGGGGTGACGTTCGTGGCAGATCACGGGGTGACGTTCATGGTGCGGTGACGCCAGTGGCCGGGACGGGGTGCCAGGCGGTGCCAGCGCTGTCCCTCGGCAGCGTGGCAGGGTTGAGCCACAGCTCCAAGGACCCAACCGCCCTGGCATTGCCAGAGCCAACCTCGGCACGGGGAGCCCAAGGAGCATCCCGGCCGCTTTGCCCAGGGGGATCCGGCAGCGTCCGGAGGAAGCAATCCCATCGGCTTCCCTCAGGCCTCGTGCTGGGGGAGGCTTTCAGAAAGCTGAAGATCCCCCAAAACAGCTTAATTATTTATCCCTGTAGAAAAGACGGGGCATGAAGCCGCCCTGCTGGCTCGAGCTGTTTCCATCTCTGTTCTTTTTGCCTTTATTTCAAATTTTCTTTGAGACAATATTGCAGAGATCTCCAGGTACGTGCTGCCTGATTTATGTATCCTTCAGAGGCAATCACCGGCAGCTCTCAAGGTTTCTGCTGCAATTAGGGAGGTTTTCCAGAGAGAGGAGGCAGGTGTTTGGCGGGAGCCGCGGTGGCCACGGGGCTCGGTGATCCCAGCATCCAGGCCGGGGCTAACCAGGAGCTCAGCATCGCCCCGAGCCTGGCAGCCTCCACCTTCCCCGTCCCCCTGATTCACAATCCTCTCTTTCGCTAATTAAAGATAATCACCTGCAATTACCTAATTAGTTACCTGATTTTTGCCCTCTGATCCCCGCACGCCGCACTCCCTTGGGATGGGATGCTGCTCGCTGCCGTCAGCACCCGCGCCGGGGCACGGCAAGGGGTGACGAGCTCAGGGTCACACAGCACCCCAGCGTCCCCAGGCAGGGGACAGGCTGGGTGGCCAACCCTCCAATCCCCCCTGCACCCGGGTGCTTGCAGCCACCAGCCCAGCCCAGGCTGCCCCAGGTGGGATGGGGGTGCCTTGGTCCCCCCCAGCTGCCCAGCGCCCAGGAGCCCCATGTCACCCTCCGACGGGGCACAGGGACACGTGCCAGGGTCACACTGGTACAGGGCTGGGCTGCGGGTGCACCAGAGATCGGGGGCAAGGACCCCACCGGGGAGCAGAGCGAAGCCCCAAGAGATGCAGGGACAGTTTGGCCAGAAGCGGGTGGGAAGGACAGAAGGAGCCCGGGGACGCAGCGGGGACACATGGACACCCTGGAGCGCAGGGGCTCGTCCCTGGGATCCCCGGGGCCACCATGCTCCCGAGCGATGCAGATGTGCTGGCAAGAGGTGACCGTGCAGAGATGTCCTTGGCATCCAAATATTCCCGCTGGCAGAAGCCGGTCCCTGGGCAGGGACGGTGGCACTCAGGGCGGCACCACGGCTCTGCTTCCAGGGACGGGCACAGAGCTGGCAGGGCCACTGCCACCAGCTGGGGGACAGGGACAACCCGGGCTGTTGGACACCCCATGCAGCCACGGAAGAAAAATTAGGCCAAAGAGGGGCCTGGCTCACTCTCTCCCTCCGAGTGATCATCACCCTCATTAAAAAACAGCTAATTATTATTCTGGCTCATTAGCAATTATAAATCTCCAGCTCCGGTACTTCATTAAAAAAAATGACAAGTTAGCACTTAATTATGTTCCCCAGCAGCCCGACCGGTGGAAGTGTTAACCCTCCCCACCCCCCTGCCCGCCAGCACCCACAACAGCACCCACCC
>NW_009258288.1:61524-63059 GCF_000687185.1 Egretta garzetta
CACCCACACCAGTGCCAGTGCCAACATCCATACCAGTGCCAGCACCCACACCAGCACACACACCAGCACACACACCAGTACCAGTACCCACACCAATGCCGGCACCCGCACCAGCACCCACACCAGTACCAGCACCTGCACCAGTACCAGCACCCACACCAGCACCCGCACCAGCACCCACACCAGTACCAGCACCCACACCAGCACCTGCACCAGCACCAGCACCCACACCAGTGCCAGCACCCACACCAGAGCCAGCACCTGCACCATCCATCTCCCGGAGCGAGAGGGCATTTTGGGCTCCCCTGTCCGCGCTCCCCAGACCGAGCCCCAGCGTCTCCCTGGATGCTCGCCCTGCAGCGGCTGGGTGCCCTGGGCTTGCTGAGCCTCCTCCCGCTGTCGGGGCTGGAGTCACCCCAGGGAGAGGGGGGCTGGGAGCAGGCAGGAAAGGCACCCCTGCACCCAGCATCCCCGGGGAGTTTCCAGGAGGCAGCGATGACGCCCTGGCCCAGCGGGCGAAGCTGGCCCTGGGCACGTGTCGCCCAGGAACGCCAGCTCCGCGTGGCTCCCAGCACGGCCAGCGATGCTGCAGACCCCAGGGCAGAGGTTTGCGGGCAGCGAAGCTGATGTTTGGTGCAAAAGCCCTTAAAAAGCAGAGCTGTGGCGGGGTGGGCAGCTGCCTGCGTCCCCAGCACCCGGCTGTCTCACCGGCACGGCACCCGGCACCCGGAGCCTGCAGCGAGCACCTTCCCGCTCCCCGGCGGATAATTGGCCACTAAATCCCTCCGGGGGAGAAACAGTGGGGAAAAAATTACAGCTGCGGAACTAGCTCTCCAAAATTATATCACCTTCTCTGACAGGATAATTGCTCCTTTTCCCCGAGATTTAGTACGGATCTCACATCCTTAAACAGTTCTGTGTTATTTTAAGGGCTCCTGGTGTTTTTCCCTCCTCTCCCAGGTAGCGCAGGATCCGGCAGCGGAGGTGGTACCCCCGTGTTTCGGGATGGAAGGTGGCGACACGGGCGCTGTGCGGTGCTTGGGGGGGGGATGCAGGGAAGCACGTGCCTGCGGTACCCCGAGGAGAGGCGGGGAGGACGATCCTGCTCCCCGGGTCCCCGCCGCCTGGCCCGGGGGGGGAGGGCGTATCTCGCCTGCAACTTGCCCCGTGACAGATATATTAATGACACTGTGCAGAGCCCGCGCGGCGCCAGGGAGGGACGTGCACCGCGCACGGGGGCCAGCACGGGCGGGGGCCTCACCTGGAGCCAGCAGGACATGGGACAGCACCCTCCAGGGGGGCCAGGGGGACATTTTGGGGGGGGCAAAGCCCTTGGTCAGAGGCCAAGGACTCAGCCTGTTTTCAGCCTTGGTGATCCTGGAGGCCAGGAATCCCTCCCCGAGGTGGACCCCAATATTTCGGGATGCACGGTGCGGAGCGCCTGCGGTTCCCGGGGGTCCATGCCAGATCTGTGTGTGTGCTCCCAAGCGCTCGCACCCAGGAAAACTTTGCCTCTGGCTTTCACCCGGACATCG
>NW_009258288.1:63776-64179 GCF_000687185.1 Egretta garzetta
GACCCCCGTGTCACCTCCTCTCCCCCATACGCTGAGCCTGCGTCAGCCCTCCAGGGCGAGGAAAAGCAGTCCCTGCTGTTGTATGTATTGCGTTGAACACCAACCACCGCTAAAACGCTGGGGGATTACAGTCCGGTGAGACCGAGTTGTTTAGGAGCCGGGGAGCATGAAAAGATGGCTCAGCAAGAGGCTTTCTGTCGCGCTGCGTCAGCCCTCCAGGGCGAGGAAAAGCAGTCCCTGCTGTTGTATGTATTGCGTTGAACACCAACCACCGCTAAAACGCTGGGGGATTACAGTCCGGTGAGACCGAGTTGTTTAGGAGCCGGGGAGCATGAAAAGATGGCTCAGCAAGAGGCTTTCTGTCGCGCAAGCCCCGCTCAGGAGCATCGACTGGCGGCGCTGG
>NW_009258288.1:64605-66550 GCF_000687185.1 Egretta garzetta
TCTGCCAAGCCGCACCGAGCCATGGCGAGGCACCAGCCGTGCCCACGGCCACGGGGACCTGGCAGCCCCAGCCGCGGGAGCCAGCCAGGGCAGGACTGCAAGTCTGTAACTATATTATTTATTATTTCTATTACCCTTCTCCATTATTCATTGTTTAATTCGCTGCTATTCTATTATTATAGAATCATAGAATCATAGAATCATAGAATGTTTTGGGTTGGAAGGGACCACTAGAGGTCATCGAGTCCAACCCCCCTGCAGTCAGCAGGGACACCGCCAACTAGATCAGGTTGCTCAGAGCCCCATCCAACCTGGCCTTGAATGTTTCCAGGGATGGGGCCTCCACTACCTCTCTGGGCAACCTGTTCCAGTGGTTTACCACCCTCATTGTAAAGAATTTTTTCCTTATATCTAGCCTAAACCTACCCCGATTTAGTTTAAAACCATTAACTCTCCCCAGTGCTTTGGCGATGCTCTGACATGAAAGAGGCACCGTGAAATTTCGCTTGCGTACGGTGGTCCTCATGCCAGGGCCGGTGGCCCCGGGCTCGGGTCTGGCCGTGCCCCATCGGTGGCCATGGGGCTGGCCAGGGTCCAGCTGCTGAGCCCCCAGCCCTCTCCCTGCGTGCCATGAAGCAAACTGGAGCAGCTTCCTAAAGCCTCTGCGGGCAGAACTGAGCTGTACAGACATTTTTCAGCCGAGTCAAAGTGCAGCTCTGGGTGCAACGCTGCCGCCTTCGCTCCTGGGGCACGGGCAGTGGCCGCTCCTCTTGGGGGGTTCTGCGGTTTTTGCCCCCTTTGGGGTCAGCAGCCAAGCCCCTTCCCCTGCTCTCCATCATGAGAGCTGAAACACCAAGTCATGGCAGCAAATCCAGACCTGGGGAAATTTGTAAAAAGAGCCAAGAACGCTGCTTTCCGTAAAAGCCACGATTTGTTGGAAAAAATGTCTGTGCTCTGCTGCCTGGGTTCCTGCTGCCCGCCGGGCTGCCAGCCCCGGGTTGTACGTCCTCAGTCCCCCAAATTCCCGCTCCGTGGTCGGATGCAGCAGGGACCTCGCTGAAGGGTCTGAGCCACCATGGGCAGCTGGAAAAAATTACCACCCCCTCTTCCTCTGTGCCATGCTGATGAGTTTGTGCATGGCCCAGCCCTGCCAACGCGCTCTGCCCCTGCCGAGGAGCTGATCTGGGAGCCAAGGAGCGCGCCGGGCTGTGCGGCAAACGGCTGTGGCACAATCGATGGGGCGCCCACGGAAACAAGCGCTTACAAATGGCTCTAGCATTTACCTAAATGTCACGCCGGCTGCTTGGCAAACAGACAGGTCCCCAGCTCTGCCGAGCTGGCAGAGAAGCTGCACGGTGTCTCGGGGTGGTGGAAGGTGCTGCCCGGACCCCTGCAAGCTGTGGGGACCCCTTGCCGCCCCAGCAGCCCTGATTCCAGCAGCTCCTTCCCATCCGATGGGTGCCCGTGCCGGCACAACCCGCCTGGCAGAGCGCATCCTTTCGGCAGAGTGCCACGGGAGAGCTCGGGCACGGCTCCATCCCAAATCTCCCATTCCACCCCTTCCATTCCTCTTCCCTATTCCCCCGGGTGAAGGGGTTGCCAAGTAGCTGGCCTGGACTGAGAGCCCTAATTTATTCTGATTTATGCAAATGCATTCCTTCACCACCTTCGTTCATTTAGCCGGGGGGTACCCAGGTTACACCCCAAGCATCAGCCTCCCCGTCTGTCACGGGGCTCCGTTGCTTTTCTGCTGAGACGGCCACGATCCGTTTGATGTCCCAGAGCTCATCCGAGGCCAGCGGCCATGGGGACCCAGGGAGGGGACGGGTGGCAGTGAGGGGCGCTCAGCCAGAGATGCAGACCCTGCTTCTCCCAACCCAGCCCCATGCAGGGCCCCATCCTGTCCTGGTGCCGCTGCAGGGGGTAAGCTCCCGGGGCAGGGGGC
>NW_009258288.1:67024-68849 GCF_000687185.1 Egretta garzetta
GCAGCCGCTCGCCGGAGGGGGATTTGGGATGTTGGGGGGGAGGGGGGTTAGTGAGCATCCCCCTGCAGTGACGGGGATGTTTTTCCCACGGCCGCCCGCAAGTCCTGAGCCCCTCCGCGCCCGCCCGCCGTCCCCGCGAGGACGTCTGCTTTAAATTGCTCCAGTTAAATTATGTATTAGCTTTTTAAAGAGACGTTTAAGCTTAGAGCAAGATGGCTTTTTTTTTTTTTTAACAGAGCCTGATGCCCATCTCGGGCTGTTAAATTGCATCTCGGGCCGATCAGAGGGATCAGAATTTCTCCTGTTATTGAGAGGTGGGAAGCGGCTCCTGTCGCACCACGGTGCCCATCAGCACCGGCTCTTCCGGCTCCGTGCCGCACACAGGATTAGCTCCAGGATTAACTTTTGGGGATGACTACTAATGAAGGCATTGGGGGTGAGGTATTGCGGAGACGGTGGGACCCTGAGCCCTGCCGGTCTGTGTTTTCACCGACAGCTGGGGAAAAGGGATGCTCAGCAGCTTTGCTGCTTTGCTGCTGATTGCAGCGAGAGCTGGGCTCTGCAGCCGGCGCAGAGGCAGGATCTGGCACCAGGAACCTCTCCAGGTCTCCGTGGAGGTGATGGGGAAGGGGAACCAGCATCCCCCAACCCTCCCTGGGGACCAAGACCTGGTGCAGACCCTGGCACCCTGGGGACACAGCCCCTCGCCATGGCCGGGGCTCTGCTCCTCCGTCACCCCTCCCGGTGTCACACGCTGCCACCAAACCTACCCCCAGCCCCACGGCCTCCTCCTCCTCCTCCGGCACCGGGGAGCTGGGACAGCAAAGAGACACTTTAATCTCAATCAATTAGAAAGAAAGCAGTTCTAATGGCAGGGCAATAAAAGAACACTTTAATTTTAGAGCTAATTAAATATCAACAATCGGAATGCAGCAACAGCCAGTTAACCTGGAGTAACCCATTATTTATAAGGAATATAATGCATTGACTGGGGGGATGGAGTGAGTTGTAGTCATTTTAATATCAGCTGTCACAGTCTAACTGTTCTCTTTTGTCTCACTCCAGCACAATCATCTCGCCGCCTTCCTCCGGGACCATTACCACTTCCCTGCTCGACAGAAGATTAATTAAGCCCAGGTCCCAGCAGAGGACGGGCACACGTGCTCCCGGCCCCGCTCGGTGAACCGGGGTGACGCCGGCGCGCAGCCTGGGCTCGGGGGCTCCGCCGGCCCAGCCGAGCGAGGCGATGCCTCCCACCCGAGGGCTCGATGATAATTGCAACCCACCGACTGCCTGACAACTCATTAGGAGCTGTAAATTATTAACGGGGAGCGCTTGCGGCTCTGCTGGGAACCCCATGGGCTGTGGCGCCTCCGGGGACAGACAGAGCCACCATCCCACTGGGGGTCAGGTGGGAACGGCTCCTTGAGGGGGTGAATGCCCCGGCACCCCAAAACCTGCAGCAAAGCCCTCTGCTCCCCGGGCTGTCACAACCCCCCCACCCCCATGCACCGGGGAGCAGAGGCACATGGGGGAAACCCCCAGCCTGCCCGCCCCGGCGCAGCCCTCGGGTGATGCTCTGGGGTGCCCCAAGTTGAGACGGGGGCTGGGTGAGAGGGGATGCTCAGCCCCAAAACGGCCGCTGGGCAGGGACACGCATCCTCCCCGAAGGGCTCCTTCGCTGCAGCCCATTCATCACAGGGCTTCCCCAACCTCCCGGCCCGCTGCGGGGAAGTTCATTTAATATGTGCAAAAGCACTGTTTAATTTAGTGCATTTGTTAGATTTTTAATATCTTCCGTGGCAGGGAGGAGCAGCAGGGATCC
>NW_009258288.1:69111-69361 GCF_000687185.1 Egretta garzetta
ACGCTGGCACACTCCGGGTGGGATGAGCCACCCCTGCTCCATCGGGGACGCCCCGTGTCGCTGACAGCCGCCACTCCCAGATTTAACAAGAGCTGCTGGCCGTCAGACTCACGGCAATACAAGGATTCCCGGATTAAAGCGAGAGGGTGGCTGGCCCCAGGCTGGCCCCGGCCACCGGCCTCGCCACGTCCCGGTTGCGCGCGATGAGGACGCACACGGGATCATAGAATCTTTCACGTTGGAAAGGACC
>NW_009258288.1:69656-73513 GCF_000687185.1 Egretta garzetta
CACGAGCCACGAGGCCCACGAGCCGCGGGAACTCGGGGGCTGCAGCAGCAGCAGGAGCGAGGAGGAGCTTGGCACAAACCCAAGGAGTTTCGCTCAACGCAGAGAAAATGTTTTGACTCCCAGTCGCCGGGCTTTTGTTACGGGTTTGATAGATTTGCTGTAAAAGGAAAAATGCCATCGCGCGACAAAAAGTTGGGAAATTTTCTTTGGGAAATGTCAAAATGAAACTCTTCCAGAGTGAAATGTCTCACCAGCAAAAGGCTGGCAGCAAATCCCCCCACGTCCTCGACAGGAGCAGCGGCGAGGGCTGGGGAAAGGCAGGGGGAGAGCAGGGGGAGGGCGAACCCCCCCAGCTACCCCCTCATCGGCAGCGCCACCCTAATTACAGGGAAAAATCACAGCCCTTTTCCAGCAGCCGAAGCGGGAGAGGGGCTGCTCTGAATGGGAAGTTACATGGGATTTCATTAGTATTATTACTGTTATTATTTAATTCTCAAGGTCGCAGGATTTATGGACTGAGCTTACTTATTATCGGGCCCAGCCAAATAAAAATGATCGATCCCCGTGCCTGCTCTACGGCAACTCGCGGTGGCTCTCACAGTCACTAAAAAGGTTTTCTCTTCCAAAAAAAAAAAAAAGAGAGGAAAGAAAGAAAGGAAGAAAAAGAGCAAAAGGAAAAATGCGATAGGAGCCAGGGAGATGATGGATTACGGGAGATAATCCATCTTGTCAGCCCAGGACTACATAACCTTGATGTCAGCGGGTATTTTTCTCTGCCTGAGCTCTCCGGCTCGCCAGCGCCGGGACGGAGCCACAGCGGGAGGGAGCAGGCAGGCACGGCACAGGAAAACCGCTGGGATTTGGGGGTTCCCCTCACTCCCCTGTCCTGCGTGGGGAGGGGGGGGCAGTGCCCAGCCCCGCTCCCCAAGGGGGGTGTGGGGAAGGACGGAGGCAGGGGACAGCGGGGGACAGTGGGGACAGCAAGGGACAGCAGGGACAGTGGGGGACAGCAGGGGACAGTGGGGACAGCAAGGGACAGCAGGGAATTGGGGGCATTGGGGATATGAGGGACAGCGGGGACATCAGGGACAGCAGGGTCATTGCAGTTATCGGGGACAGCAGGGACAGCGGGGACAGTGGGGGCATTGGGGACATGAGGGACAGTGGGGACAGCAGGGACAGCAGGGACATCACAGCAGTGGGGGACAGCGGGGACAGCGGGGACAGCAGGGACAGTGGGGACAGCGGGGACAGCGGGGGACAGTGGGGAAGCGTCTCTGCCATTTTTATCTAACGCCGGCCGTGAAAATTGGTGTGAAATAAAAAAAGGCATCTCTGCCCACAGATGAAATCAATGGATTTGGCAGGGCGCCCGTGGACACCTCCGAGCAGCGCTTCCAATTTGCAGGACGGACGCCGGCTCGGTGCAGGTTCTTCCCTTTCTTCTCCTCCGTCTCCCCCACCCCTGCTCCTCCGCCCCAATTTTTTTCTTCTGTCTTTCCAATTTCCCTTTGATGTTCCTGTTATTTCTGCTTTCCACTTAATGGAAATCAGCCCTGGGTGTGTGTGGGGGGGGGTGTTTAGGGAGTCTCTGCACACACATTCCTGTCTCTTTTGATCAGAGGCAGCTCAGGGACGTGCTCGGTCCCGGTGTGCCAGGGGACAGGGATGAATTTGGGGACCATATGGGGCTGGGTGGGAGCTGTTGCTCCCTGGTGCCGTGGGTCCCCAGCCTCTCACCCTCCACCCTGTCTCTGCCTGGTCAGGCTCTGTAAGTGGTTTTGGGGCTGGGGATGGTCCCCTGGGCTCAGAGCAGCCCCACACATGGCAGGGAGCAGGGAGCACCAGGAGAGGCTGCACATGGTCCTGCCCCAGGCTCTGCTCCATCCCTCCTCCATCCCCATCCCTCCTCCATCCCCATCCCTCCTCCATCCCCATCCCTCCTCCACCTCCATTCTTCCTCCACCTCCATCCCTCCTCCACCTCCATCCCTCCTCCATCCCCATCCCTCCTCCACCTCCATTCTTCCTCCGCCTCCATCCCTCCTCCATCTCCATCCCTCCTCCACCTCCATTCTTCCTCCATCCCCATCCCTCCTCCACCTCCATTCTTCCTCCACCTCCATCCCTCCTCCATCTCCATCCTCCTTCCATCTCCATTTGGTCCTCCTCAGGGACACGCTGGAAAACAGCAAAAATGGAGTCAAATGGGTGTAAAACCAGCTCTCCCAAGGCTGTGAGCAGCCAGACGGGGTTTCCAGCCCCAGACCAGCTCTGTGCATCCCAAAAACCCAGCAGCACACAGCAGGGGCAGCAGCCAGGGCCGGCGGCTGGGATGTGGGAAGCCCCCCCTGTGAGCACGGGGAACCCCGGCAAAGCCCAGCAACAGCATGGAGAGGGCTGGGGGTGCAGAACTCCCGTGCTGTGCCGGTGAGGATGCGTCTGGGCAGCTTCCAGTGCGTGTGGCCGGGAGGGACAAACTGCTCGGAGGCATGGAGAGCCTGGGGGCTGGCAAAGCAGGGGCCTGGGGACTGCTGTCTGTCTGTCTGTCTGTCCGTCCCTGCAAAGGAGCTGCCCTGCAGGGATGAAGTCACCTGTCCGGCGGTTTTAGCAAGGGGTTAATTAAATATGGGTCTCCTGGGCCATGGGTGCCTCCAGGCCGATGTGCCGGTGACCGACATGCCGGTGACCGATGTGCCGGTGACCAATGTGCCGGTGACCGATGTGCCGGTGCCAGGCAGCACGGAGAGCACCGGCAGGAGCTCGGCAGGGGTTCACACGCGGGCAGGCGCTGCCTCCGTCCTGGCTGACACCGGCCCAGTTATTCCCCAGAAGTTAAACATTACACAACTCCGCTCCATCAGAGCTTCAAGGCAAATGTGACGTTAATCACAAAAACCTTGATATTCTGCAGGAGACTTAAGCCCTGGAAGGGAAAGGGAAAAAAAAAACCCAATGCTTTCTTTCCGTCGCTTTCATTTTACTTTGAGGTTAATAGAAGGCTAATTTGAAAGCACTCAGTTAATGAGAAAGCTAAAAATACTCCTCCTGTGCGGACCCTTCCTCCGTAGCGCCTGCCTCGGTGGCATCGGCTGCAGACGATGCTCCCGCAGCCTGGGGACATGCTGCCCCTCTCTCTGGAAGGAGGGATGTGGGACCTTGGTGGCCTCCCCAGCGGGGACGTGTCCCAGCCACAGCTGGGGTCATGCCACAGCCCCCGGGCTGGCTCGGGCAGCAGTGGGGGGACCCACACAGGCATCTGTGGGGCTGAGGCTCCCAGGACCTTGGGTTGGCCACGTGTGGGAAAGGGGATGAGGATGGGGATGGCTGGGACTTGCAACCACACCATCATCCCCCAAAAAGGAGCGGGGCTGGGGGGACCAGGGCACCCACGAAACGTAAGCCCTCATCCCACCGGTCCCTGGCTGCCTTGCCCATCACCTGGAAGACGCTGCTGCTGAGGGAATGCGCTGCTTTCCAGCGCATCCCTGTGATGGGGAGCTGATGTTGTGTGGCTGGTTACAGCACGGCCCTGGCTGCTCGGGGGGGACAAAGCATGATCCACCCTGAAAATGTCCTGGGGAGCCCTGAGCTGACGTGGGGGGGCTCCCCCTTTGTACCCATCACCCCACCAACACCCTCATCCCCCACGATGTTCCCCTTTGAACCCGCAGCAGCTCCCAGGGACACCCACAGGCACGGAGCCCCCACGGTGGGGACACGGCCCAGCAGACCCCCCCCCACCTCCCTCCTCTCCCCCCGCAAGCTGCGGGGCCGGGGGACACCAGCTCAGCCACCCCGTGTGTAAAACAGGGTTAACAAATCTCCTCCGCCTCCCTCAGGTGTCTGCTCATCCAG
>NW_009258288.1:73955-78737 GCF_000687185.1 Egretta garzetta
TCGGAGGGCTGCCAATGCCGGGGGGGTCATCAGCCAGCGGGAAAGAAGCCACCGCCCCTGCACCCCCTATCTAAACTGCTCCTAAACTGAGGTCTGTGGGAGTCCTGGGGCCCTCACCGGGCATTGCTGGGCTGTGGGGAATCTCCCCGGTACCCCTGGGGGATGCCGGGAGATGCTGGGACATGCTGAGAGGTGCTGGGAGATGCTGGGAGAAGCTGGGACATGGCAGGAGATGCTGGGAGATGCTGAGAAGTGCTGGGAGAAGCTGGGATATGTCAGGAGAAACTGGGACATGGCAGGAGATGCTGGGAGAAGCTGGGACATGGCAGGAGATGCTGGAAGATGCTAAGAGGTGCTGGGAGAAGCTGGGATGTGCCAGGAGGTGCTGGGACATGCCAGGAGGTGCTGGGAGATGCTGAGATGTGCCAGGAGATGCTGGGGCAAGTGGGGACATGCCAGGAGGTGCAGTGAGAAGCTGGGATGTGCCAGGAGATGCTGGGACGTGCCAGGAGATGCTGAGATGTGCCAGGAGATGCTGGGAGAAGTGGGGATGTGCCAGGAGATGCTGGGAGAAGCTGGAATGTGCCAGGAGGTGCTGGGACACACTGAAAGATGCTGGGAGATGCTGGGAGAAGCTGGGAAGTGCCAGGAGATGCTGGGAGAAGCTGGGACATGCCAGGAGATGCTGGGACACACTGAGAGATGCTGGGAGGTGCTGGGAGAAGCTGGGATGTGCCAGGAGATGCTGGGAGAAGCGGGGACGTGCCGGGAGGTGCCCCAGGCAGCAGCAGGCAGCGAGCGGCTGGCTGTACCCGCTGTCCTTGGCGCTCGTCTCTCCAGAGGTGCCCAGCGATGCCAAAGCACTTCCAGCAAAACGGAGTTCAGAAGGGCAGGGTTAAATTGCCTGCCTGGAATAAACGAGGCGACTTTAATTCCCATCCTACAGAGCCACATTAAAGAGTTTCTTGTTCTCCTTGCTGGAGAAAGGCCATCCCTCTGCCGTCTCCCCTTCCTTTGAGGAGGAATGGGTGTCTTCAACCTCCGCTTCCCCGGCCGATTAAGAAGCTTTACTGGGGGAACGCAGTGAGATGGGAGGGAAGGGGCGAAGGCACTGGGGCACGCCGGCGGCTCCGCTGCTCCCACGGCCGCTGCCTCCTGGCCTCCTATTGATGGTTTCATTTTCCGTGGGGTTGGGAAGGGGGGGGGAAAGAAGAAAAGCTGGATAATTGTAGCGGAATGGGCTGATAAGTAATGTTTGGTATCCTTTTTACAACCATTCTCCAGGGGCCCATTATGGTAATTTTTCTTCTATAACTGGCAAATTGTATAACAAGTCAGATGATAAACTAGCAAGCCAGGCAGAAATTTGCATTTTAATACAACTGTCTAAATCATTTCTGCAGGTAGGGCCGGACGGGGCACTTCAGCCGTTCCTGCTGCACAGGGGGGTTTCAGCAGGGTGAGGGTCGGGGCCCCCCCTCGCTGCTCCTGGCCAGCCTCTGCAGCCCCGCAGCATGCACGGGCGAGGGCTGCGCCACGGGGCCACGGGTGCCAGGGGTGGGTGGTGGGAGCCCCCACCCACAAGGGCAGAGCTGTTTATCAAAGCCCTTCCCAGGATGCGACGTCCCCAAGCCCTGTGTCATGACGTCCCCAAGCCCTGTGCCGTGACATCCCCAAGCCCTGTGCCATGATGTTCCCAAGCCCTGTGCCGTGACATCCCCAAGCTCTGTGCCACAACGTCCCCAAGCCCTGTGCCATGAGGTCCCCAAGCCCTGCACCATGACATCCCCAAGCCCTGCACCATGAAGTCCCCAGCCCTGTTCCACGATGCCCCCAAGCCCCATGCTATGACATCCCCAAGCCCTGCACTGTGATGTCCTCAAGCCCTGTGCTACAACATCCCCAAGCCCTGTGCTACGACATCCCCAAGCCCTGTGCTACGACGTCCCCAAGCCCTGTGCCACCATGTCCCAAGCCCTGTGCCACAATGTCCCCAAGCCCTGTGCCACCATGACATCCCCAAGCCCTGTGCCATGATGTCCCCAAGCCCTGTGCCATTAGCAGCCCATTCATTAGAAATCTGATGGTGAAATGCCAGGCTCGCCCACAACTTTGTAAGTCGCTGCTTTGAGTCCAATTTGAAGTCTTGATTAAAAAGGAAAGAACAAAAATTAAAAAAGAAGGGAGGGGGGAAAAGAACCCCTGGCTGGAGAAGCCATCAGCCATCCCTCTGCAGCCGCGGGGCACGCGCAGAGCTGCAGCATCCCCGGCGCGCGAGGGGATGTACCTGTCCCCGTTCCAAACGTGAATCCAAATTAAGATTTGACAAATCCTCGCCCAACACAGAAAACTGCTGCCACACGAGCAAGGCAAAGAACCCCCAAATTCCGTTATTTTCTTGCCTTGTTTTAGGCCAGTTCTTAATGAGATGGCTGCGGAGACGTGGCGCGGCCCCGTGTTCTCGTGTCACCGTGATTTATTAGGGCTCTTCACTGGAGTTACTGCTGCCCTCCAATCTTTCCATCTCCGGTGGCAGATCGGGTCCTGCGTGGCGGAGCACAGCCGGGAGCTGAGGATTTCCCCGTCCCCATCCCCCCCAGTGCCTTGGGGACCCCCTCCTGCTGCATCCACACACACACCCCCCACCTTCCCAGGGGAGAGGGAACCTGCTGGGTAATCACAACACGGCTAGGGAGGGGGTTTAAAAAATAACACAAAAAAACCCCACAGCAGAGCGGAAACAATGCTGTGTCTAAACTTTTAATAGGGAAGATGTGTTTGTACAAAGCCTGATGATGCTCTGCACGCGTCCGGCCGCAGGGGATGGTGGCACGTCCCCACGGGGCGGAGGGGATATATTTATATATATATTTATATATTTGTGTGTGTATGTGTGTTGGGAAAGATGTCCTGCATTATATATATTTATATATTTTTTTATATATATAAAATGCCTATCACCATATTGATAACATTCTTTGGAACCACTCTGGAACCCAGCATGGGGCTGCAGCGATGTGCTGGGGCAGAGCGCCCACTTTTTGGGGTGGGAAAGGGGGAGGCAGGGCCGCGGGGCCGGCTGCTGTGTGCCAGCTTTTCAAAGGACGTTAAACGAGTTGCCAGCATCTCCCGGAATTAGTGCAAGTGACACTCGCTTTGTAGCCGCCTGTTTCCAACGCGCGGCAGATGGCGAGGCCGCTGGATGCGACTCAGCACCTCTCCGCGGCGCGTTGCCGAGCCGGGCACCGCCGCGGCAGAAAAGCCGTATTTCCCCTTGATCCGTTGGGATATTCATCAGCTCGCAGCCGAAAAGCAGCGGGGCTCTGCCAGCTGCCAGCGCGTTCCGCACATCGCCCGGGAGCCGGGAATAATCCTGGCCCCACTCCCGCGCTGCCGGGCTTGGCTTCGCCCGGGGGCTTACAGGATGCACAGGTAACCACCAGCGACGGCGTTTGCGTTGCCAAAGTGCCTGTAGTGGGGAACGAAGCGGGGAAGAAGGGAGCTGGTTAAAAAAGGGCATTTACCAAACAGCGAGGACCTTTCCTACGTGATGCAGTGGCCAAGCGATGGGTGGTGGGTGCCACCCCAGGTGACGGCCGTGTATTTTGGGAGAGGACCCAGCAATGCCATCAGGATGCAGGGATGCGGCACCAGAGCCCCATCGTGGGTCCACCACGGATCTGGGCTGGGACACTCAGGCCCTTGCAAGGTTTTTGGGAGGTTTGCCCGGCCCAGCCCCATCTAAGCGGGATGCTGGGACTGGATCCATCCCTCCCACGCCAGCAGAGCAAGGCAGGTTCCCTCACCTCCCCCTTGCAGCCTGCCCAGCTCCTGCCAGCTCCAGCGCTGCTCTGTGATTGATGAAATAATTCAAGCCCGAGTGACCGGGAGAGAGAAATACGAGCGTGTTGTCCTTTTTTCTTTATACAAGGGGGAAAAAAACCTCCCAGGGAGCTCTAATGGCAGAGTCAGGGAGGGGAGCCAGGGCGAAGCGCCGGGGCGGGAGGGCGAGCTCTGCCTGCCCCGGTCGGTGCATGCTCCGGGGGGGTCCCACAGGGCGTCCCCTCGCCCCGCCGCCATCTCTGCTGATGGAGTGAGACGGGCAATGCCGGGCAGAGGCACCCAGGATGCATGGCCGGGTGCCCCCATGGCTCCAGACCCCCTCACGTACCCATCCCGCACCCTCCCCGCCACCCCGCTCCCCCTGCTCTCCCGCACCCGATGTTTCCACTGCGCTTTGAAGTCTCAGATAATTTCGTGCCCCTTGGCAGGGCTGGTACGTGGGCAGCCGGCGGCAGCGATTACAGCCAGAGCTGGGGAATCTACCGCCCTGTTTGCCAACCCGCAGCCTTCGCCGCTGGCCATGCCGGCAGAGAGCCGGGCTCGCCAGGACGGATGCGCCCCGAGGCCGGGTTTCGCCTGGGAGCTCTCCTGAGCATCCTGCTCCAGGTGGGAAAGCACCAGGGGGGACAGGGAATCCTTACCCTGGGCACCAGAGGCCATGAATAATGAAAGAGGAATCCATAAGCAATTACATTCCAATTAATTAAGGATGATGGATAGAGGGGACCGGGTGACTCCACAGAAATTGCATAAACTGTAAAGGGCCTCGCTCCTGCCGCCATCAAATTGATTTGCTGGTTTGGAGGAAGGGGGTGGAAAAAAAGAAGAAGAAAAGGAGCTTCACGTTATAACATTTACAATTTGGAGGTAGCCGGCACCGTGGCTCCCTGGCCGCCTGCCCGAGCCGCACGTCCCGGCCGGGCTGGCACCGTGGCTGGC
>NW_009258288.1:79028-79559 GCF_000687185.1 Egretta garzetta
GCCACCAACGCCGTGCCGCCGCGAGGCCCGAGCTCCGGGGTCCCCTCCCCGGGGGCGGCAGCCTCCACCCGCCTCGCTTTGCACTTTGCATGTGGCTCTCCGGCTCTGCACACGCGTGCATGCACACGCACAAACATGCACACGCACACACTCACACACACATACACGCATGCACACGCACACGCACACGCACACGCGCACACACATGCTCACGCATACGCACACACGCACGCTCACGCACATGCTCACGCATATGCACACGCTCATGCGCACGCACACACACACACACATGCACACACTCACGCTCACACACACTCTCACGCATACACACACGCTCACGCACATGCACACACATGCACAAGCACACGCTCACGCACACGCTCCCGCATACACACACATACGTGCACACGCACACGCACATGCACATGCACACGTGCACTCATACGCTCACGTGCACGCCTGTGCTCACGCGCACGCTCATGCACACACATGCACACGCACACACATGCACAAGCACACACAAGCACACAC
>NW_009258288.1:79640-82494 GCF_000687185.1 Egretta garzetta
GGCGAGAGGAGGCTGGAGCTCAAGTCAACTCCGCAACATTAATTGCGATATCGAGCGGCGCGGCGCGAGCGGCCATGGAACCGTTCCTGGCCATTACATTAATGGCGCTGCCGTGTCTCTATTCTTTAAGTAATTGGCAGCTTTCTTTAGGTCTCATCCTCCATTTACCTTCCCGGGACATTAGGAGTCGTTGCGTACAACCGCCCTGCAAAGCCCCGTGCCCACGTTAGGTGGGATGGTGCAGGAAAGCGGCCCGTAGAAAGGTGAGGGACACAAGGAAGGGGCAGTGGTGCTGGCAGGGCTGTTCCCTCCGGGAGGGGAGAAGTCACCAGCTGGGACCATGGGGCTGCTGGGGCCGGGTGTCAGGGGTGGACATGGCCATTGAGAGGGGAGCCCCCAAACCCCCGGGGCGGGCACGCGTAGGATGTGCACCGGGCGAGAGGAGAGAGGCACGGCTGCTCCGCTGCCCGAGGGGCTGGGATGGGATGGGATGGAGTGGGGATGGGGTGAGGATGGCATGGGACGGGATGGGATGGGATGGGATGGGGTGGGGATGAGATGCGGTGGGGTGGGACGGGATGGGATGGAATGGGATGGGGTGGGGTGAGGTGGGGTGCAATCGGGTGGGGATGAGATGGGATGGGGATGGGGATGGGATGGGATGGGGTGGGATGGGATGGGATGGAGACAGGATGAGGATGGAGATAGGATGAGGATGGAGATGGGGATGAGGATGGGATGGGGATGGGATTGGGATGGGATGGAGAAGGGATGAGGATGGGGATGGAACTGGGAATGGGGACAGAGATTGGGATGGGATGGGATGAGGATGGGCATGGGATGTGATGGGGATGACAATGGGGATGTTGCTGACCAGCAGAGCCAGCGTGCCATGCCGTGCCCACAAGCCGTGCCGTGCCCACAAGCCATGCCGGAGGGCTGCAGGCACCAGGCCGGCCGGTGGGGGGGCTGCACTGCTGGTTAGCATTCTCCTGATAAGCCCAGCAGGTAATTACACACAGATTAAAAATGTAAGCAAAAGCAATTTTTCTTCCTCACAAGTCTGGGCAGGGACGTGCGACCCGGTGCTGACGGGCAGGAAGGAGCCAAGCTTGTGCCACAGCAGCCAGCGCCCCAGGGGAAAGGAGGGTGCTGCACCCCACAGCCCTGCACCCCAGGGGTCCCAGTGGGCCACCCTCCTCCATCCCCATCCTCCTCCTCTTCCTCCACAGCTCAGAGCTGCTGGACCCTCCTTGAAGCTGGACTCTCCCCTCCACGGTGGCATCTGGCGGGCTTCAAAGCGCAGCCGTGGAAGCGAGCTCCTGGTGCAAAGGCCACGCATGATGCTCCAAGTTCATTCCCTTTCCATGACCGCTGGCTTTTAGCAGCCCAGGGGAGGAAAAGTGCTGTTGAAGAAAAAGCATATTTTTAAAAAAAAATTGCCAGCATCCCTTTAATTAAGCGATAAAATGAGTTAGAGCGTGAGGAACTGCACGCTAATTCATCCTGAAGACGTTGGGCACCGGGCCAGGAGGATCCTCTTACTGCAGCAGTAAAATTTCATTTTAAAATGTTTTAGTTTAACTTCTTTTTTTTTTTTTTTTTTTTTTTTTAAAAATTTGTTAATTTAACCAAGAGGCTGAAAAAAGTCGCAAGCAGGGAAAGCTGCCTTCTACCAACTGGCCACCGCGTGGGCCCTGGCGCGCCGCTCGCTCCCCGTGCGCTCCCTTCCAGCAGCCGGGGAAACGCTTGAGCCACCACTTCCCTTTCCCATTCCTATATTTTAATCCAAAATTATTTTATCGCCCACTGAAGAAAAAAAAAAAAAAGAAAATGCCTAAGTAGTCATTTATTAACAGCTATAAGTATCATTAGGCAGAGAGATGTGGTAAAATATAGATTACACCGGGAAGAACCACGTATCCGAGTGCCATTTTTCCTGTTCAGCATGTCATTACACATCCCGTCGTGGCATATCACAGCGATGATTAGTAGCATCAAATGACTTCTGAAAAATGATTATGTGCCATTAAAAACATTAGTCTGTCTGAAACCAGCACAAACAAATGGCCGTGCTGGGGATGAGTCATTAGCTCTGGGGCCGGGGGATGTGACGGGAATCCCGGAGACACGGCGGGTGCAACCGCTGGGTGCTGTGGTGGCACCTTGGGAATGAGGGTGCTGTGGTGGTGCCTTGGGAACGAGGGTGCTGCAAACACCAGGGGGGTGAAAGCCTGATGGACCAAGCGCCAGGCTGGCTGGCTCCCGGTGGCCGAGGGACCCATGGGGAGGGCGGTCACAGGATGGGTGCAGGAGGCGCCTGCAGATAACTCGTGTCCCCACAGGTCCCAGGCGCGGGGCTTCCCCTGCTCCGCGCTCAGCTCACCCCGCTCTGTCTTTCACCTTCACCAGCTGCAGCTCCAGAACGTGGCCCAGGCACCTCCTCACCCTGGCACAGATTCGCCTGCATGTACCATTGCATCAGCTCCACCACCTCCACCCACCACCCCAACGCATCAGCCCAGCCCCATTGCCCCCAAGTCCATTGCCCCGTCTCCATCACCCCCAGCTGTTGCCCTGGCTCCATCCAAACCATCACCCCAGCCCCATTGTTCCAGCCCATTAACCCAGTTCATCACTCCAACCCATTTCCCTGGCCCCGACCCATTGCCATGACTCCATCACCCCAACCCATCACCCCAGCTCCATCACTCCAGCTCCATCACCTCAACCCATTGCCATGGCTCCATCATGCCAACCCATCACCCAACCCATTGCCATGGCTCCATCACACCAACCTATCACCCAACCTATCGCCCCAGCTCCATCATGCCAACCCATCACCCAACCCATT